>NC_060267.1:71512540-71826825 GCF_021613505.1 Equus quagga | reverse complement strand
GGTAAATTTGATGACATTAAAAAAACCCCAACTTCGGAAGACCTTTATCATTTAGAAAAAAATACTGAAGTATTTGTAGATGAAATAATAGGATGTCTGAGATTTGCTACAAAAAAATACCTCGTTGGAGGAAGGGGGGTTTAAAACTGAAACAAAATTGTTCATGAATTAGTTAACTATTGAAGCTGAGTAATGGACATATGGGGTTCATTTAGACTTTTCACTTTTTTTCCTCTTTCTTTTTTGTGTATGTTTGACATTTTTAATAATTAAAAAAATCTTTTATGTGCTAAAAACAATCACAAAAGTTGAAACTCTGCACTTGAAAAACATTTGCAGCACCTATAGATAGCACAAGGGGTAACATTTCCAATATACAAAGAACTATTAACCAATGGGTGAAAAAAGTTTATGCAAATAAAAAACACGGCAGAAGACATGAACAGACAATTTGCAAATGGAAAAATACTAATAGCCAATAAATATGTACACAGATTTTTCACCTCACTGATAGTCAAAGAAAAGTTAAGGAAAACAAAACTCACCATATTGGCAAAGATTAAACAGGTTCATCTAAAAAAAAAAAGAAAACTCAAAGATATTGTAAGAAAGGGTAAAAGATGTAATTTCCTAAATGGTCACTGGAAGTGTGAATTGGCAAAAACCTTTAAGAGTATAGCTGGGTAATACGTTTCAAAATATTAAATGTAAATATACATTGACATCTATGTTCTACTTATGGAAATTTATTCGAAGGAGATATTGGCACAAATGACCAAAAAAGTGAGCATTAGGATATTCTTGTTAATAAGGAAAAATGGAATATAATGCCCAGCAATAGGAAGCTAAAGTATTCTATAATACAAATAGTGCAATATTTTTTAGCCATTAAAATGATTATATAAATCCATATTTATTGCCAAAGAGAGAGATCTGTGACATTTTGTTGAGGGAAAAAGCAATATATAAATATCTGCATTTTCCAATGTACAGAAAATATGTGGGATTTATGTGTACATGCATAGAGGAATGTCTGGAAGAAGGTTCACCAATCTGTTAAGTTTGACAGTCTCTGGTTGGTTGGATTTCTGGTGATTTTTAATTCTTCTTTATATTTTTGTGTATTGTATAAATTGGTAATAATTAAGAAGTGTAATTTATCAAGAATCAATTTGTTAAAAATAATTCATTCCATACACCTGCCTTCTGCACTAGCTATTGAGGTGCTAAGGGGTAGTGAGCGTGTAATTCACTCATCTTTTTATTTCTAACTCCCACTGGTGCCTAGAAGGTGCTCAGGGAGTATTATTGGGGTTAAAGTGAAATTTATTTACCATCTTTCCTTGACATCCATTCAGGCAGGTGTTTTTATGTTGGCATGATATATTTACCTTGCATTTTTAGAGAAGCACAGACTGTTAGAGTAGAAAGAAACTTCTTTCCCTTTACACCAGAAGTTTTACTTTGTGGATAAGGAAAATGTAGCACAGAAAGGTAGAATACTCAGGATCATGCAGCTAGTGGTTTTCTGAATGTGAGCTCCATGAGAGCAAGTGCTTTAATCTGCTTTGTTTATTTCTATGTCTCCAGAACCTAGGACTGGCACATAGTAGGCATTCAATGGATACTTACTGAATGGATAAATGAATGCATCTTCTCACTACTCTGGGTCAGTTTGTCCAGTTTTTTCCTCTACAATTCTTCTTTTGTTTGAAATAGATTCTCAAATTGGGTTGTTGTATAAAAATCCTTCTTTTCCTCATTGAAAGTAAAGATTACCTTTGGAGGGGCAGGCCCTGTGGCCTAGTGGTTAAGTTCGCATGCTCCACTTTGGTGGCCCAGGGTTTCACCAGTTTGGATCCTAGGTGCAGACCTAGCATTGCTCATCAAGCCACGCTGAGGCAGCATCCCACATAGCACAACTAGAAGGACCCACAACCAGAATATACGACTATGTACTAGGGGGCTTTTGGGAGAAGAAAAAAAAAAGAGGAAGATTGGCAACAGATGTTAGCTCAGGGCTACTCTTTGAAAAAAAAAGATTACCTTTGGAGGGGTTTATGACTGACATGCTGATCATCATTGTTACTGGCAATGAAATGAAGGCAGTGAAAATAATTGTAAGGAAGCTTTGTTTCCTTCATCATTGATAATTTACCATCATAGCTCAGGATGGCTCAAACCTGATGAGTTATGGATCAAGCTTGGTAACACTGGACAATGCGGAGGGGAAAGGATCCAGGGTTGGGCAAAGACACTCCCCAGGGCTGAACGTAGACCCAGGTGCATGATTGGCTTTAGAGAGAGGACAGTGAGCAGCCCAGTAAGAGCACCTCTGGGGTATGGCATCCCACAGATATTTCTGGAAGCAGTTGATACGGGAGTCTCTCATCTGAGACATCCAGGATCTGGGAATTCAGCCAGTGACCACCATTTAGGAGTGAGGCTGGGGAGCACCAAAATAGCAGCTCCTCAAAGTTTGGAGGATCTGGACTGGGATAGAGTCCCAAGAAGATGGCCTGAGCAAAATCATGCAGGGCCCCAGTGCCTCATTGGATGGAGTGAGACCTAGCACTGGGCAACTCTAACTCCACCAGGTCAAGCGATAGGATCACAGATAGAACACAGGACAAAAAAGCACAATCCTTAGGATGGGACTAATCTAGACTGATGGATACTGAGAGTTAGAATATGGAGCTACAGAGATGCCCTGGAATGAAGGAATTGGAACTTAGTTATAATTTCATTAGAAGCCCAAATTTATCAATCCAAATTGAAAGCATGGCCTAATTTCAAGTCCCAAGTAAGAAAGTGGGATGTGTGATAGGGAAGATTAGCTGATATATTGACCTACTTAGCAGGTACTAGCTTAGGCACTAGGATAGAAATAACTGTTTAGGAAGAGAATATTTCTGGGAAGTGCTAGAGGCTGATGTCATCTATTTTCCATCATTTATAATGAGTTTGGTTCATCCTACTCATCTGTTGCTCTATTTACTTTCAGTATATCTACTTCTTGTTTATTTCTAATCAACCAACTCTCACATAATCCCTTGGACAAGAAACACATTCATTGGAAGACAGTCAAAGGAAAATATTGTGACACATTTTTAAATATATAGGACAGATCTAAATCTGTCTAAACATAGCCTAAAAGTGTTATCCCTTCATCTCAAGTTTTTGCATTTAATTCAAAGTAAGGCTAACATTTCTTCTTAAATTTATGTTCCTGAGCAATATTCTAATCTGTTTATCATGGACGATAAAATAAAGTCATTAAAAGGTGTATGTGTGTGTGTTTGTGTGTGTGAGGAGACTAGAAGTATTGCTTCATTTTCTAACATTCTTAAAACCAAGTTTTGATTTTGTTTTGTTTTCAGAACTCCTTCTTTCTATTGTGGGATCGCTGGGGTTTTTAAAAATTTTTTCCCTGCTATGGAGTCAGCTAGTTCCTGGTCAGAGGCCCCAAAATGCAGTTCAGTATGATTTAACAGAGCTCTGGATAATGACTTCAAATGAATACTGTCCATTCTGTGGGCATTGAAATTGGGGACTGTCAGCAAAGCAGATAAGTCAATTTTAAGGATTCTCTAGGGGAGCTGCAAGAGTTCCTCTCACTGTTGATGGCATATCCTGTTCACAGCTTCAGCCTTTAGAAATGCTTTGATTCAGCAGCAAGTTGGAGCTTTTAAACACTCCAGTGGGCCTTTGTTGGCAACTGCTCTGCCTGTGTGCACAGAGGGCTCATTCTTCCACAAAGGGCCAGACAGCCTGTTGATGGGCCAAACCAGTTTACACTGATGTTGCTCGTGGGAGGGAGAAGACAGCAAGCAAGCATGGATCAGTGTAGCCTATAAAGGTGCCATTTATCCCTTTTCAGCTTAGTATCCTCTTCCCCCAGAGCATGGCACCTTCAGTGTGCCTCTTGTTTAATGGCCTTCGAGCTGCAATTCTCAGAGACCAAAATACCTCTGACACTCCTCTAAAATGAATTCCTGAATATACAACAGAGGCTGTTACAAGGTGCCGTCCCCAATGTCCCTTGGGGGAAATGCTTTGTGGAGAAAGTAATGTCATCACACACCCCTCCACACACCCACCTTTCTCTTTGATCTTAGTGTTTACCTGTGGCTTATTGGTACCAAGACAAACTGGGTATTGAGCATTTGACTTTGAAATAGGTCTGGTTCTCCAATAGGCATTCTTTGAAGTCAGATCCATTATGCATTGTTTATTGCCCTTTCAAACATACCCACATGTATTTCTAAGACCAAGGCTCTTCTTTATTCATTCAAAAGAAACACTGGAGTTTGTTGCCATATTGGCTATCCTTTGATATTTTTAAAATGAGAGAAATAATATCTCTGGAGTCCATTTTGTCCACTTACAAATTATTTTAACAATATATGTTAAGGGCAATTTTACATTCTCTCTATCCCATTACTATCTTCCAAAACACAATTATATGTCAATTGAATGACTCAGAACTTCTTCTGCCCAAGTAATAAATCATAAGTGTAATGGGTAAAAAGAATTTGTCATTGTTCAGTGTGTATACAGAGTTATGTGGCATATAACCTCAAATTTCTTTCAGATCATATATAAATACATAATAAAATAATAATACTCATTAGTCAACACCAAATATAAGTTCCAGATGTCTGAACATCAAAGTATTTATAGGCCTATAGGAACTGCCTTGAGACAGGAACAGTTCTTCAGAAATGGTACTGGAAGAAAGCAGGCTACAAAAACCTCCCAAATTCTCTGAAACAAAAGCTATTCTTGTTTATACATAAATTATGAATGACTTTTTAAGGGCTGACTCATTGGCCGGTGCATGTGCCTACAAATCCAGTTTCACAAGAGAATGGGAGCTGACTGGACTAACAGGAATTCTACAACAAATCATTTTTTCCCAGCTTGTCTCTAAAGCAAGTCAGTTTGTCTGGGGTTTTAGCCACCGCTCTTGTAAAGGCACAGTGGGGTTTATAGCTTCAACTGGGTGCCCTGCCACAGCTCTGAGGCCACTCAAGTCACCTAGCAGGGGCTGCGTGCTTCTACTGCATCGTAGACCAGCTCTTTTGTCTACAAAGAGGCCTTTGGAGCCCTGGTGCTCTCAAGGTAGTCCTTGGAAGAAGTGACCTGACAGCCCCCTCAAGTTCTGGGATTGGAGTGGCAGCAGGTGGACCCCTTATATGAAGCCATTCCCCCAAGCAACTGCAATTCCCTTCTTTTCTCTGGATGTTGGCCTTGTGTCCAGAGACACGGCCCTGGCAGACAAAAGCGTCAACTTCTAATCCCAATTGTGCCATTTATTCACTGCCTGACCTTAAACAAATAAGTTGACTTTCCTCAGGTTTTCTCATCCATAAAATGAGATGTGATACAGAATAAACTTTCAGGTCCTGTTCAGCTTTGATGATCTATGATTTGGTTTTCCTCTACACAAAAGGAAATAAATGAATGTATCACTTAGTTCATCAATATGATGTATTGGATCCCAATGATCGAAATTGCTAACGAGTGGCTTAATTAATCATGACTCAATATAAGATTTCACCACCAACACAGACCTTCTAAGACTTGAGACATTTCTGTCTTGCAAGGAAGAGAGGAGGCAGGATGTGATTATTTCCTGAGAGTTTAAGTATGAAATGGTAAAGCAGAGACAACTTGCTGGCAACATGAAAAAAAAATCCTACTATCCTCTTCTTCTTCACATCTTCCTCTTACAGGAAGGAGGAAAAAAAGGAATGTGCTTTTTAGATGCAGTGATTCAAACCTTCCAATGACTGATAGTGTATGAATGTCAAGAATTTTGAACATGAGGTATCCATTCTAATTTTTCTACTCAAAATGCTTTGTGTTGATTTCTCTAACCATGGAAAGATGTCCCTAGGAAGAAAGTGTTTGGTTCTTGAAGTGTTGAGTAGAGAGATGAGTATTTGGATCTGAGCTCCACTGGACTTCTTTGGGAAACTGTTTTAAGTGGAAGTAACTGCACTTCTTTTCCTCTTTTTCTCAGAAGGAGTTTGTTTTTATTGGCACACTTGTCCTTGTGAAGAATCCTAAATTTCCTCTGATAACAAAATTTGATCACTACAAGGTGGTAATAGTGTTCACTTATCAGTTTTCATTAATAAATAAATGACTACAAACTCCACAGTCAACATGGAATAAAGTCAACATGGAAGAGAGATTACTTAAACCTTGAAGCTCCAGTGTTGCATAATTAACAATAAATCCATTATTACTTGATATATTTTCTTAAACAAAAAACACATGTGACTGGGAATTTAAAAACTGAACAGGCATTGGCAAATGTTTTCCAAATATAATACACCATCTTGACAGCTAATGCATCAGCAATGTTTACTTCAGCAAATGTTTCCAATTTGGAGGGAGAAAAAATGAGTGTCTAATAATAATCTTTTACATTTGAACATATGTATGGTGCTTTACAGTTTACAAAGTACTTTCAACGTGTACATCCATTCAACTGATCCTTGAAACCACCCTGGGAGGTAGCTGGGACACTTATTTTATTATCTTCCAACGATTTGTGGTTGCCCACTCCTGTCATGCTGTTTCGTGTCTTTGTGATTTCACACATGCTCTTCCTGAGTCCTGGAATGCTCTCTTCCCCCTCCTCTGTCCCATTTTTCTGGTTAGTTCCCAATCAACTTTAAAAATCAATGCAACTGCTGCCTCCTTTCAAATCTGGAATCCTACAGTCTGATTTAAATCTTCCCTTCTGTGCTTCTTCTGTACCCTATGTAGTATAGCTATGATCACATTTTACTGTAACCATCTGTTTGCTTTTCTGTCTGTCTTATTGGACTGTGCACTAACTTCATTGCATGGGTCTCCTCTTTTTTACCTGACACTGTCTCTGTCACATAGTAAGGACTCAATAAATGTTTATTGAAAGAATGAATTCACTCCATTTATGAGATGAGGAAACTGATGTTCGTGAATTTAACTGTGTTGTTCAAGGCCACACAGCTAGTGAGGGGCCGAGGTTGATCTTCAACCTGAGATGCTGGTCTCCCCGCCTGGTAGTCTTTTCTCGGTATCACGCTGTGTTTGATCTGCTCATTTCTATTGAAACACATTAAACAATCATGGATACAGCATAACAGCATCTTGAGGCTATTTCTGCAGCACATATAAGAAACCATTGGGAAGAAGTATGCTAACTTCTTTTCTTAGTTCTTTATTCATTTATTATTTTTTAATTCACTATTTAGTTTCTGTTTTCTTCCAACAGGGATTTGAGGCAGCTTAAAATAAAGTTTATGTAAAACAAGGATAACAGACAAGGAGCCAGGTAAAAGAGAAAGTAAGGAGGGAAAGCATTGTATCAGAAATATTAGGCTGAGGAGAGTGACTAATTGAGCTTAAAACTTGACTTTTAGCTTCCTGGATCCAACTAAACAAGGGAAACATAATGTGTGCTACATTGCTCTTATTATTATATAAAGAGAGAGAACAGCACGGGAGACATTTCTTTTCCTAGCATTAAACTCTAGGAGGAATTTACTGCATAGATATTTATATGAATCCATGAAAAAGATAATGGAGAATGCCTTCACCTGCAGCTGACAAGAGAGAAATTCCTTCATCAAACATTTATTGAATATCTGCTGTATGTTAGACACTGTGTTAGGACAAAGATGAATATGATATGACCCTACCTTCAGACTTCACAGTCATCTAGAAGGCAAGAGTAATATACAACTAACTAGCTATAAAGGGGCAGAAACCTTTGACAAGAATATGAATATTTAGGTGTATTATCAATATTTGATGAATGAAAGGATTAGTACCTCATTTGTTTTTGCTTATATTTTTTATTTGTATTTTTTAAGTTCTTTCATTTAAAGTCTATACGTATTGTATAATTGCTGTTCGATATAAGAATGTATGTGCTTTAAAAGCTTATAAACATTATCCATACATGGAAGCATCCTTTTCAACCCTAGCCCACTAGGAAGTAAATCTAATAATAAGTTGTCTGGACTCAGAAAAACATGGTTAGAGTGAAAAGTCCACATTTTGTTCTTGTAATTTGTAATGCACTCAGAAAATCCTGGGGCTGGCTTAGAACCAGCTAACGACCCCTCCAGCTCTGGGCTCATAATGGGGAGCCTATTTTTCTTTTATTACTGGTAACTGGAAAAGCCTAGCAACTATTTTCCATTGACATACCCTCCAGGATGGAGAGCTTGTTTTTCCTAGATTTTCGTATATTTTTAGACGATCATCTTGGGCAGTCTGGCTTCGTATCAAAAGTGTTTTTAATTGAAGAGGTTCTCCCTTGGGCTATTGGGTAGAAAAATACATTCTCTGTATCTCCATGTCTATTTTGGGGGTTATGGCTGGGTTCGAGTTCCCCATCTTTTTGCAGAGTGGCTGCTCTTTCATCTTATCCCTGCTCTGTGCCTGGAAGAAGGAAAAAGGAAGGAAGGAAGGAAAAGAATCTATGATCAGTCTCCTCAATAGCTGGCTTAGAAGTGGCAAAATGGCAACCTTGGGCCACCTACTTCATTTTCTCAAACTTATAGACAAACTTTTTGAAATGCTGATGGAGAAGCAAGAGTTTTGATTATCGGGTGATTTAAAAAAATGGTGATGTCCACCTTCAGAATTGCTGTTGGATGGGGCCTAAGGAAGTTTTTGCTTACACTCGACTCCACCTCCACCTTGAGTTTTTCAATTGCATAGTTCTCATTTTCTTAGAGGCAGAACATACTTGTGCTTAGGTTTGGGTTCACGAAACATTTTTTAAAGTCCTGTGGCACATGCATGACTTTTGCTCTTTTTGCTTCCTGCTTGGTATAATGAAGCAAAGCATGTTTAGATATCAAGGAGAGTCGTGCTTGATATTTTTTCATTTCAGAACATTGTTTAGCGATCTGGAAAGTACTAGGCAAGAAGCCTGGCCTGTCACTTGCATCTAACGTGGGGGAGATGGGAAGTGAACTAGTAGGGATCTATAGGCTGTCTGTCACTGCTATTATGGTAGACATTTTAGTACATTATCTCATTTAGTTCTCATAGCCAGGGTGCAAGGAAGGAATGTTTATCCTCATTTTCCAGTGACAGATTTCAGAGGTTGGCTAACTTGGGAATGTCACACAGTTGGTAGTGGTGGAACAAGGGATGGACTAAAGTTCATATGACTTCAAAGTCTGGTGTTCCATTCTGTTGACCAGGCAGCACCCATGGAAGTCCAGTGTGCCCAGCACACCGTGATACCTCTTTAGAAGAGTAAAGGACATTGACATGTGGCCTTAACAGTTTTCCTTAAAGGATTCTTTCCACAGGGTAGCAGTATCAGTAGGGCAGAGTTTTAGGCTGTAACCCAGCATTCATCTTCTGAGGGAAACACTGATTCACCCAATTGTATTATTCAGAGGAAACTAAGAATGTGAGGCATCAATAGACAGTGAAATTCCTTTTCAATGAAGCCAGAGATGTCAGAGAAGAAGCACTTAATGACATTTCATAATACTATATACACAGTGTACTTATCTGATTCTCAAGTTCTCTTGTCCTAGCTAAGAGGACAGGATAAGGGGTGTGACGCCTACATAGTTTCACTTGAAAAAAGGACATATGCTACTAAAGTCAAATCCTTGTTATTTGCTGATATGGTTTGTTGGGAGCGGCTTCTTTGCAGTTGAGGCCACTGTGGTTCAAGTTTGGAGTCTAGAGGGCTCGATCTGGGCTTCTGAGAGTTTCACTGTTGCACTCTGTAAAAGTCATTTTGCTAAAAGGAGTTACACTAAATGCTTTTTGTTCTGTGATGATTTGCTTTCATTGATAATAAAAAAAATTCTGAAACTCTAGTCATAAGCAAAAATTCTTCAGAAGCTTCTAGGATATCTTGAATTATTAATCAGGATGAGTATATTCTGGTGTTATGTTCAAATATTAAACAACTGCTTTGACAGGGCCGTTGACTATTAGAATGGACCCAGGCTGCAGAGTTGGGGCTGGATTAGGGAGGAGCCCTCCTAACCAGGCTCTGACCCTCCAGGGGCTGGACTGTAGGAAGCTCTGGGTCAGGGTTGAGGAGATGGGGGTGGGAGTTCTCAGAGGAGACACCAAAGTGTCCAGAACAGCAGGGAGGATCTGGGGGCTATTTACCAACTAACAGAAAGTATCAAACATTTTAGCAGTGCTTACTGCCATGCCAGTGTGTGTGAGGTGACTGTCAGGTCTGTGGATACATAATTAATCTAAAATAGTAATTAAAGTCCTACATACACTGAGTGCTATGGGTCTAAACAAGGGAAACTCTGAAGCCAATGTGAAACTCCTTTTATGGAGTTTTTTCTAGGAATATCGACATCTAACACTGCAAAGATGAGCTAATTGAATATTTAAGAATACAAACTCTGGAATCAGGCTGCCTAGATATATTGGTTTCCTATTGCTGCTGTAACAAGTTATCACGAACTTAGTTGCTTAAGATAATGCACATTTATTCCCTTTCAGTTCTGGAGGCGAGAAATCTAAAAATAAGGTGTCAGCAGGGGGACTTTCCTTCTGGATACATCAGGGGAGAATCCATTTCCTTGCCTTTTCAGCTTCTAGAGGCCACCTGCATTCTTTGGCTTATGGCCCTTCCTTGTGTCACTCCAGCTTCTTGCTTTCAACATTGCATCTCCTGTTACTGACTTTGACCTTCTTGCTTTTCTCTTATAAGGACCCTCGTGATTACACTGGACCCTCTTGGATAATCCAGGATAATCTTCCAAGCTCAGGATTCTTAATTTAATCCCAACAGCAAAGTCCCTTTTGCCGGGTAAGGTAACATATTCATAGGTTCTGGGGATTAGGTTGTGGTCATCTTTAGGGGATCATTATTCTGCCTACCACAGTGGATTCCCTCCCTAGCTCTGACATTTCCTAGCTATGTGACCTAGTGACTAGCTATAAAGCAGGTTACTCTTGCTCACTCTCTCTGTGGCTTTGATTTCCTTGTCTGATAAATGGGGATAATAGTAGTACTTTTCTTGTAGAATGAAGATTAAATGAGTTCTTATAGTGAAGGGTTTGGAATCATTTTTAGTCCTTGCATATGTTCCATGAGTGCTACCTCTTGTCACCTGTGAGAATCAGGGCTCTTCTGGTGCATCTGCTCCCTGACAAACTCTGTTCTGTTCCCTGCCACTGACTGCAGAGCCAATGTCCTTGTCAGGCCAACTTAAGGGGACAGTGCCTTTTGATCCTTCATGAATCTGTTGCAGTACAATGACCTGCCTGTTTTCCTATCCCTGTAACCACTCCTTCACTGCAGTCCTGGAGCTTCTTGAGTCCTTCATGCAGCATTAACCTTGATGCATCTCCGGGACTAGAAGAAGAAGGATAGACTAGCTTTAAGAAAGTGTAGCTTGATATTCCAGGACTCACCATGAATCCACTTCCCAAGTCTACCAATTTCTTCTTTCGGTGATCATCCTTGTAAGAATCTCCCAAAATGGAGTTTCCTCTTGTTCTCACCCATCTTCCTAGCATGGGGTTGCTGCCCCCAGTCTGATGAAACCCCTGACATTGCCATCTTCTAGTCTTTCTGCCTTGCTGGTCCCCATATCCTCCTAAGCCCATAGCAGCCCACCCCCAGCATGTGCCCTCTGTCTGGAAGGGATTTCAAAGCCCTGCCTTCATATCAAATGTGGGGAATAAAAGTCTGTTCCTTTTACAGAATAAATTGGATTTGGACTTGCATGCGTCTGCTGTCTGAGGGTTGTCATGAAAGAAGAAAGTGGCATGTGTACATGAGGGTAGAACAGATGGCTCCTTCCTACTTGGGGGCTCTATGAATTCAGTGGAAATGCTATAAGGAGAATTATAAGATGCTCTCCTGGCATGATTGAATCCAAAAAGACTGTGTTTCTCCAGAATATTATAACAACTTATTCCATTTCTATAGTGTTCTGGTTTGCCTTTCTTTTACATCCTGATTTGTGGGAATTTCTTACCTGTAAAACCATATGCAGATCAAGAAAATATATTCTCTGATACTAAAAATCAATCTGTTTAAACCACTGCTCTCTCCCTCCCCACCCCCTTCCCCCTTTACCACTATTTTTTTAAAGAATTTTAGTTTGTGGCATCACTTTGGTAACTTCTACTGCTTCTAAACTGGGTTGTACTATTTTGAAAAACAAAAAAGTATTTTACCCAGACCTATTTTCCTTGTCAACTGCCTTTGCCACAAAAGACTAAATTTGTCTCCATTATAAATAGAGCTCAGTGACAGGGAAGGTTTACTGGCTACCTTAAAAGAAGCGTGGCTATTTTAATGAGTAGAATAATCTGAAAGTTTTGTTTTCTTCATTTTCCAGCCCTCTTTGCAAAAAACAAAAATTGTTCGTTAAAAGAGATGCAAACCATTTCTATAATATAGAAACTTTATAACTCTTTCACGTGAAGTATCTGAAGAGGAAGACACAGACACTCAGTCCAAACTAAGCTTTTAGTTTGTTGAAGCAAACCTGGGTATCAGTTCTTAGTTACTAATTATTAAGTTAAGTCTTACATTCTTTGTGCCTCAGCTCCTCATTTGTAAAACGTGGATAATAATTCCTCCACCTCATAAACTTGTAACAGGGCTCAAGGGAAATAATCTTTAAGAAATTGCATTAGAGAGTACAAAGGGTCATTTTTAAATGTGAAATTCCAACACAGCATAGCAGAGAAAGCACAGATTTGCAGTCAGCCTGTGCTGTGAATGCTGGTTCTGTCTAGTAGTAACAAGCTGTGTGACTTGCCCAAGCTGCTTAACCTATCTGAGCTTTGAATTCTTCGTCTGTAAATATAAAACCCTTCTGAGTGATTGTGAGGATGGAAAGAGAGCACAAAACGAGTGTTCAATGATGGTAGCTCTTACTACTTTTCTCCACTGAGCGAGGCATTCCTGTCTGTACATCCAAGCTATAAATATACTAGAGGTTTCCCTGGACTAGGCACTCTTGGAACATTTGACTCAATAGCCTTTCTCCTTTTTTTTTTTTTTTTGTGAAAAATTGATACTGTGGGCAGGTTTGTGGTTCTCCATGTCATTAAGTTCAGAAATAAATGTGCTCGACCACAAACTCCCTGTCTTGTCTCCAAAGACAGTTCAGGTTTTTAGTCTGCATGTGAGTAGAGTCTGCTCTTGCCTGCAAGGAGCATTCCTATCCCTTGGGATAGGGCTCAGGGCTTAGTGGGGCTTCGTGAGGCTTAGGCCCCAGCAACTTTCAATGTATTGTGTCTGAGAATTTTCCTCACTATCCTCATTAAGGCCCAGTGTCTCTTGCAGTTCAGTCTGGCATGGCCTTACGTCAGTGAGAGCAAACTCAAGTGAGGGCAGAGAGGTAACCAAATTGGTGCTGTGGAAGATGGGGTCGGGTACAGCATGGGGGCCACAGAGAAGAAGGAATGGCAGCTCTCAGTCCAGCTGAGGCTTGCCAGGCAGGAATGCAGGCCCAACTTTGCTATATCCTGTTTGTTTTCCCTAAGAAAAGCTGCACATTTAAATTTTCGTGTGATATTTTCCAATTTTCAAATGTTGCCAACTAGTCCAAAGTATTGTCTCACTCTATGAGATTAGAGTTAGCCCATGGACCACCACTGTGTATCTTGGGATATCCAGTGCCAGCTTGTAGGTTTCTAATAATTCTATGGGTCAGGGAGATACTGCCTTTGTCTGCATGAACTTGGATCACTTAGAAGGATAATCCCCTTTAAATGAGAAAGGAACAAACTCCCCATAGAGAAGATTTTAGGTCTGAAATTATCCAATATATTTTCTGCTCTTGACTATGAATAATGTTAAAGAAAAACTTAAGAAAATGTAACCCTCTTTGATCATTATCTCTTGATAAATATTACAAATTTCAAACCTTGTTCATAGAAGGTGAAAGCACTTCAGAATAGGGTGGGTCACCCATCTATGCATTCAGACTCCCAACAAGAGTCACTGTTTGAAATGGGACAGAGATGTCTTACCCAGATATGATTTCCATCAGCATCAAGTTCTTCTGACTTAAAGACCCATCTAGGATCAACAACTTGCAGGTTGAAAACCCATTTGGAGTGGAGCCCCTGGGGCATCTGTGGAGAGAAGCAGGTTTCCGACTACACTCCCTCCACCACTTCAGATTGGATAGAAGAGGAAGAGGCGCACTCTTCTAGATCATTGGGGTGGTGGTGGGGAGAATTGCAGCTGAGAGCCAGCCAGCTCCTTGTTTGGGACACCAGTGCTGGAAGGGAAAATGGACTTTTGTAAACCATCTAATTTAATGGCTTTCACATTGTGTTCTGAGGTCTTCAGGGGAGCTTGGGGATTTTCCATATACACTGACCTTTTAAACAACACTATAAAACTTATTATGGAGTATTGGTATTGTAGATAGGAGGTCATTTGAGGAAACGAAAGACAACCTCACGGGTCTCATTTTGTCTTTTAGTTGAAGAACCAGCCCGGTGTCTAGATTGCCCAAGGTTGCACCGTTGAAAGTCAAGCCAGTCCAGACTCTGGCTCTGTTGTCTCCAAGCCCTTTCCTGCACTCAGTGTGCACCTTAGCTACCTCTTTTAGCACCTGATTTATCTCTTCTTAAAGGTGCTGGAGGCATTTTCAATTTCTTGCTGAAAGATAAAGTAGCTGGAACTGCTTTGTTTTTTGTGAATTTGGGCAATTTGCACATTTTTGACAAGGGCTTAGCAGCCACTGTTTAGCACACCAACCATACACCATTTAGGCTCACATTTCTTTGGCTAGTGGGATCCTGACCACCACCAGTCTTTCTTCCTGGCCTCCATCCATAAGGACTGTGGTCAGTTGGGAGCATTAGAGGTTGGTATGTTCCGGTGGTATGTTGATAAGTCTTAAAGTGGTGTGCTCTCTGGGAGTGGGTAGCCTTGATGTGTAGAATTTGCCAATTTTCATTGTGTAAATACTCCCACCATGGCCAATTTCAAGTTAAAAATGAGACATCACTGAGCAAGAAGTTGGGAAGAGACGCACAAATGACTCTGTGCAGCAGTGCTAGCTGGCTCCAGCACTCCACTGTACATTCTCCTCCTCTCAGTTAGGAATTCATAGGCCCCTAGCTTAGCCTCAATTCTCACCTCCACAGCCAGTCTTTTCACTTTTCCTTACTCCAACATTTCTCTCCCTATATTGCCAAGCCAATACCTTGGCATGATCACTTTATCAAATGAGTAATTGAATTAAAAGTATCCTTATATTACTTAAGAGTTTACAAATGAATTTTGGGTAAGACCATAGGCAAATGTTTTCCCATTCTAGTCTTTTAAAAACCCTACATCTTTTATTGATTTATGTTTTTAACCATTTCTTAGTTTTGTTTTTTTAAAACCTAAGTATTCTAAGTTATTTCACTAGATGGTGCTATATAGAGTTCAGAGTTAGGGCAAGTGTCAGCTCAAAAATCTGGAAGTCCTCTGAGGAAAACCTTTCTTCTTATGACCAGAAGTTGTCATCAAATTGAAGTTGGAATATTCCAATTGACTTTATTCTTTTCCTTGCTTTTGTCTTTGGGATTGGTGAAAGCTTCTCACCAAGACAGATTGTCATTTGCCACTTGCTTTAGGCATTGCTTACCCCAGTGGTGGACGGTGCTTTAAATTTTCTCTGGTCATGAAGATCTTGCCGTATCTTTTGCACTTTTGAAAAGCTCTGCCAGAAGTCACACTTGATTTGGAAGGTGTCTCTGCCCCCTACCCTGTGACTGACTACTCCTTAATCCTTATTCTTTGGGTACCAACATTCGTTGTCCCCAAAGTCTCATTTCTGAATGCAAAATATGTTGCTGAATCATTTTCAAGATGGCTCATAGAAATTTGAATTCTACAAACCTCATTCAGTACTTATAATTTGTTGGGAAATGTATAATCCCTTCCACATATTTCATTTTATTTCATTCATTATGTACAGGAAGTTAGTATTTTAACCCGATGTTTATAGTGTTTTTCTCCACTCTCCATTCTCAAGAGACACATAAAGAACCTCTTTAAAGAAAGGATAAAAACTTTATTGACTTGCATTTACCACCTGTAAAATAGTCATCAATCATTTTCACTTTTAACCACAATGATATATAGGCCTATTGATTGGATTAATTAGTTAAAAAATTTTTGATTCCATATTAAGCACAGAAATGAAAAGATTATTACTTTTTATTGAAAGTATCTTCCCAAAACTCTGTCACTTCCATGAAGGAGCCATGTTTTACTTATAATTGTATCTCCCAGCAGAGTACTAGGTATATAGTAGGTGATCAATAAATACTGCTACATTGACTGTTAGGTTACACACTTTTAGATACTGTGCCAATTATTCTTTGTAATACTAGAGTAAAGCAGTATTATTCTTATAGTGTCCCACAGAATGAGGAAATGGATTCTCAGAGACTTGTCCTAGGTCCCACAGGCAATGTAAGCATAACAGCTGGAATTTTCTCCTGAGCTTGATTTCAAAAGCCATCATCTTATTGATTTTCTGAAGATTAAGCATTAGGTCAGCTGGAATTCTTTCAGGTCCTGAGAGAGAATTACAAATGCTTATTGGCTTCTTTTTTGGGGGAACGAAATAACCAAATGTTATAGCAAATATGAACAGTATAGCACTCAACTTTGGTAACCATATGTTTGTGTTATTCACATGAATGTCATTCTCCCTACCTAGGGGAGAAAATATTCTACATCGCATTTTGCAGATCTTCACAACTGACCATAGAAGAATTCTTAAAAATGGAAACATTGAGTAGTATTTGACAAGGCAGATAAGCTGATTTGATTAATAATGCAATCTCTTTACATGTTATAGGTTTAGATAATCCATTTATTCTTGAGTCAGTTTTGGTAATTTGTGTTTTTCTAGGAATTTGCCCATTTCAAGTATTATCTCATTTGTTGGCATATAGTTGTTTATAGTATTTCTTTATAATCCTTTTATTTATGTAGAGTCTGTACTAATGTTCTCTCTTTTATTACTTATTTTAGTAATTTGAGACATCTTTCTTTTTTCCTTGGTCAGTCTAGGTAAAGTCTTGTCAATTTTGTTGATCTTTTCAAGGAACCAACTTTTGGTTTCATTAATTTTCTCTATTTTTGTATTGTCTATTTCATTTATTTTGGCTTTAATCTTTGTTAATTCGTTTCTTCTGCTTGCTTTGGGTTTAGTTTGCTTGTCTTTTTCTAGTTTATTAAGATGAAAGTTTAGGTTATTGATTTGAAAACTTTCTTCTTCTTTTTTTTTTTTAATATAGGTGGTTCAGCTATAACTTTTCCTCTAAACACAACTTTGGCTGCATCATTTGTATGCTATGTTTTGGTCTTTCTTCACCTCAAAATAGTTTATGATTTATCTTTTTATTTCTTCTTTGACCTATTGGTCAAAGAAGAAATCAAATGTCAAGTAAGCATGTGAAAAATTTATGCTTAACATCATATGTCATTAGGAAATTACAAATTAAAACAATGAGATGCCACTACACACATATTAAAATGGCTAAAATCCAAAACATGGACAACACCAAAGGCTGATAAGGATGTGGAGCAAAAGGAACTCTCATTCATTGCTGATGGGAATGCAAAATGGTACAGACACTTTGGCAGTTTCTTATAAATCTAAGTATACTCTTACCATATGATCCAGTGGTCATGCTCCTAGATATTTATCCAAATGAATTGGAATCTTATGCCCACACAAAACCTGCACATGCATTTTTATAGCAGCTTAATTCATTATTTCTAAAAATTGGAAGCAATCAAAATGTGCTTCAAACAAACTTTGATACATCCAGACAATGGAATATTATTCAGCGATAAAAAGAAATGAGTTATCAAGCCATGAGAAGACATAGAGAACCTTAAATGCATATTGCTAAGTGCAAGAAGTCAGCCTGAAAAGGCTACATACTGTATGATTCCAACTATATGACATTCTGGAAAAGGCAAAGCTGGAGATAATAAAAAGATCTGTGATTGCCAGGGGTTCGGGAGCAGAGAGGGGAGGATGAGTGGGTAGATCACAAGGGAATTTTAGGACAGCAAACTATTCTGTATGATACTGTAATGGTGGTACATGCCTTTATGCATTTGTCAAAACCCATAGAACTTTACAACACACAGAGTAAACCTTAATATAAACTATGGAATTTAGTTAATTATAATGTATCAATATTTGTTCATCAATTGTAACAAATCTACCATACAAATGCAAGGTGTTAATAGTGGGAACTCTGAAGGGAAAGGAGGATAATATGGGAACTTTGTACTTTCTGCTCAGTTTTTTAATTAAAAAAACAAGCTAAAACTGCACTAAAAATTAAAGTGTACTAATTTTTTTTTTTAATTTTTAAAATTTTTTTCCTTTTTCTCCCCAAAGCCCCCCGGTACGTACGATATATTCTTCGTTGTGGGTCCTTCCAGTTGTGGCATGTGGGACGCTGCCTCAGCGTGGCTTGATGAGCAGTGCCATGTCCGCACCCAGGATCTGAACCAACAAAACACTGGGCTGCCTGCAGCGGAGCTCGTGAACTTAACCACTCGGCCACGGGGCCAGCCCTAAAGTGTACTAATTTTTAAAAAAAGAGTGTAAGCCTGTGTCTCACATACATAAACTAACCGTATTTTGAATTTCCAATGAAAAGCATTTTAGATAATTTTGTAGACTGGAATGTGTTAGGAAGAGGGAGAAAGGAGTTGATATGAGCCTATATTTCTTGAAGCAAATGAGGAAACAAATGCATCAAATTATTCTTTCCAGTTATGTTTTAGTCTGGAAAAAAGGCTAAATTTTGCAGTTTTATTTTTTTATGAATGCACACAGATAATGTGGTTCCAAAGGGATATTTTAAAGTCACAGTAATAGCACTCTTGTGTATGAATGCCTAACAGTTCCCCAGTCTCAACCCCTTGTGAGCATCCTCCCCTTTGCTTCCAGGGAGAGCAGAGGCAAAAAACAAAACAAAACAACAGCAAAACTCCACTCACAATCATATAGTAGTTTCCCTTTCTCCAGAGAATGAATAAAACATTAGTCTAGCCTATAAAGCTCTGCATGATCTGGTTCTTATCTACCGTGTAGTCTCATTTCTTGCATAAGAATAAATGCATCAATGAACATATTTAATGAACACCTGCTTAGTAAAGGTCATTCTGCAACATTCTATGGACCCAGCATCAGGAACATAGATGTGTTTTCTACTACCATTTTTTATAGTTAAGTGTCTAGCACTTTATAATTCAGCAACAGGAAACTTTACGTTCTCTAAATCCACCCTGCTCCTTCCCACTTCTGAGCCTCTGTGATCGCTAGTCCCATTGGCTGGAATGCCCTCACCAAACCCTTCCTCTGCTGTTGTCCTCCTGTGAAATATCTGCTTGTCTCGCAAGATTCAGCTCAGTTTACTTCCTCTGTGGCATTTTCCCCCATTGCACATCATACCTACCTTCGCTGTAACAATTTCATGGTTGTCTTATGACCATTTTTCAATGTATCCCTACTGGACTGTGAGCCCTTTAAGGGCTGTGTTCTTTCAACTCTAAATCTCCAGCCCCTGGAACACAGCCTTGCAAGGAAACCTGGGTGAATGACTGGATTTATTCATTTATTCAGCAAATCTTTACTGATTGCTTTCTCTAAGGCAGGCTGTGTGTTGGGTGCTGAGGATCTTGCACAACCTCATGGGACTTAGATTCCAGCAGGGGAGAGAGAAATAACAAAATGACTTGAGAAGGTCATAAGTGGTATGAAGAAAATGAGAAAGAAGAGGTGATAGAGAATGGATGAGCGGATGAAGAGGACAGAGCTCATTTTAGGCAGGGTGTTTAGGGAAGGCTCTTGGAAGAGGTGACATTTAAGCTGATCCAGGAAGAAAGAGAAAGGGATGGCTGGGATAGGAGCTGGAAAAGATGGAATAAGAGGGCCAAGGAATGTGAACATGGAAAAGTCTTAGTATATTTAAGGAAGGGAAAAGCTGGAACATAGTGATGGGAGGGGGAATTACAGATGAGGCTGGACAAAAAGTGGGGCTAATTAGCAGAGACTTTGATGTCATGATGAGGACTCTGGGTTTTATTGTCAGTGCAAAGCTTGGAGGGTTTTAACAAGGGAAGTGACATGATCTGATATATTTTGAAAATGTCATTTGCCTACTATGTGACAATGAATTTAAAGGGGCTAAGGGAGACCAGTTAAAAAGCTTCTGCAGTTGTCTAGCTGAGAGTAGAGGGGGGCTTGGACTGGGGAGGGGTGGTGGAAGCGGGAATTGTCTACAGTACCTAGTTTCCAATGAGATCTCTACTCTAGTACTAAAAAGGTGACTTGTTTCTAGCTTCTGAGGTCAGAGTAACAGGTTGACTTTAGGGGAATACGCCATAGGGGATGGATGGATGGACGGATGGATGGATGGATAGGTGAAGGAAGAAAACAGGTAGGTAGGTGGATCAGTAAACAGGTATGCTCCATGCCTTGAACCTTTGCATTATTCTTTTCAAATAGGATTTTAAATGGCATGTTGAAATGGTCAGATTGGCGTTTATGTGATCTTTAATCCTCCGGGGGCTTCTATACCACCATATTGTACCTATATCATACACAAGTAGTGTGAAGACTATGTCTGTATAATTGTGTGGCTTGTTTTAGCTTTTGTATTTAATTTAATGTTGTTTTAAAAAGGTTTGAGGACAATATTTGCTACTGATTTTTCACTGGAATGCCTTGCATATAGTATGTATTCCATAAATATTTATTGAATTTAAAGGAATTGGATCCAGTCATAATACTAGCATCAACTTACATGCTTCTAAACATGTACTGATTAATGCCATTTTCTTGTTCCTTCCTACCTACCTTCCTTCCTTCTTACTTTCCCATACCTTTCTTTGATTCTTTCTTTCTTCCTTCTTCCTGGGATTGACAGTCTAAGATCTAACTGATATCCCAGTGTTTTGTTAGCTATTGGTGAGTTAGTAGACCTTTAAGTTTTGGGCAGGAATCTATTAATATGTAAAAATCCTCAGAGTTGCCTCCCCAGCAGTTCTCTGCTGTGTTCAGAGATGTTGTCATACAGGCTACTGTTGGGTTGTAGAGATCCACAAATGAATTAAATTTTTTTCAATGCTCTTAAAATAGGAAAAAAATATCAACTCAGCTGTCCAGTGGAAAATATATCACTTGTGTACAGTTTCAAAGTTCTTAAGTGAGTTTCCAAGCTAATACATAGATAAGTATTTGTTTAAATACTCATACTTGCTAACTTGAAATGGAATCCTTTATGAGAGTCTGTTTGATCCTGAAGATGTTTCTGAGCATCAGTTTGTAAATTTTAAAGTCCAGACTTCAAATCCAACTTAGAAATTAAGATGAAACATCTTGCTATGAATGTTACCACACTCAGAAGGCTTTTCAGCAGACGAGTTCCAGAGATATCATTTCCACTTTGAAGATGCCCCGGCCCCATGTACACAGACACAGGTCTCCTGGTCTTTCCTAAAAAGCTTAATTGTGAAGGATTCGAAGGAAAGACCAGAATCCCTCCTCGCCTGTGCTTCCCCTTTAAATAATAGCGTTGCTGGGCCAGGGAGACTGGGACCTGGGGCAGACCCCAGGTTGGGCCTGACCAGTGCCAGGCCTTGGACCAGGGGCCAGGAGAAGGAGTGCCCAGGAGAACAACTGCCTCCTTGCCCAGGTCTGAGTGGGCAGCGCCTTTCTGAACAGGGGCAAGGAATGTGAACTCAGCAAGCAAAGGCAATTTGGGGTTCCCCTTCCTGTTCTCACCTGGTGTGCTACTTTCACAAAGAGGCAAAACACTCTTTTTGGTGATGAGGCATTTTTGAGCTATCCTAAATGGGTTATATAAAGGCTGCTTAGGATAATAAATGAAGGTGGAGGAAATGGGACAAGGTTTACCTAATTATGGGAAAATGGTCATCGTCCCCTTGTTTCTTTCAGCAACACTTGCTTTACAAGTGTTGTCCAGCTCTTTATACTGGAAGCATTTTAAAGCTCACTAAAAATTGCCTGGAGGGGCCAGCCAGGTGGCGCAGTGGTTAAGTTCACACAATCGGCTTTGGTGGCCTGCAGTTCACTGGTTTGGATCCTGGGTGCTGACCTACTCACCGCTTATCAAGCCATGTGTATAAAATAGAGGACGATGGGCACAGATGTTAACTCAGGGCCAATCTTCCTCAGCAAAAAGAGGAGGATTGGCAGCAGATGTTAGTTCAGGGCTAATCTCCCTCAAAAAAAAAAATTGCCTGGAAAATGCCCTACCAGATAACCAGGCAAATGTAAAACA
This sequence comes from Equus quagga, assembly GCF_021613505.1. Taxonomy (NCBI): domain Eukaryota; kingdom Metazoa; phylum Chordata; class Mammalia; order Perissodactyla; family Equidae; genus Equus; species Equus quagga. The sequence goes on along the minus strand of NC_060267.1, from coordinate 71,804,496 downwards.
AACAAACAAACATACAAGAGTTTAGAAGGGCCTTAAAGATTATGTTTCAATCCAGAGATTTAAAAAATAGAGAATGATGGTAATTATCAGTGTTTAAAACCAAAACAATACTTATATTACCTGGATGCTTCATCCTGAAGGATTGGGCCGTGGCTCACATTCTCCCAAGGAGTATAGCATGGGGTGTGCACTTCAACTTGGTGAGATCCTGCAAGAGGAATTCTCCAAAGGTGTCCTCTTGTTTCAGGCCAGAGGCAGGTTTTAAGATGGGCTCCCATCCTCTCTCGTGTTTGTTTCCCCATTGCAATGCTAGGTCCCCCCATCAAGAGCATTTGGCAGCATGGTGGAGAGAGGCATGCCAGCAAAGCTCTCACAGTGTTTATAGTGCCAGCTGCTTCCTTGGCATCCAGCAAAGTTTCATCAGCTTTTATCTGGGATTTTCTTGGAGCTCATGCTAATTTCTTCAAGATTGTGAAAGGATGAGGTATTTCCACATCTGTAACCACCAATGCTTGCTCAGTAGAAAATGATGAGAAATTAGTTGCCTCTGTAGGAAGTCAGAGGCATAGGTCTATAGCACTTTACGAAGTGTTCTCACACCCAGTGTTTCACTGCACTCTCTCGGCAAGCCTGGGAAGTAAACACCACTTGTACCAGCAGTTTAAAAGGACTAATAAGTTGACTAGCCCAGGGCAACTTAACTATTAAGTGGCAGAGTCATAACTCAAACCAAGAACTTTTTTTTTAATTACTAAACTTTATTTCTTAGAGCAGTTTTAGGTTCCAAGCAAAATTCAGGAGAAAGTACAGAGATTTCCCATCTACTCCCTGTGCTCCCCCTCCCCTGCCCCCTCCCCCCTCTCCCCCCTTCCCTCCGCCCCAGTCTCCTCCACTGTCAACATCCTTGGTTGCACCAGAGTGGAACGTTTGTTACAACTGATGAGCCTATCTTGATACATCATTATCACCCAAAGTCCATAGTTTACGTTAGGGTTTACTCTTGGTTTTGTACATTCTTTGGTCCTGACAAATACGTAATGACATGTATCCACATTGTAGTATCATACAGAATAGTTTCACTGACCAAAAAAATCCTCCGTGCTCTGCCTAGTCATTGTTCCCTCTCCTCTAACTCCTGGAAACCACTAATATTTTTACTATCTCCATAGTTTTTCCTTTTTCAGAATGTCATAACTTGTAATCATGTAGTATGTAGCCTTTTCAGATCAGCTTCTTTCACTTAGTATTATGCATTGAAGTTTCCTCCATGTCTTCTCATAGTTTGATAGCTCATTGCTTTTTAGTGCTGAATAACATTCCATTGTCTGTGTGTACCACAGTTTATTTACCCCCCGAAGGACATCTTGGTTGCTTCCAAGTTTTGGCAATTATGAATCTAGCTGCTGTAAACACCTGTGTGCAGGTTTTTGTGTGGACATAAATTTCAGCTCCTTTGGTAAATACCAAAGAGTGCAATTGCTAGATAAACATGGTAAGAGTATGTTGAGTTTAGTAAGAAACCACCAAGCTGTCTTCCAAAATACCATTTTGCAATTCCACCAGCAATAAATGAGAGTTCTTGTTGCTCCATATTTTCACCAGGCTTTTGTAATGTCAGTGCTCCAGATTTTGGTCATTCTAAAAGTTGTGTAGTGATATCTCACTGTTGTTTTAATTTGCAATTCCCTGATGACATATCATGTTGCACATCTTTTCATGTACTTGCTTACCATCTGTATATTTTTTTTTTGGTAAGGTCTGTGTTTAGATCCTTTTCCCAATTTTTATTTTTCTAATTTTTAATTGAGGTATGATTGATATCTAACATTATATTAGTTTCAGCTGTACAACATAATGATTCGATATGGTATACACTGTGAAACGATCACCACAATAAGTCTAGTTAGCATCTGTCACTGTACAAAGTTACAAATTTTTTTTCTTGTGATGAGACCTTTTAAGATTTATTCTCTTAGCACCTTTCAAATATGCAATACAATATTATTGACTGTAGTCAGCCTGCTGTACGTTACACCCTCATGGCTTACTTATTTTATAACTGGAAGTTTGTACCTCTTGACCCCCTTCACCCTTGCCCACTTTTTAATTAGGCTGTTTGTTTTTTTATTGTTAAGTTTTAAGAGTTCTTTGTATATTTTGGATAACAGTCCCTTATCAGATGTGTCTTTTGTAACTATTTTTTCCTAGTCTGTGGCTTGTCTTCTCATTCTCTTGATGTCTTTCATGTAGCAGAAATTTGTAAAATTTAATGAAGTCTAGCTTATGAATTCCTTCTTTCACGGATTATGCCTTTGGTGTTGTATCTAACAAGTCATTGCCATCCCTAAGGTCATCTAGGTTTTCTCCTTTGTTATCTTCTAGGAGTTTTATAGTTTTGCATTTTACATTTAGGCCTATGATCCATTTTGAATTCATTTTTGTGAAAGGTGTAAGGTCTGTATCAAGATTCAGTTTTTTGCATGTTCATGTCCAGTTGTTCCAGCACCATTTGTTGAAAGATTAACTTTGTTCCATTGTATTACCTTTGTTCCTTTGTCAAAAATCATTAGACTGTATTTATTGGGTCTATTTTTGGGCTCTCTATTCTGTTCCATTGGTTTGTCTATTTTTTCACCAATATCATACTGTCACGATTACCGTAGCTTTATAGTAAGTCCTAAAGTTGGAATAATGTCAGTCCTTCAAGTTTGTTTTTATCCTTCAATATTGAGTTGGCTATTCTGGCTCTTTTCCTTCACTATATAAACTTTGGAATCATTTTATCAACATCTGAAAAATACCTTGCTAGGATTTTGATTTGGATTGCATTGAATCTATAAATCAAATGGAAAGAACTGACATCTTGACAATATTGAATCTTCTTATCCACAAATATGAAATATCACTCCATTTATTTTAATTCTTCTTTGGTGTCTTTCATTAGAGTTCTGTAGTTTTCCTCATATAGATCTCTTACATATTTTGTTATGTTTATACATAAGTATATAATTTTTTTGGTGTTAATGTAGATGGTAATGTGTTGTTAATTTCAAATTCCACTTGTTCATTGCTAGTATGTAGGAAAGTGATTGACACTTGTATATTAACCTTGTATTCTTCAACCTTACTAGAATCACTTACCAGTTCCAGGAGTATTTTTTTGTCAGTTCTTTTGGATTTTCTACATAGACGATCATATTGTCAGTGAACAAAGATAGTTTTATTCATTTCTTCCCACTCTATATACCTTTTGTTTCCTTTTCTTGTCTCATTGCATTAGCTAGACCTTTCAGTACAATGTTGAAAAGTAGTGGTGAGAGGAGATAGCCTTGTCTTGTTCCCGACCTTAGCAGGAAAGTTCACCATTAAGTATGATGTTAGCTGTTTTTTATAAATGTTCTTTATCAAGTGGAGGAAGTTCGCTTCTCTTCGTAGTTTGCTAAAGTTTTCTTTTTTTTGTCATGAATGAGTGTTGGATTTTGTCAGTTCTTAGTTTACATCAGTTGATGTGGTCATGTGATTTTTCCTGTTGACGTGATAGATTACATTAATTGATTTAAAATGTTGAATCAGCCTTGCATACATGGGATAAATCCCACTTGGTAATGGTGTGTAGTTCTTTTTATACATTGTTGGATTCGATTTGCTAATATTTTGTTAAGAATTTTTGCATCTATGTTTATGAGAAATATTGGTCTGTAGTTTTCTTTTTTTGTAATGTCTTTGTCTGGTTTTGGTATTAGGATACCGTTGTCCTCATAGAATGAGTTAGAAAGTATTCCCTCTGCTTCTACTTTCTAGAAGAGATTATAGACAATTGTTACATCTTCCTTAAATGCTTGGTAGAATTCACCATTGTACCCATCTGGGCCTAGAGCTTTCAGTTTTGGAAGGCTTATTTATTACTCATTCAATTGCTTTAATAGATGTAAACCTATTCAGATTGTCTATTTCTTCTTTTGTGAGTTTTGGCTGATAGTGTCTTTCAACAAATTGGTCAGTTTCTCCTCTCCCTGCCAGAAACATGAGGGGAGTTTTCTCTGTTATTCACCGTGAAAACCTGGTAGCGCTCTGGGAGGTAAAACTCATCAAAGTGTTGAGGTCTCCCTGTGACTGTGTTGCCCTGATGTTTTAACTCTCAGAGTTGTCCACCCCGAGTCTCCAGCAATTCATCAATTATAGCTCAAGCTTTCCTACCCTGGCACTGGATTCTAGAGTTTTCTATTCATAGGTTTCTGTTCTGGTAAGTTGTGACTCTCTGTATCTATCTGTCTGTCTCCCTAATTTTGGGGGCAGCAGTTTGCCCTGTGACCTCTCTTCTCTGAGAGATTTAAGAAGATCTGTTGGTTTTTCAGTTTGTTCAGCTTTTTATTTACTGTTAGGACGGAGTGGTGATTTTCAAGCTCCTTATGTTCTGGACTGGAAACCAGAAGGAACTTAGGACATTTGACCTGAAGTTGGCACTTTCCTGTGTGCTGCAATGTCTCATATGGGCTGAATTTTGTAGAGAGAATAACACTGACTGCCATATCTTATGTTATCATTCATCTTGTGTGGACTAATAGCCTTACTTTGTACTTTGGAATTATTACTCATCAGCAATCTTGTCATCTGTCCTTTCACAGTTTCTTGCCTAATTTAAGTAGAACTTGGAGCCATGCTAATTTAATTCAACTCATAATAGGATGATATGGATGCAGTTTTAAGCAAAAAAAAAAAAAAAAAAAAATATATATATATATATATATATATATATAGTCTGCTTAGGATGGTAAAGAGATGGTATTATTCTTTACCACACTTCACCTTTCACATCTTAGTGAATAGTATAAGCTTAGTGTAGTTTTTAAGGGAATGACAATTCTTCTGATTGTAAAAGTACACTTCAATTTGCCCAATACATTGTTTATAAAGTGCTATGTACACATCATTATTTTGCAAATACATATTTGTCAAAAGCGTATCTCTTTTAGGGAAGCCCAGGGAGAATAATAATTAAAAAGCCAACATGGGCAATATGGAAATTTTTGTAAGGATGGAGATTCCAAGTTGGCAAGTAAACTCTAGGATCTACAAAGGGAGGAAAGCAGGATAATGTAATGAATAGGTATTTATTTTCCAAGTATTGATGTATTTCAGAAAAGTTTATGATGGTGGGTCAACCAAATAGTATTTATTTGTGATCAAACAGCCAAATGAAACTGCTTGGGATAATGCAAAATAATTGAGTATAAAATAAAGACTCAGAGGCCCAGGAGACATAATTCTGCAGGCATACTCCCAAATCTGTTCTCAGTAATTTACAAAGGAAATTATAATGCAGGCCATTCTTCTCAAATATATCCTGAGTGCACATTGGGTGTGTGACATCATGATGAGGCCTTGGGGAGTAGAGCCTAAGGGTTAAACAAGGAGAGAAACTCTCAGCCTCTCCTAAATTTGATCTGAGAGGACACATTGAAACAGGTATGCTTGGTAGAGAGGATTAAGAATGGAGTCAACCAAGACCCAGATTGAAAATGTCAATACCTTGTCTTTTTTCTTGTCACAAGGCACGTGGTGTAAAGGAAGAGGGAAGATGCTTCCCAGAAGGCCAGGAAAAGAAGGGGCTCAGGTTTCTAGCTGGGTTTAAAGACTCCCCTTGGATTCAATACACTCCCCAAATGATAATGTAACCACTAGTGAATGCTGCTGCCACCCTTGACATGGGGGCTTTCTCAGCATGTAATTCTCAGCCCTCCTCCAACTTCCGGTTTACTTTAAGCTCAAGTTTATTTATTTTTCCAGTTGTGCTTTCAGGCTTTTCAGGGCAGGTAGAGTGCCTTAAACTTGTTCAACCACACTCCCCTTTTGCCGAGTACACTTAGAAACATGCTCCAACTCACATAGTTTACTAGGCTATTTTCTTTAGGAAAAAATTTTTTGTGTGTATAAGCATTTCAAGTTGTGGCCTGTGGCATTTATTTGTGAGACAATGCTTGATACAATTAATAGTTTTAAAACTACCATTTTAAATGTTTCTTTTAAAATTTTCCCCTTCCTAATTTTTTTTTAAGCTTAAGAGCATTTCTGAAGAAATCAACATGCGTATTAACTTTACAACATCTGGGATAATTCAATATTCTCGATTTGCCTTTTGAATTTTAATTTAGATGCACATGAACAAAAATGTTTTCCAGCCATGCCTTCAAGTACCAGCTTTACTATACATTGTCACAGGCTGTAGGCACGTAAAGTAACGAGAGGGTAGGTGCAGCGCGTGTTCATTCTATACGTAAATTGCCCCACACCAGAAACCCAGACCTGCATCCCAGAATGCACTCGGATACACAGAAGCTTCAAAGGGAAATCTTTCCCTGGAGGGAATTGGTAAAATTGGAGTTGGGTGAACCTCAAAGGAGTCTCGATTCACAAACATTGCTTATGTTTGGATTTCGAATTGGATTTGGCTCCAGCGGTTGGCATCTCTACACTGTGCTGTGAACTACCCCAGCCACAGAATGGAGAAGAAGAGGAGTAGAATTTCCAGAAACACACAATAGTGCAATGTTGATGCAATTAAGAAAATGAGAAAATGGAGTTTAAATTGAAAAAGTCAGTCTTTATCTTTTGCTTCCTTTGTGATATCCTTTCAGCTCCATATCCTCTGTCTTCTTTGATCTCATTTGCCTTCCACTTTTCCTTTTTTTCTTATAAGACTGCTATTTAAGCTCGTTCCTCCCTTTCTTCCAGAGTTTGCCTGAAGGGCTTGAGTTGTGAATTTCAGGGCTTAAAAAGGCCTGGCAGGTTGCAAAACAGTATATTCAGTATGAGCTAAATTTTGAAAAGGGAAACGATGCATTTATTTATGTGCATGTATGTGTGTGCACAGACAAGAGATTAGAAGGGTGCTTATGAAATTTAACAGTGTTTTTTCCATGGACTATGGCTGGTTTTCATGTTTTTCTTCTTTTTTGGTTTTCGTATTCTTTGTAGTGTAGTGTATTTTCTCACTTTTCTGCAAAGAACAGTTATGCTATTAGAATGCAGTATATAAAAGGGCTGGTAATTTAGTGTGGTCTTATTACCAGATTTTTGGGAACCTTATATTCTTTTCTATGTCCTTTTATATTTTTGTTATCGTTATTTAGTTTTAGCAAAATTTTTACCTTGTGCCTATTACATTTCAGTTATAAAAGGGTGTTTTGCTTCTCCTTCATTTAAAAAATTATTTTAATTTGAATTGTTTGAATGTTTGTATGATTAAATAGGTATAACCCCGCTTTAGATAGTGGATGGGTTTCTGATATACTGTGTGTAAATAAAGGTTTAACAAATATTATATTTAGAAGGCTTTGGAGAAATATGCTCTTCTTGTAAAACAGTTAAAAACTATTCCTTCGGAAAAGGAAATAATATCACAAAATTTTCCTTCTTGAAAGTTTCACAGACCAATTTTTCATTAAAAAACAGGTAGTAATATGGTTCAAGGAAATAAAAAATAATCAGAGAGAACAGAAATATATAGAAATCATATATAATCGAATCAAAGAAATAAATTATTAGCTATCTGTTCACACATAGTATGTGTCCATATATACATTTAAGTAGAAAGGGATATAAAAAGTAGATCTTAAATAAATACTTCAGAAAAGACTCGAAGCAATCTATGTTAAAGATATTGCTAAATAAGAACCATTTAAAAGAATGGACATTGTCACAAAGCTAAATGTGTAAACTGGTAAAGATCTTGGCTGTCTTTTTGAACATTCTCTTCTAAAAATAGAATGAACCATCTTTAAAGGGAGATAGAAACATAACGTTTCTCTAAATCATGATGATGTCTACATTTTAGATCTTTAGTAAATCGCTGTCCTTGAGGTCTTAGCTGGGAGATTTCCTTTAAAAGGAAAACACTCCTTTTCTGGGAAGACAGCAGTCTCCGCTTATTTGAGGAGGATGTGTTCCAAGACCCCCACTGGATGCCTGAAACCACAGATAGTACCAAATCCTATATATACTATGTTTTTTCCTATACGTAGATACCTATGATAAACTTTAATTTATAAGTTAGGCACAGTAAGAGGTTAACAACAATAACTAATAATAAAGTTGGCTTTGGGGCCATTATTAAGTAAAATAAGCATTACGTGAACAAAAGCTCTGCGATACTGTGAGAGTTGATCTGATAACCTAGATAGCTACTAAGTGACTAAGGACGGGTTGCATATACAATGTGGATAATCTGGACAAAGGGATGATTCACGTCCTGGCCTGGATGGAGCTGGACGGCCTCGAGATTTTATCACGCTACTCAGGACGGCATGCACGCAATTTAAAACTTAAAAATTACTTATTTCTGGAATTTTCCATTTAATATTTTCAGACTGCAGTTGATGGCGGGTAACTGAAACTGCAGAAGGTAAAACTATGGATGAGGAGGAAGTACTGTACTTTTATAATCAAAGATTTTACTCACTTTGTTAGAGTCCAAGAGAGATATGCTTTCACCCAATTATTATGATATATATGTATCTTTATAGGTTCTGGGAAGATCATATATTAATTAATTTTCTTACTCCTCAAAGAAACACTCCTTATGCTCCTTCTATGGGCCAGGAATTGTGCTAAAGGCTAGGAATGAAATTCACTGAGTCTCCTGTTCAGGTAGATAGTTTATAGATGGGAAATCATTTTGGCCATTTCATTTAATTTTCAGAGTAGGGATCCCCAAAAGGATGTCCGTGAGGGCTACTCCCCTTAGGGTGGGCTAAATGGCACAGGACGACTGGATGTTTGGCTACTTCAGTTGGTGCCTGGGTTCTCAGCAAATGGCTCAGGTCTAGAGAAGAGCCATAGGGAACAGGATCAACTGAAAGTTCCTGCTCCAATCTGATTTTGCTGCAAGCAGAGGGAGACATGCGTCAGAGTGGCTGAGGTCATGAAGAAACACTGACTCCACGACCTTTTCACTTTTCTTAAATGCATACTCTTCAGTGACACTCCCATTTCATGGGCCATGACATAAGGCAAAGCTGCTTTAATTCTCATCAAGAATCTGAGAGGAAGAACAGTCTTCATTGGTAAAAGTCTGCATTATGGAATATGGCTAAAAAGATGGGAGTTTGTCTAAAAAGATGGGAGGAAATGGCCCATTTACCGTAAGTAGCCAAAGGGTTTTCAAGGAGAGACCACATAAATTCTGCATTACGGAGGCTTAATTTATCGCTCAGTCTAGTGTCGTGGTTGCGAGCCTGAGCTCTCTAGCCAGGCAGTCTGGATTCAATCATAGCTCAGCCTGAGACTTTTGGCTTCTCTGTGCCTCAGTTTACTCATTTGCAAAACAAAGAAAATAATAGTACTTATTTCATACTGTTGCTGTGAGAATTTGATTAGAAAATACATGCATGCTCTTAAAACAGGGCCAAGCCATAGCTAATTAGCTATAATATAATTAGCTATTATTAGTATTATTTCAATGAGGCAGCTTGATACATGAGACAGATATTGAAATGGTGGCATTGTGTACTGGTTAAAACAGTAGGTTTCAGACCCAGACTGCCTGGGCTTAAATTCCTGTTCGTTTCTTATTTGCTAAGCAACCTTGGCCAAGGTACTTAACCATTCTGTGCCTCAGTTTCCTCATATGAAGAAGTGTGCTAATTGTAGTACCTACCTCACAGAGTTATTATAAAGACTTAAGGGTTATTGTAAGGCGTTAACACATATAAGACATTTAGAACCATGTGTGGCACATAGCGTTTGGTAAATATTGATATTATTATTACTGGTTATTTGACTCAGTTGCAACACACTTTTTTGAGCCTGCTTTTTTATGGGTAAAATGGGAGTAACTCTCAGGCAGTTAAATTTAGCATCTTTCTAAATTGCTATATATCTCAGAGGACTGATTATGAAGCATTGTCTCTCATCTCCAAACCCACCCTTCCATACCCTGCTTTGTGGAGCTGAGGCAAGGAGCCTGCAAACCTCATTTCTGCTTTGGCGCCTAGCTCCATGATAGATTCCGTCCGTAAGGGGCACTAGCGAGAGGAACTAGCACCTTCCTGTCTGCTCCCTGCTCCTGGATGCCACCCAGCCTGGCTTCTCCCCGCCATCATCCCCAACCCGGTGGCAGCAGCTGTTCCTCCCTTAGCAGCCCCTGAATGCAGGTTGCAGTTTTCCAACACTTGAAGGTCCAGCTTCATTGTGTCCACCTCAAACATGTGGGCACCAGTTGACCAGCACAGCGTCCTCCGAGCTCAGAGAGACCAGCACTGTCCACAGCGACCCCTCCTCAGGAATCTGAGTGTTATCTCCATGGGTCTTCTACATTTTAGTATTTCCAGACTCTTCCTTTGTTCCCTCGGCCTGAGAAGTAATAACTGCTTCTTGAAACTGCCACCTCTGTGACACCTTCAATCTCCTTACTCTTTCACTTGCCTAGTTAACAACTTTATACCTTTTTAACAATCCTTTATATTAAATTATCTCTGTTCGAACAACTGGTGTGGTTTCTGTCTCCTGATTGGATTCTGACAGATAACTTATGAAATCTTAGACTTACTCAGGAAGCAGATACCTGGAGATTATGGTATTTGAAGCAAAACCTTATGAAAGCCCGACATATTCCATCTACACTGAAAGAAGACATCATTTTCTCTTCCTGAGCTGCTATTGTCTTAGCTTATTACTAACAATAATAATAGGTCAAAGATCTAATTTACACTTATTGGAGAAAAATGGAAAACTGAGAAACTTTACCAATTTTTTCTTGAGTACATAGTCACTAGAATTTTATTTTGGCAGTGAATCACTGTGATTCCGCTCAAGGGAAATCAGTGTCCCTCGGTAGCAAAGTGAAGACTTTTTATGTCCTCTTATTTATACTTGGGTTTTAAGGGCTCACAGTCCCCTCTACGCATGCACACAATATCGGGAAGGTAAAGTGAACCCACGCGCAGTTATCGCAAATTCTGCCTTCTATTCGTGAAGTTTAAATTTAAAGGAACCTGCTCTGTTCTGAAACATCTTTGAAAAACAAGAAGGCTGCTTGGGAAGAGGCAACAGTATGTTCTGAGGAACTGAATCCAAACCTTGTGTTCCGGCTCAGTCTTTTTAATTGTGGCAAATTGTGACTTCCTGTTTTTTTCCGGGGCAGGGACATGGCTAATGAAAAGGCCCCATAAGGATACTTGGACATCAAATGACTCTTACAAAAGAGCATTTTGATGATTTAAGTATAAATAAATTAGAAACATACTACAGTATTTGATGTCTTTTAAAGTCCCATGAGGTTAAAAATGAAGAGCCAGCAAGACAAAATGAGAAATTTAGTGACATGAATATCTGAAGTAATCTGGGACTATTTGATGGGTCCCAATACAGGCTGATTTGCATATTCTTAATTGAGAATGAAAGCATCTCTGGTTAATCCTGACCATCACATAATGCGGGTAACAATTACAGTTGGAATCTGTTTCAGCAAATGAAGATGTTTGTCTTTCTATAGGTAAATAGTCCAGGCTAATTAATAAATTTTAAGTAATAGATAATGTTTCCTACAATTCCTAAAGGAAATGTTTTCGGGGAAAAGTGAAAGCATTTTTCTGTAACATAGGCCAGGGGGTCTGAGGAGGGGTAGGAGGGCTGGAGGGGAAGAAAAATAAAGAGATTATACTTGCTGGGTCCTAAAAGTTTTTGGATAGTTGAAGCATTTGTTACAACTGATCCGTTTCTAAGTTAAAACAAAGTAAATTATGAAGAACACTTCCTGTTAACATTTGTTAGCTTTGACGTCAGTGCTTCTCATTCTATTAACACTTCTTCACTGATTTCATAGAGATCAATAAAAGCAAGTCTTTTATTCTTTTCTTCTCCAGACATCCTGTCAATAGAACCCTTGGCACTAAACTGAAGGTGGAAAATTAAGGAACGCCGTATTTTCACACCTGCAGTAGATTTATGACACAGGGCTATGCCCTTCTCCTTTTTGGACCTTGGTGTCCTATTCTGTAAAGTGACAGCCTGGGAGTCACTGAACTTTGAGTAGCCCCGACCTGGGGCATCCTGGGAGGCAAACATTTTACACTAAGAATTTAACACCCTTTACTTTCTCCCTAATTTTCTTTCCTCCTCATACGTGGACTTTATTAATATAATCATAGGCTTGCTTACCCAGATTAAAGGCATTAATCGTTTTGCCTTATATTTGTAATCTTTGAATAATTTTTTACAGTCGCTTTGTTTTGTAACCATATTTATGACCTTTTAACAGAGCTCTGTGGTTACCACTTTTCAAGAGTTAACACTCATCCTTTATATGTTGATTTCTTCATTCCTGGGTTCTTATCTTTCTGTTGGCTGGTGTATATATCTTCAAAAAATATTTTTTTAAAAAAAACATATTTTTTAGAACTTGCAGATCTGGGCATATCTTTCTCTTGCATTCATGAATGAATGACATTTTGCCTTGGTGTAGAAATTCTCGCTCGGTCTCTAAATTTTTGCCCTCTCAGTACACTGTAGACATGGCTCTATTATTTTCTGTAATCCTCTTCTTTCATCTCATTCTTTTCTCTTTTCATTTCATCCTGTTCTTTCCGTGTGGCTTTTCCTTCTGGCCCCCTCTAACTCCCTCCTCCTTTCAAAACAACTGTATGTTTCTTCTTTATCCTACAAAAGATATCAAATAGCTTTCTGAAATTTTTTTCTAGTTCCTGTCATAAATCATTTTAGGGAAGTAATTTATTCTCTGAGTTGCATGGTTAATATTCTTCCTGAGTTGTTCTGTAGAATTTTTCAGCAGTGCTGGGCTGACTTTTTCCTTGAATTCTGCTCTTAATGAAAGCTCCACATGGATATGACCTTTAACGAGGGCGAGTCTGTTGGGTTGGGGTAGTGTTCTCCTTCCTCACCACCTGACCATTTGACACTTGGAACTGATAGAAGACATGACATTCGAGAGTCCAGCATGCATTGCTCTCTGGCTTCTCCTCTTCCTGACCCAAACTATAGCTCCCACTGTCTTCAGGTGGGGGCTTCATCTCCCAGGTGTGCCATGCCACTACCAGACCTTCTCCTATGTCCTGACATGTGATCACTTGGACCTTTAGTCCTCAAAAAGGTACAAACCTGCATTTTGGTTACTTCAAAAAGCAACATCCATGCTACAGAGTGGGATTTCCAAGTTTTCTGGTTGTTCCTGTCAGGCTTAATTTTCACTGTTGATGGAGATTTTCCTCTTTTTCTCTGACTTCACGTACATTTTAATGGCAGCAGCTCTGGCTGGGGCTGCTAGCCAGATGCCATTGTAAAGCAGAAATAAAATTATTGGGCCAAAGAGTCTGTACACTTAAAACTCTCCATACATATTGCTGAATAGCATTTCAGAAACTTTGTACTACTCTGCAACTCTGTCAGCCAGAAATTGTTTTTCCCAGGGTTGCTCTGGGATCTGTATTATTGATGTCTCACAGAAACGACTCTCCAGCCACGCATTTTTATTATCGTCTGCCTGTGCCGATAGTCAATCATGTTTGCTATTGTATCTTTAAAGCATCTGACTGACAAACCCGTATTTTGTTTTGTCTTTCTTAAATATAGTGTCCATCTGGTTTATGGAGTAAAAGCCCGGCGTTTCTTATCCGGAGTTCAAGTATTGGTTTCCCCATTTACCTGCTGTGTGATCAAGACAAGTTGCTCAAGTTCTGGGCCTTATCTGGGAAGTGCTGACTGACATTTCTACATGCACTGCTGTGAGGGGCACATGAATCAAGGGCTGGACAGCTGCTTTGTAAATGTAAATTCTCTAGGAATGTTGACAGAACCGTTGAGTTAGTGGGTTTTCCATTCAGAAAGGTCACCTCAGCCACTTATTTGCTGCTGGGCTATGGGCCAGATTTCTAACCTCTTTGAGCTGGTCTCCTTGTCTATACAAATGGTGAATAAAATATATACATGGTGATAAAAATATGGTGATAAAATGGTTTTGAAGTCATATACATGCCTCTCAGAGTTGCTGTGAGAATTGTTAACTTAATTAAACAAGGAGGCCATTAGACTGCGGTGGCTCTAATGCCATGGTGGCCTATCTAAGCAGAGCAAAATCTAAGCCCATAAATGCCTCAAGGTTACAAAGTCTAAACGCCGAGGACAACCAGTCACAAATGGCCGATTAGGCTTTAAGCTATAGCCAATCAATAATTTCCTTTCTTTGTTTCTGCAGTTTTTCCATGTAAGTCTTTCCCCTGGCTGCTGTCAGAGGAACACTCCTAACCACTTCCAGTTTGGTGCTGCCTAGTTTGAAATGAGTTTTGAGCAAATAAACTCTTAAAAAAAAATTTTTTTTTTTGAGGAAGATTAGCCCTGAGCTAACATCTGCTGCCAATCTTCCTCTTTTTTAGCTGAGAAAGACTGGCCCTGAGCTAACATTCGTGCCCATCTTCCTCCACTTTACATGTGGGACGGACGGACGCCTCCCACAGCATGGCTTGATAAGTGGTACATAGGCCCACACTCGGAATCTGAACCCAAGAACCCTGGGCCGCAGAAAGAGAACACGTGAACTTAACTGCTGCGCCACTGGGCTGGCCCTTGAAAATTTTAATATGCCTGAGTTTATCTTTTAACAGGTTTAAATTAGGAAATGGATGTTAAGATCTCTGCACAGTAAATGGCACAAAAATGTTTGGAAAATGTTAGTCATTGTTATAATCATTAAATTCTATGGCAAGACACATACCTGTCACCCACATGCACAGATATCTTCAGGGGCAGAAATCTAAGTGAAAAAGGATAACAATTTCATATGGCTATTTCTTTTCTCTCCTGGACTATGACTCCAAAGCTATTCTGAAACACTGATTCAGTTCCTTTTCTTTTCTTTCTTTCTGGTGTTCTGTTTTGTTTTGTTTCACAAAAAGCCAGCTGATAGTTTGCAACAGTTTATTTGCAAAGGAATTTCCTTGGTTTTCCTCATCTCGCTCTCACAAACAGTAAAACAAAAAAGTCTCACTAAGAAAAATCAAAACTTCCCACCCCTTTTCTTTTACCTGAGATTGCAAATAATTCTTTAAAAAATTATCCTGCAAAAAATATTTATGTTGGGTTCTCTTTATTATCCTCTTGTCATATGGTCACAGCAAGATTATTTCTTACTCACTGAATTACCTGAATTTACCTCTCAGGTCCTTAATAGTCTGGCGTGTTGAATGGAAAAGATATATAGGCTTTGAGGAGGATTGAAAAAGGTACAATATGAAACGTGTCTTAGCAGAGTCCCTGGCACGCTGGAGGAGCTCAGCCTGATATGCTGCGTTGTTTTGTTTGTACTGATGAATAGAGCACAGGTGATCTCCAGCTATGAGGCTTCCAGCAGTGACCGACTTGTTGCTTGCTCATAGCAGCACCCAGGGATCAGCTGAGGTCTTTGCTGTGACGCAGCCCAGCTTCTCCTCTGCCCAGTGCTGCTTCCTTCACTCCCCCACAGGCACTGAGCCTTCTGGCACTCTTCAGTAATCTCTCCACGTGCACATCTCTGTCTCTTAGCCGAATCCAACCTGCAACCCAACACCCCTCTACATAAAAGCCTAGATGGACTTTCTGTTGATTCCAGGATGAAGTTCAAATTCTTTAGCATGTCTTCCAAGGCCCTTCCCTGTCTAACCCCCAACTACTCTTGAATCCTTCCTGAGAATTTCCTGCCCCTGTATTTCAGCCATAGGTCACTTCTCCCCTTGCCCATGTTAATGATACTCTGTCCTATCTCTTTGCTTTATTCCATACTTTTCTTCTTCTGCCAATTGCCGTTCATCTTTTATCTACCTGATAAATTCTTAGTTGAAATACCACTTTTGAAGTTCAGTTTCTTCCATTGTTCTCCTGGAGTATCTTGTACTTGCTTTGGCCACCACACTTAATGTCATGTGATGGACTCAGAAAACCATGACCTTAACCCATGACCTGCCCACCCTGCTACCCGAGTCCAATATGCTGTCTAGGTAATTTATTATTTGCTCATCTGCCCTGATTCCCTTGCCTTAGTCGTGGCCAGCTTCATCTATGATCATGAATTTGTCCCAGGCTTTTGGTCTGTCTTCACCTCTGCCTGGTCTTGAGGATTCCTTTATCTCAGATTTGGTACCTTACTTTCACTCTCTCACAGCAAGTGTTTGACGCCTTTCAAAAGTTTTTGATTTCTTCCTACCCTCTCGGTCTGTATGACTTCTCTTTCCCTTTTTCAGCTTTCCCATTCTGTCTCTGCATTGACAGTTGGAACAGACCGCATTACCATTCTGCTTCTCAAATTGGGAACAGGGAACATTTTGTTGTTTTGCGTGATTGTGGATTCCTTGAGTGGAAGGACTCATGTATCTTTATATCTCCATTTCCTAGCTCAGGGCTTGCACTGAGTAGGTGCCAGTATGATGTGTTTATGGGGTGGAAGATCAGCAGATTATGGAGGCTCTTCATCAGCTGTGCTAAAGTGAGAACCTAACCCAGAGACGTTTATGGTGCTCACAGAATTGAATTGTTTGGAATCTGATATTCTCTCTAAGAGGTGGGCTAGCGCAGTGCAGCTCCATTGTTATAATGCAAAGGATGTTTAGAGCAATTGGCAGTAATGTTTCTGCGAGAAGAATCTCCCAAGTTTCAGACACTGGGCTGAGTGCTATGATGATTTAAAAATAAAACCTATAAGGATTATGTGCCCAATATACTCACGATCTTATGGGGCTGACAAGAAATACCCATAAGACAGATTAGAAAGCAAACTATTTCGAGAGAAAGCTGCAAATCGTAGAAGCTGGGAGCTGGGAGAAAGGAAAGAGGATGGGGATCTGGGAGGAAGTGGCATAGAACTGAATTTTAGTTCATTACCAGCCTCACTACACTGTGCTTCTCCAAGGCAAAAAAAAGTCATTTTTAATTATATCGACAGCACCTCCTTGCACACCTCCAGCTAATTTCCTAATAGAGAGCCTGGCACATAGTCACATTATCATAAATATTGGATACAGGATCATTGAGAGTCTAGAGAATCAAGCTCAGAGGATGGACAGAAATTCTGGAGGACTGGCAATGGGGAACAGCCATGGGAACAGTTTCCTTAGGCCTCCATTGCTGGTACTGCTAGCCCTGGACAATTTTGGTGCTGTGCTTCTGGATCATCAATGCTCCTGCTTCCTTTGTGAATAATTTTCCAAATGACCCTGCATCTTTACATCGCTCACCTGGGATTCTGTGTTCCAGGGAGGCACATCTATCCTCTGATTGGCCAGGCCAAGCCTAGGTCCCATGTTAGTGTCCCAGTATATGAGGATGGCAGATGGGAAGAGATGTTGATTCCGTAATGGCATCAAATTCCTGCCTCTCCTGAGGACTTACCCCGTCGTGATTCCCTCTTCCACTCCCCACCCCTATATAGGAAGTGCATATAGATGCTGCTTAGCCAAAGATGACAAATGTTCATCCCGGGATGATAAGTTATGGGCTTAGACTTTTGGAAAACTTGTGTAAATTTTCTAATTCTGCTGGTCAACAATGGGCTGCACCCACAGACAAGGCTTAGAAGTGGATAATTAGTTTCTCACATGTTCACTAGGGCTCTGACAGTTGGTGATATTTCACTACTCTTAAAAGAATAATCCATGAAACTTGTCTGGATGTTTTTTAGATAGGAAAATGAAATCCTGCTTTCTCCTATTTGTCTGTACATCTGTGATGTGCATTGTACAACCACAGGGATACCTTAGTAGTATGAGGAGGTTTCCCCAAGGGAGAAACACACACATGGGAAACAAGTGAAATAGCCAACACTGAGAGAGCAAGACAATTGAAATTTGGCTTCCTGACCACCCTTCACCTTCCGAATCATTGGAAGAGTCTCCTAGTGGGAACAGACACTGGCAACTGGTTATATCAGCCATGTAATCCCTTTGTATGGGATTAAATATTTTTTCATGTTAATACTTATGCCATGCTTTCTTTGGAGTCCAGACTAAGCCTAGTGGATTTTTGTGTCTCAAATGAAACATAAATAATTTTCAAAGATCAGGAAATGGTTATTTCTCTTGGAATGGATTAATTTGTGCAAAGATTCATTAATGAGCATATTACCAATTTCAAATTTTGCTAATTATAGTATGAATCCTCTGAAGCAAGGACTGTATTTTTAATAACTTCTCATACTGGTTCACGTACTGATGTTGGCTCATTTTGTGGTTCACATCTGTATAGAGTCCCACTATTCATATCTTACAGACATCTATTTGATTCTCATGATGAAGCTCTAAGACAGATGAAGTGCTACCCTATTTTACAGGTGAAGAAAGTAAGGCTCATAGACATTAAACGATTTGTTAAGATCATGTAGTTACGAAGGGACAGGTTTAGGTCTAAATCAGAGATCTCTTATCTTCAAGTCCATTGCTTTTATAACTGACAACATAATGAAGCCAAATGAAGGAATTAGTAATGAAATGATGTTTGAGTTGAGACCTCCTGTGTTACATATTTACAAGGACTTAATGATGTCTTTTAACAAAAGATATTTTCTTGAGTACTCTTGATGGTTATGAAAGAAGTGGACTGATGCATTTTTACAAAAATGTCAGTGGATAACTCTGCCCTTCCTCTTTGATAAATAATGGACTTCGTCGTCAAAGAATTTTCATACTCAATCACTGGGATGTAGCAAGAAAGAACCTGAGTTTATCTTGTTTTACTTTGGAGGAAGCAGAGGCATGCTAGTATTGTTAGCATCTGGGATGTGGAACGAATTTAGGAGGCCCTTAAACCATAAGCTCTACCTGGAGTAATATATACAATTGCACAGTTATTAATGGCATATTAAAGATGTCTTCTTCATATAGGTCATAAGATACAATGAATAATCTCATTAAGTTATTCTTCTATTGCTTTTGAGAAAGTAACAAATATTCATCTATGGCTGATATAAGTTTAATTAACAATGAACAGATTCAGCGAAGTTAGTTCCCATGACCAATTCAGAATTACATAAAATTGTAATAAATATATTTATGCACTGTATTGTGATCAAAATAGATGACATATGTTTAACTGTTACCTGTTGTAGAAGCTTTTAAATTAGTTCTTAAAATTAAATTAATATTCAATGAAAGATACAGTGCATACAGTTGTCACTACCTACCTGTCACCTGTCATTGTCATCATTTATAAATTAACAGGTTTTCCCATGATCACTGGATGCTTGTGTATTCATTGACTGAGCTACACTTACTGAACTTTAGCTATGAATCTGAAAACTATGTAAAGCTGAATTTATAAGAAATACTCCTAATCATTTTACATAAAGAGAGGTCCTACTTTAAGTATGCAAACATTCAAATTATTACAAAAATATGAATGTCTACTTCCTCTTTTTAAAACTTTATCTCTTCTTCAATAGCTACTAAATATATGAATAGATTTTCATAAATACATAGATAGATGATATGCCAGTCCTAATACACTGTTGCTGGATTGCTTAAGCTTTTGTTCATGAGCTTTTTCTGGCTCTTTAGGGCCATGTCTTATTTTGAAACTTCATGGCTATCCTTCAAAAAACAAAACAAAAGTCCATGTATTAGTCAGATGCAAGCACTCATGTGAATGGTTTGGTTTTGATTCCCTGCCTGGGCTTTCCTAGTGCTCAGTAACACTGATTGAGGTAGTTGCGTTGTGTGTTGTTTTCCAACTGTCTTAGATTCATTCATTCATTCAAAAAGTGTTTCTTGAGTGCTTGTATACTGGTTATGTATCAGGGAACAATACCAAGCCCCTACCCTAATAGAGTGTGTATTCCATTTGGTTGGAACAGACATTAAAATAAAGTTAATATATTGGGGGAGGGAGTGAAAAATTCCAGGGAGGAAAATAAATCAGTATAAGGGGATAAGAAGTGCTGGATAAAAGAAGGTGAGGTGATCAGGGATGGCTACATTTAGAAGATGCTGTTTGATCATGGACCTGAAGGATGTGAGACAGTGAACAAATGTGAATATTTGGGGGAGGAGTATTCCAGGCAAAGGGATCAGCCAGTGCAAAAGACCGTGAAGTAGCATTTTTTTCTTGAGTGTTCAAGGAACATAAAAAAGAGGCTAGTGTGGCAGTTCAGGTAGGGTTAGGATATACAAACCAACAACATGATTCAAATTTCAGTTACTAAGATATATTAATTGTTAGTAATTGCATAAAGGGCAGACTTTGCTGCTAGCTCTCCAGTCAATGTATCATTAGGTAATTAATAGATGCATGTGATGATCAGTGACCCATCACATAACTTCTTTCAAAGTCTGTTGGTGATTGGACATTATGCATCTGTTGTTTAGTTCAGGCACAGACAGCAAAGCGTGCAATTATGTCGTTTCCTCGTCTCCCAGTGATAAAACCATCCGCATACTTCCATAAAAATACTCATGAAAATACAGAAAAACACACAAATACTCAATAGCATTGGAAATTAAGGGTATTAATCTTCAACATAGAAATGGATGTCTTTGAGAAATGTCTGAAGCCCATTCATGTCTAGAAACAGAACAACTCCACCAGTCAGAAAGAAATTAGAAAAGAAAGCTTCTGTCCACTTCAGTTATGTGCCTCAGACATGGAGACGGTCTCAGATTGCAACAAGTCACAGTCACTCCCAGCTTTGGAGGGATTTGATTTTGGGGCAGCCACAGTTATGTCCCATTCCCTGCCCTGCTGGCCACTGAGGGAATCACTGTAGCTGGTCAGCCCTCCTTAATCTATGCTACAACCATAACCTGAGATGAATTTTATTAATCCTTTTAAATTTAGAGCCAAACTTGGTAAACAATAGTTACTTTTATCTTTTCATTTCTTTGTTCATTTTTAAATCTTTAAACCTCTAAAAGAAAACTTATAGGAACATATTGTGAAGGTAAAATTGTTATTATTTTACTTTGGCTCAACGTTTTTGTGAAAAATGTTATATATAGTATAAGAAATGCCTATATACTATTTGTCTAGATTCAGCAATTGTTAACATGCTACTGTTTACTCTCTCTTTCTTGTTTCATAAAATTTTCTGTACCTTTTGAAAGTACATTGTAGACATCATGACACCATCTGTAAATACTTCAGCAGACATCTCCTAAAGATAAGGACACTCTCCTACATAATCATAATACTACTGTGAGTCATAAGAAAATTAGCAATAATTTCATAATATCCAGGCCAGATTTAAATTTTTCCAGTTGTCTCAAAACTGCTTTTTGGAGCTTTTAAAAATCTTTCTAGAAACAGGATCCAATCTAGGATCACACTGTACCTTTGATTGTTATTCCTTTTAGATGCTTTTAATCTGGAATAATCACACTCCATACCCTGCCTCCTCCCACTGTCTTTTTTTTTGCCCTGACATGTTATATTATGGTGAGTCCAGGCTAGTTGTCTTACAGAATGTTCTGCATTCTGAATTTCTCTGATTATTTTCACTTGGTGTCATTTAAGTCATTCCTCAATTCCTTTTTTTCCTGTAAACTGGAAACTATGTCTAAAGACTTAATTAGATTTAGGTCGAACATTCTTGGCAAGAGGACGTCATAGATGATGTTGTATATTTCATTTTGCATCACATCAGGGGGCACAGAATATCAGCTTGTCCGATTATTAGTGGTGCTAATTTGGATTACTTGGTTAGGTTGGTCGCTGCCAGATCAGACCGACACTAACGTTAAAAATATAGTACAAAGAATTCCCATATACTGTTCACTTAGATTCCCTAAATGTTGGTATTTTAAAATATTAGCTTTATCATTTCATTCTCTCTTCCTGTCTTTTCCTCTTTCTCTTTCGCCGTATACATATGTATGCACATATTTTTTTCCTGAGCCATTTGAGATAAATTACAGACACAGTGCCTCTTTATCACTATATAATTCAGAGTGTGTTTCCTAAATGCAAAGGCATTCTTTTATATAACCACAGTGTAATAATCACACTTAGAAAATTAACATTGATACAGTATTATTACCTAGCCTACAAACCTTGTAATTGTCTTACTAATATTCATTAGAGCAAAATAATGTATTTTTCTGGTCTAGGATCCAATCTTGAATCACACACTGAGTGTAGCTGTCACGGCTCTTTGGTCTCCTTTAATCTGAAACAGTTCTACAGTGTTTCTTTTTTTAGCACGGCTTTGACGTTTTTGAAGAGTAGTAGTCGGTTGTTTTGTAGAATGCCCCTCAATTGGGGTTTCCCTAGTGTTTCTCATTATTAGATTCAGGTTTGCATTTTTGACAGGAATACCACAGAAGATATTTTTGTGCCCTTCTCAGTGCCTCATCTCAGGAGGCATATAATATGTACTTTTCCCATTACTAGAGACGTTATCTTTGCTCCCTTCATTAAGGTGGATTTTGTCAGTCTTCCCCAGCGTAAAAGTCCTGTGGCCAGAATTACGTAATGCACTGATTGGCTAAGGCCTAGGTTACATTCTTTTTCCTGAAAACGGGTGGTGATTCAGCTCTTTCCTATTAATTCTTTTTAGTTAATAACTATCTTGCGGGAATATACTTGAAACTATATAAATATTCGGTTTCTCTTCCAACTGTCACCTGCTAATTTAAGCATGCATTGATAATTTTTGTGTGAACAGTTATTACAATGATGGCTGTGAGGTGCTGATTTTCTAGTTTGTTTTTTCTTTTTAAAGTTTTATTTTATCTTGTAATTTATATAAAAAAGTTTGCTGTTTTTGTTGTAATGTGAAAATACCCAAAATGTTATTTTATAAGAAATGAACTGCAGAAGTAATGTCAAAATTTGTGCTTTATTGACTTATTTTGATATATTTTCCCTATATTGTAAGCTCAGTAAGGGCAGAATTTTTGTTTTCTTCACTGATGGATTCCTAAGGGATCAGAACATATAGTGGGTGCTTGAAAAATATTGTCTAAAGTATTAAGGAAACGGAGGCTTAAGGACATAAAGTAACTCTAAAAAATGGCAGAGCCAGGATTCCAACCAAGCTGACACACTTTCATTCACCTTCTTACTACAACAAATGGGTGATGTTTATTTTTCACAAGTTTCCTGAGTTTGAAGAAGACGTTACATTGTGTTTTATTTTAAGTGACATTCTGATGCTCATAGACTATACCAGGAATAAAAATTACTGAGACAGAATCAGTGGTAGAGCTGTATGACCAACTCCATTCAATCACCTCAATAAAAAATGACAGCAAGACTGTCATACATAATCCAATCGTGGATTATCCCCATTGTATATCATGATGCAGGCAAAACCTGCTGAGACAGGAGGCTTCTGCATGGTAGGAGACTTTTGCACCTAATATAGACATTTCAGAGCGGGTGACGTGCTTCCTGAGCACTAGGCGTGACTTCTACATTAGTAGAAATAAACTCATGAGCACAACACATTCCTGATTTCTTTCTCAGTATAGTTGATGGATTGCTGTGATCTGAGGCAAGGGAAACAAGATCTGAAGAAACTGGGGGAGTCCATAAAGCATATCTATAGCATTTACCAATGGTGTACTCTGAGTTGAAATGGTTTCAGCTTATATCCTGTGAACTCAGAGGGAAGTTCTTGCTTTTATTCACTTAATATTTCCAAACTTATATTCACTTAAAGCTCACCAATTGGTCTTCTATATGTGACCAAGTTCTGGGGCAAGAAACACAGCAGTTGACTATCAAATGGATCTGAGGTGGATGTGACAGCCTGTCTGCCCTCTGAGACATCTTAGGTCTCCACCTCCCATTGGTTTTAACAGGATTGAAAAATAAATTTGAGACACAAGAAAAGTCTTTAAATTAAGAAGCTTTAGGCCATAATAAAATACTTTTGGAGGGATAGTGATCAAAAGTTGGTTAAATTTACACACTTTTCATGCCTCCAGCCATAGAGCAATGATTGGCCAAATTAGAATCTCTCTTTACCACTATTTAAAAAAATGAAAGATCAAGTCATAGAAGAATTTATTATGAATAAATTAACTTTCCAGATCACTAAAACTTATCACTGTAAATGACACAATATTTCTCTAATATTCTTAATGGAAATTTTTTTCTAAACTATGTTATATTACTAGTTTAAGAGATACACAGAATGATTTGGGCTAGCAATATTAGGACAAATGTAGTTTATCAATCTGTTTTTTTTTTTTAACATAGGCAGATCCAACTTTTGCTCTTTCAAACCTCTGTTAATTAAGATATATACTCTGGAAATACACGGACTTCAAAGTCAAACTTGTAGTTAGCCTTGTTAATAAGCACTTGGTTGCTGTGCAAAGCATTTGAGATAGAACTTGGAGCTGTGTGAAACTGGGACACATCATGTGTAGGATTTATATCAGTTATGGCTTTTTAGTTGCAAATGGCAGAAAAATCTCATTAAACTAGCCCAAGTAGAAAGGAAATCTATTTACTCACATAGTTGAGAAGACTAGGGGTGAATATGGCTTTAGACAGACTGCATATAGGGGCTCAATGATACTGGAAACCAGTCTCTCCTGTCCCTTTTCTCTGTGTTGATTTCATTCTCAGTCTCTCCCTCATACTGACAAAATGGCTGCCAATAGCTGTCAGCTTGAGTTTGCAAAATTTTGAATCTTGAGAAAATGAATCCTCCTTTTCTACTAACAGTTTGAAGAAAAAGTCCTGGACCTGCTTTTCATTGGCTCATATTTGATCACATTTTCATCCTTGAACCAATTCCTGTGGCCAGAGTAATGCAATACACTGATTGGCTAAGGCCCAGGTTACAGTTCCTTTCCTGAAAATGAGTGTTGATTCAGCTAATTCTAAACCACATTGTCCAAGAATGGGAGAGGAGCTGACTCTCCCAAATGAAACCAGGTCAACAAAAGAAAGGGGAATAGATGAGGGATGGTCAGTAAACATTAAATGTCTGTAGCAGGTTGAACCCAATCATAGCACAAATGGTTCTGTTTGGTATAAAACTTCACAGTTTACGAAACACTTTCACAGACATTATCTCATTTAACCTCCAAGAAAATTCCACGAGGGAAGTGGGAGAAATTGTTATCGCATTTTACAGACAAATGATTTATTTGAGGGCACATAAGCGTCCCTTCCTGCCTGCAACAGCCCAGTTAAGGCATGCTAAAATCTCCTGGGGTCAAATGCCTCCCTGTCTGCTGAAAAGCAGAGCTGTTTAGAGCAAGGTTTCTGCTTTTCTGCCTTTGCTTCTATTTTAGTAACAGGGCCTTTGCAATCTTTGGCCTCCTCACTGAGCCTGAACTTCTGGTTTCAGTTTTTGTAACAACCACAATACTTCACAGAGGAATTTTTACTGGAATATGGGAAGAGGAAGAAATCATCATTTGTGTTAGGTTTTATTGTTCTTGCATGGATTTAGAGCAACAAAACCATCTTTACTAAATTAAGCAAACATGATGAATGCCATACAGCCAATTGAGGGCTGAAGCAGAAGGAATCATTAAAAATCATTTAGCCTTTCCGCTCCCATTCTGCAGATGAGGAGACCGAGGACCACACAGGGGACATAAGTGGTCCAATTACACAGACCTAGATAGAGGTAGAGGTGCGACTAAAATTAGACTTTCCCAACTCCTAGCCGTTGTTCTCCTTCCCATTCCACTGCTTCTCTTGCCAGTTGTGTCTCGTGGAAAATTATAGTTCATTTATAGGGCTAAACTCTTTTATTCTATATGCAATTGTATACTCAATGAAAATAAAAACAAAACAAAACAAAAATTATGTGAAATATCCTGGCTCCTGAATTTAGCCCCATCTGCTATCCTTCTAGAGTGTGCCCCAGCAACTCTCAAAAAACCCCATTTTCTAGTCATTTCTCCCTTACTCTAGAGTAGGATTGTCAAATTTAGCAGATAAAAATACAGAATGCCCAGTTCAGTTTGAATTTCAGATAAAAAATGAATAATTTTTTTAGTATAAGTATGCCCCCTGCAATCTTTGGGACATACTCAGACTAAAAAATTATTTGTTGTGTATTTGAAATTTGGGACCCACTAGAAGAACTTGCCTTTATTGGGAGAGGAGAATAGTTAATAAATCTTGATTGATGATTGTGTTCAATCCCAGGGGAAGAATAGATTGATTGACTGGCTCAGGAAGAGTCTCCTCTTGGCTCTCTCAAGCTTAAAGCTTTGAGGAAGAAGATTCCAAATTCCTAGAGGACCAGAAGCGGGGTTAAAGCGTGATCTTCCAAAAAGAGGTGCAGGTTATAATCTGAGTGAGGTTAAACTGACTCAGGAAATGAGCATTTACCCAGGGCGAGAGCAGAGTGGGGGCCGCGACTGGATCTCTTTGCTCTGCTGAGATGATTGTATCTTAGGGTACCTGGTGTCTGC
This sequence comes from Equus quagga, assembly GCF_021613505.1. NCBI lineage: Eukaryota > Metazoa > Chordata > Mammalia > Perissodactyla > Equidae > Equus > Equus quagga. The sequence goes on along the minus strand of NC_060267.1, from coordinate 71,778,142 downwards.
AGAGGTTGGTAAATACACCAGTCCCCCTGCTCACCTCCAAGCTCCCCTTGTCTTAGTGAAATCGAAAGCTAAGCCACTTTTATGGTTGCACAGTTTATTAGTTTATTTCTTAATTTTGACAGTTTTCTGATTAAGAAAATCCCTCAGAGTTAAGAGAGTTAGGACAAAGAGGGAAGAATTTAGGTGAAGAAACTGACATCTGAAGAATACTGTCTGTGTACCAGATGGCTATGCTAGCTACTAGAAAATTAAGCCTATTCTTCCTTCCTTCCTTTCCTCCTTCTGTCCCTCTTTCTCTCTCTTCCTTCTTTCCTTCCTTTCTCCACTTCTGTTTTTCTCCTCTCCCATAGACAGCCATTCAGATGTGTTTTTTGAGTATCCTTGTATTTGTATGCATTCTTGCAAAATGTTCATTGTATTTTTGTATGGATGCTTTTTAATTTTACATAAATACCATTGTGTTATACATCTCATTCTTTTTTAATTAGCTCAGTAGCATGTATTTTAAGATCCATTTATGTTGCTATGCTAACATTGGTGAGACAATTGGTTGGTTACTTCCAACTGCCTGATTTTTTTCTTTATCCACAATACGCTCCTTGAAGCCTCCATTTTAATATTCGAATCTCCATGCCAAGTTCAGAGGCTGGCACTTAAAAGCTGCTTAAGTAATTTGGGTTGTGGATTGAAAATATGATATGAGTAGTAATGTTCAATAAAAATTTTGTTGAATGAAATGTTAATGAAGGAAGGAGCTGAGTATTAAGGATTCACTTAGGAAGAATTTCTATGTTGTTAGAATCTTTGATGATCATTAGTTAGCTTTTCTAACTTCAGCTTAACACCATTGAGCCATAGTCATAAGTATGACTACCGTGGGACTTCTGAGTATAGTTGAAAAGGTTTTTAACATAGTCTTATGTAAAGTATAGCTTTAGGAAAACAAAAGAGATACACTCAGCATGTAAATTCCAACTTAATTCAAAACTGGGGTAGGATTAACTTTAATGGAAATCAGTTAATAGGGTTGCTCAAGTCCTATCAGTTCTTGTGAAATTCAAATCCCTGCTTTGAATGAAATTAAATGCGGAAAATTCCACCTTCTTTTCCCTCAAGTAGGGTACGTGAATATTTATGCAGGAAAAAGACATTGACCCTAGCGGTAACAGTACAACTATCAGGGACCTAATTTAAAATATTCTTTTTGAGGTGAAAAATACCAACAGTGTTAGTGGATTCATGTCTTGTTCTTTTGTTTTCAATTGCTGTGTATTGAGGAAGCCCCAAACATGCATTCGGCTGGGGAACCATGTAGAGGTGTTACCCAGTACACAGCCATATGAGCTGTGTGTTGCGAAAGAAAAAACCATGATATGACTGACTGGGGCTCCGTGAGACTTCTTAGAAACAGGGCCCTGGAAGCAGTCGCTTTTTCACTGTCCCCTGCCTGTGCCTCAGGCTAAGAGGAAGTACTCAAAGAGCACTCAGCTTGTTCTCTGGGATTCAGGGGACAGGCCAGGGGCTGTTGAGGCAGACGTGCAGCAGTTAGTATGATGGACACCAGGGCAAGCTCACCCTTAGGTTTCTGCATTTTCAAAACGAAGCACCTTTACAAGAAGAAAGTCATTACAAGTTCTCTCTCAACTTTACAATATTGTGCAGTCGTTGAAATCATGGACTTTGGAGCCAAACCACCCTGGTTTGCAGACCAGTTCTGCCATTTACCAGCTGAAGGACCTTGGCCAAGTGACAGAATCTCCATGAGCCTTAGTTTCATCATCTTTTTAGTTATCCAATCTACAAGGCTAAGCAAGTTTCTTTATAGCAGAACCTCTTAGAGTCTTTAATGTGGTAATAATGTTCACTGTGAATCTCCAAGAGATTGTTAGTAATAGAGGACTTCCCAAAAGCATTTCACCATGGAATACTTTTTTTCTCAGAGCATCTTATAGGGCTAACTTTCTGAGCCAAACATTCGGGAAGTGCTGCCACAAGAATGGCCTAGATACTTGTTTAAGTCATGACTGAGCAATAATCATTGATTGTTAGCTTGACATCTTACAACAGCTCAGGCGCTATTCTAAGTGCTTTTCATGTCTTATATTTATTTTTATATATCAACTCTATAAGATAGGTACTATTATCCCTCTTTTGCAAGTGAGAACACTGAGACAGAGAATTAACTAGCCTAAGGTCACGTAGCTCTCCTCAGCTCTCTAATCTGCCATTTAACCTAGATCTCGAGTTTTTAGTTTCAATGACTACATTTTTCCTTTCTATAAGTTCTATTTGGCTCCTTTACAGATCCATATATTCTTTTTTTATCAGTGTCCTGTTCTTTTATTATAGTTTCCATTCCTTCTTTTATCTCTTTAGTAATTTAAACCATTTATTTTGTTGTGTCTGAGTTTGCTTTATAATTTCTGGTTCTTGGAATGCAAATTATTGCATTTACTATGTCTACTGACTATCCAATGTTGTGGTTCACTTCCTTGTGTAATTTTTAAAGTTTTGCAAGTGACTTTATCTCCGGGATACACGATTGTTTGCTGCTTGCTGTTGTGTATCTCTGGGCTTGCAGGCTTGCCAAATTTAGCAAATAAAAACATAGAATAGCCAGTTACATTTGAATTTCAGAAAAAGAACAACTAAATTTTTAGGTTAAGTATACCCTCAAATTCCAACTTAAAAATTGTTTAACTTAAACTCACATTTAGCTGGTGAATTGCATTTCGTCTGAGAACTTTATCTGGGAGAGCCCTCAGTGCGCTGCTGTGGAAGGGCACTGGAAGTCTGTCAACAGAGAGATCACACAGTTGAGTCCAGTTGAATTCAGAGATTCACAAGGGTCAGACTAGTTTTATATGCTTTCTCGGCTTGAGATTCCTATAAAATGTGGGTCATGAAAATTTGGATGCTACACGGTATGACCAAACTTCCAGGTTGGCCTGGGACGGAGGGAATGTATGAGATACAGGATTTTCAGTGCTAAAACCAGGAAAGTACTAGCAAGCAGGCGTGAGCTGGTTACCCTAATGCTGCACTCAGGTGTGGTGTGGACTCAGAGTCTAGATTTCTTATGGAACCTCTCCCTCCCTCTTTTTTTTGCTTTTCTAACTCTTGAGTGTGTAGCAAATTCCCTTGATATATCTGAGAGTTATTGCTCAGGATTTTTCTAATTCTCTTTTTATAAAAAGGGCAGCTTTTTGAGGGTCTAAAGTTCGTGCAAGTGCCTGTCCACCTGGCCGTGCCCTTGTCCCAACATGGATGTTAAATTCTCATCTCTTGGCCCTTTGGCCTCTTTTTGGGTTTAATATTTATGGAATGCCAGGGTGCTCACTGAGCGCTACTGGTCAGGCTTTGAGTTTCCTTTCTGTTTCTTGGATTTTCCTTTTCTTTCTCTTGAACTTGTCTGTGTGTGTTTTTTTAGTTGTTATATGTAATGAGTATGTTTATGCGTTTCTAGTGAGAGAAAGTTCCCCATTAACTGACCATCATCTTTCCAGAGTGGTAAATATCTCTATAATAATTGCATTTCTATAACAAGTGTGTAAAGAAAAAATTAATATTGTCAAACTCTCATCTACTGTAAGTAGGTGCAACTTTTTGAGATGAAAATTTGATGAGAATTACCAAGAGCCTTAAAAATGTTTACATGGCTTACTCTAGCAATCAATTCTAAGAAAATAGTCCAAAATGCAGGAAAAATTTCAAGCACAAATATATTTTTCATAATGTTATTTGTGATAAACAACAATTGGAAGCAACTTAAACATCCCAAAATAGGAGAATGGTGTATTATAGAACTTTCATATCCTGGAATCTTACATAAAATTTTGTTTACAAAAATATTTCCTCAAATGCAAAATTGCATTCCAATTTCTACTGAGCATTACATGTTCCACAAACTATACTGAATCCTTTATATTAATATAATTGCCATAACTTATGAACTAGATGTTATCTCCATTTTACAGATGAGAAAACTGAGACTCCGTTTTCAGAAAGAATCCCAGTCAGCTTGACTCTAAAGCTTACTCTCATAACCACCTAGCTAGGACTTCACAATTATATTTAAATTTTAGAGTAAAAAATCAAAAGTAAGTAAGCTAAAATATTAATGGTGTTTTCCTCCGGGTGGTCATATTGTGGATGTTCTGCTTTCTTTATCCTTTTCCGTAGTTTCTACATTTTCTTCATTAACAAGTTCTTAGCATCAGAAAATGAGTTTTCAATTAAAAATAAGTAGTTGATTCTATTCTTTTTCTTTCTGGAGATGTTCCAACTAATCAGGTTGGTTTTCCTTTTACATTTGTTTACATTAGTTTTAAAAAGGACAAACAATTAAAAAAAACAACTCCCATCTAAAACATCTTTATAACTTGAAGGTGTTTTTTCCAGGTAAAATTCACCTTTTTTTCGTGTACAGTGATACTAGTTTTGATAGGTGCATACAGCATGTAACCACCACTATAATCAAGATTTAGTAAAGCTCCATCACAGCCCCCCCACCCCAAATTCCCTTGTGTCCTTTTGTGGTCAACTCCTCCCCTGACCTCCAGCCTCTGGTTACCACAGATTTGTTTTGTGTCCCTATAATTTTTCCTTTTCCAGTGTCATAAATGGAATCACAAAGTATTAGAGTATATTGCCTTTTCAGTCTGATTTCTTTCACTTAAAATAATGCATTTGCAATTCATCTATGTTGTTGCATGTGTCAGTAGTTTTTTTTTCTGAGAAGTATTCCATTTATGGATGTGCCACAATTGATTTATCCAGGCATCAGTTTAAGGTTGTTTACAGTTTTTGAATGATTATAAATAGATCTGCTATAAACATTCACGCTCAGGTTTTTGGGTGAACATAGTTTTCATTTGTCTTGGATAAATAACAAGGAGTGGGATTACTGGGTCGTATGGCAATTGTATGTTTAATTTTATAAGAAACTGCCAAATTGTTTTCCAGAGTGGCTGTACCAAATTTGCATTCCTAGCAGCAAAGAATGAGGATTCCAATTGTTTCATTTATACCAGCACTTCCAGCAATTGATTTTTTCTCTCCCTTCCTCCTCCCTCCCTCCTTCCTTCCTTCCCTCCTTCCTTCCTTCCCTCCTTCCTTCCTTCCCTTTTTCTTTCTTTTGCATTCTAATAACTATGTAGTGGTATCTCATTGTGATTTTAACTTTCATTTTCCTAATGACATTGAGTGTCTTTTCATGTTTTTGCCATTTGTATTTCTTGCTTGGTAAAGTGTCTTCCTGGTGGTCTAGTGGTTAAGCACTCTCACCGCTGAAGCCACACCACCCATCAGGGAACCACAACACCCGTCTGTCAGTTGTCATACTGTGATGGCTGCATGTTGCTGTGATGCTCAAAGCTGTGCCACCAGTATTTCAAACACCAGCGGGGTCATCCATGGTGGACAGGTTTCAGTGGAGCTTCCAGACTAAGACAGACTAGGAAGAAGGACCTGGACACCCACTTCCAAGAAAATTGGTCATGAAAATCCTGTGAATAGCAGCAGAGTATTGACTGACACAGCGACAGAAGGTGAGAGGATGGTGCAAAAAGACCTGGCAGAGTTCTGCTCTGCTGTCCACAGGTCACTGGGAGTCAGAATCGATTTGATGGCTCTAACAACAACAGTGTCTTCATGTTTTTGCCTGTTTTTAAAAATTGGATTGCTTATTTCTTATTTTTGAATTTTGAAAGTTCTTTATATATTCTGGATACAAGTCCTTTATCAGATATGTGTTTTGCAAACATTTTCTCTCAGTCTATGGTTTGTCTTTCCATTTTCCTAATGGTGTCTTTTGAAGAACAAAAGTTTTTAATTTTGATGGAGTCCAATTTGTTGATGTTTTCTTTTGTGGATTATATTTTGTTATTGTATGTAAGATATCTTTCACTAACCAAAAGTCACAAAAATTTTGTCCTAGTTTCTTCCAGAACTTTTATATTTTTATATTGTACTTTTAGGTCAATGATTCACTTTGCGATTACTTTTGCATGTTGTACATAGTATGAGTTCTGGTTCACTTTTTGCATATGAATGTCTGACTTTTTCAATACTGTTTCTTGAAAAACTGCCTTTCACTTTTGCTGAAAATCAAACGTGTGAGTCTACTTCTGTACTCTGTTTTGTTCCCCTGATCTGTGTGTCTGTTCTTTTGCCACTGCCACCCTGTCGTGATTACTGTAACTTTACAGTGAGTCTTCAAATCAGATAATGTTAGTCCTCTAGTGCTGTTCTTCTTTTCCAAGTTGTTTTGATTATTCTTGTCCCTTCGCCTTTCCATATACATTTTAGAATTGCTTGTCAGTTTTAAAATTGTGACTGTGTTGAATCTCTAGATCAATTTGAGTAGAATTGTCATCCTATCTGTATAGAATCTTCCAATACAATGAGACAATATCTCCGTTCACTTAGCCTTTCTTTGATTTTTTTTACCAGCTTTTTGTTGTTTTCAATAGAGATCTTTCACATATTTTATTAGATTTATTCCTAAATATTTCCTGTTTTCTGATGCTATTTTAAACGTTAGCGTCTTTTCCGTTTTAACTTATGGTGGTTTGTTGTTAGTATATAGACATACAATTAATTTTTGTTATATTAACTTTGCCTCCTTCAATCTTACTAAACTCACTTATTAGTTCCAGTAGCTTTTTAAAAGATTCCTTGGGCCTTTTTAAGTAGACAATCATGTTGTCTATGAAGAGAGAGAGTTTTATTTCTTTCTTTATAATCTGTATTTTTCTTTCTTTTCCTTTCTTTATTGTGCTGGCCCATACAATGCTGTTTAGAAGTGGAGACAGTGGACTATAAAGTGGGTTTTATGTAGTTACAGCTGTTTAAAGCAATTGAAATTAGAGGAAAATTCATATGTGTTTCACGTGTGTGTGTTAGGATGCTCAAATGATTCTGGTTTGCTCAGGACTTTCTTAGTTTTATCACTGAAAGTTCTGTGTCCCAAGAACCCTTTCTGTTCCAGGCAAACCTGAAGGATTGGTCATCCTAGTGTGTGTCCTGTGTGTGTTTGTGACACTGTGCATGTGTGTGTTTCTTGAGGGGGGGCTGTTGAAGGTGGAGAATAGGGGGAAAATGACTTAATTTTCTTTCTAGACCCAACTTTAAATGACATGGTCAGTTGTATTTATTAACACTTTTCTTTTATTATAAGAAATATGAATATAAGAAGAGGAAGCTGGGGAAAAAAAAAAGAAGGGAAGGCTTTAACCATCATTCAGTTGGTTTGTATGCAGCAAGCAATTGTAGCAGAAATATTATCTATGAGCTTGTGTTCTAAAATGGGCACTGGTTAATTGAGAGTCATATTAGTGCAGAAGATTTAGAAAAAAATTCTCCAGCTGCACCTTATATTTCATAAATAAACAAGCTCTGCTTTTCCATTTTGGTGAAAATGCTTTTTTATCTTTATGTTTTCTGAGCAAGTAGTCACAAGAGGAAAATTCATGTAACCATGTATGGCTCATGCCAAAAAGAAAAAAACAACTAATCCTGTAAACTTTTCCAATTTAGGATTTTGTAAAAATCTGTCATATGTCCCGGTGAATAAAATTCATAATTATTCATCCTAATATATGCTTTAGGACCTAGTCACACGCAAAAAACAAAAAAAAAAGTTTGGCATAATCTTCCATAGTAATCCTTAGGACACTCATGAAAACCATGCTCAAAGCTTCGTCTGAGTCATTTAGGTTTTGCATATGATTTGTGGAGTGGAGTTAAAATAAATCTGAAATGAAGAAGCCCTTAGTTATATTGACTACAAATATTATCATAGTAATTCATCTTTTTGTTTTTTTGTCTTTGCATGAATCATGGGCAGTCATACAAGTATCCAAGGAGACAGACACAAATGGGGCTGAGCTAGAGTAGTTTAATCCACCCAGTTTTTCTGAGTCTGAAAAGCAGACTCCGATCTATTTTCCACTTTCTCTAACAGACCATCAACCCTCTTCTTCACACCATTTGGCCAATTATTTCCTGCCTCTTCCTCCCCATACTAGGAATCCACTCTCTACCACCAACTTTGCAGCGTTCTTCCAACTCTCATTTAAATAGATGCCCATTCTAAATATGGCAGTGATGCCATGATTGTTATTTTTCAAGTGCGTGTGTAGTTTATCATTGTGGTTGGTTTGGAGAAATGAGATCGGGAGTTGTCAAAGTATTCCTGTTCTTTTGAAATATTCGACTTTATACTTTGGCTTCTGGACTGTGACTCAGGAGTGCCCGCTATGAGCCAGAGATTGTTCTTCAAGCTGTATCACACCGCCTCATAATTTGCAGGAATGTAAAGAACTCTCTTTCCCTTCCCTAACATCCTTCCCTTCCCTTTTCCCTCCCTCCCTCCCTCCCTCCCTCCCTTCCTTCTTATTTAACCTAATGTACACAGAGGAAGCCTAGTAGCCTACCTATCCGCTTTTTAATGCAAAGTTTAAAGAACAATAAACTATATTAATTTCATTTTCAAAGTGCAATTACACATGCCAAGAGCTGATTTCTAAATATGGTCAAACTCTGAGGTTCTAGGTGGACATGAGTTTTTGGTGGGCACTATTAAACCCACTACGCCGTACATCTTGTGTCTCTCCAGTCCTTGATTTTTACCCCACACAGCATAGGAGAATTTTCTTAAACACAGATTTCATCATGCTATTTCCCTACTTAAAACTCTTCTGTGACTCTTAATTGCCTACCAGCCAAAGAAGGATATTTTAACTAGTAAGTCAAGAATCTTTATGATCTGGGTGCAGATTTCCTTTAAAGTTAGTTTTGTTTCTTTCCATTCCCTCCCAACTTCAAGCATCAGACACTTTTGCCATGTAGGAGCTCTTTCTTCATGTGCCGTGGGTCCTGGCAATCCGTCTGCTTGACTCTCTCTGACATCCCCTTTCCCCTTGCACAGACCTATCCCAGTGATCTTCTAGGTGCAGCTCAAATGTCACCTTCTGAATGAAATCGCCCAAGCTTTCTTTCCTGCTCCACCCCCTTTCCCAGCATTTTGTGCACCTCCACTATAGTATATATCACACTAGACTTTGTAGTGAGATTACTACTTTATTATATGATGAGGTTTTGAAGGAGAAGGTTGTTTCCTGTTCTTCTCTGGGGCTCCGCTGAGGAAAATCACGGTTGGTGTATAGGAGTTGCTGTAGCCTAGTGGTTGAGTGGTTGGGCTCTAGACTGGGATCGGCTGGGTCTGAGTTTCTGCCCCACTGCTACCTATGGGACTTTGACAAGTTACTTATTTAAGTTTCAATTTTCTTGTCTATAAAATGGATGAAATAATAGTGCCCACCTAACAAGATTGTTTTAACGATTTCATGAGTTACTCCGTGAAATGTGCTTAGCACATTCTTCTTCATATAAATACTCAACAAATGCTGTCTCTTATTATAAGAGTTCCTCAGTTTGTTTTCATTGAGAGAAGATGGGGTGAGTGGAAGGATGCCTGGGGAATGGGGGTGAATAAGTGAATGAATACACAAAGCTTGATTTCCCCTTTTCTGACTTTCTTATTTTGGTTAGTAGCTACAGCTTTCTCCATTTTTGCCAGGCTTCAAATCTCGGACATCTCCTCCTTCCCTTACCACTCATATCCGTCCATCTATGCATGATGAATCCAGCCAAACATGTGTTCATTTATTCATTCACTTGCCAATTATTTAGTGACTAACTAAAATTTCTTAGAAACATCCTAACTTCCCAGTTGGAAATTAAAGGTCAATTCTTGTCACTCAGAACTTCTAGTCTAGTAGACAAGGGTATGCTTGATCAAAACAAAAGGCACACACACACAAAAAGACAGTACAAATAAAGTGCTGTCAGAATCCGGGGCAGAAGGTATATATAGAGATTCTCTTCGCGTGGGAATATCTGGAAAGACTAGTGGGAGAAGGGGGCTTTTGAGGTTTATTTCTTCATCTTATAAAGTTTAAAATGGTATTCCTGGGCTGTGAGTGGCTCTCTGCTGGCAGACATTCAGGGACCTAGGCTCCTTCCATCTTGTGAGTCCCCCACCTTCATCACATGACTTCCAAGGTTGCCATGCTTGTCTGCTTCAGACTGGCGGAAGGGGGAAGAGCGTAGAGGATCACATGTGACAGATTTTGGTGGATCTCATCTGGAAGTGACATCCATCATTTCCACTCACACTGCACTGTCTAGAACCCAATCTCATGTCCATGCCTACCTGCAAGGAAGGCTGGGAATGGTAATGTCACTGCGTGCCCAGAGCAGAGAGGCGATGGGGATGGCGAACTGTTAGCTAGTCTGTCTCAATGAACGAAGAATTTGGAGTGGCCTGTGTGTGCTATGGGAGTATGTTCATAGCAGTTTAAAACAGCCAGGCTCTTGCCAACTAACCTGTTTGTCATCAAGAAAATACTGCTGCAGAAATACCCAAGAAGAGCAGAAAAAAATAAGGTTTTCTCAGGGGCAAGCATCAATGTTAAAGGAATAATTAACTTTGTGTGCCAGTTCTGGGCAAGTGTATTTTCAGAAAGAGAGCAAGAATAAACTCCCTTTTTGTTTTCATAAAGCTCTTGTACAAATCATTCTTCTGAGCAACCGACTCATTTAACTAATGTCTACTGGATGCTGTTGCGTCAGCATTTCATAGACATCTCAAACTCAGAATATCACAGATTGAACTCATTATCCTTTTCCTCACATATAGGATTCTTATTTTCATTTTATCAAAATAAAGGTAAGAAAAACCCAGCTATAAAACCCAGCTATAGATTTTTAAAAACTTTTTCTTGAATCATAATATACACGTTTTCAATGTTTGGCTCAGCGACTTTTCACGAACGAATCATATGCGTGTAATCAGCACCCAGGTCAAGAAAGAGAACCTGACTAGCACTCTAGAAGCTACCCTGGATCTGACTTCCACTCGGTTTTTGCCACTCCCTCTCCCAGTCCCCCAATTACTATCCTTACTTCTAGCAACAAAGATTAGATTGGCTTGTTTTTATACTTTGTAGAAATGGAATCATGCAGTATGTATGCTTTTGTGTCTGACTTATTTTGCTTCACATTGTGTTTGTGAGATTTATCCATAGCATTTTGTGTAATTGCAAATCATTAATTTATTTATCCATTATATTACTGATGGACATTTGGGTAATTTTCTCCTTTTGGCTTTACCAATAATTCTGCTATGAACACTCTAGTACATGCCTTTGGTGACCACATATATGCTTTTCTTTTAGGGATATACCTAAGAGTAAAATTGCTGGTCATAAACTATTAATTAGGTAACCCTTTTTATCTTTAGAACCAGTTAGAATTTTATGTATCTCTTTTCATTCTGTGTGTCATCTGAGCTCCCCAAATCTAATGCTCATGACTGATGCAGACTAAAGAGTTGCCCACTCATTCTCTTGCAGTTCTTCCACCCTACTTATGGATAAGGGAAACTAGTTGTTCCTCAGTTTTCTTGGCCTGGGGCAGTAGGCTCTTGGATATCTCTGGAGTGTCTTCTCACCCAGCCAAGAATAAGAAGTGGGAGGGAGAAGTACCTGATCCAGGTGACGATAGTAAGGCTCTGCTGAGGACTGGCTGTGATAAACTCTTTCAAAAGACTGAAAGCCTCTTACACCATCCATCCAAAGGTTTCCCGTTGTTGTATTGTCTACAAAATAAAATCTCTATGTCCTTCCCTCAAACGCCTGTGCAAGCCATGACTAGGTGGTGAAGTGGTCAAAGGGAAAGGATGGCAGGAGCCACAGCAGGACAGGGTGCCAGAAGGATTGAAGTGCTCCCCTCTCTACTCCAGCTGTTCTGCCAGGCATCTGGGCACTCAGGTCAGGAAGCTAGGTATCAATCTTCTCTTTGCTTTACTTTCACATCTAATCAGTCACTAAGTTTCATCTGTTCTGTCATTATTGTCTCTCAAATCCACTCTTCCTTTCTTCATCCTCCCTGCCATAGTTCAGTCCCAAATCACCTGTTTCTTTCTCTGTATCACCAATGGCTTAACTGTTCTTCTTTTACTCTTCACCCCTTCTTGTACACCTTCTCTCTGTCCATCACTTTTCTTCATCAGCCAGTAGGAGATGATTCTACAGTAGAAATCTGGTTGAGACATTAGTTTACTCCCCAACTCAAACCCTTCATTAATGCCCTTGGCCTTTAGTACTAAAGTACAAACTCTTTGTTTGGATGTGTCTGACAAGGTCAAGGACCAAGGGTGAATACAATTTAATTCCTATTTCTTCAGCCTCATGTTTTACCACTTATCTCTCTCCCCTAGAACCCTTTGCTCCAGCAACAGTGCACATCCTGCAATTCTGGGGAATGTCATACTGTCTTTCATTTTGCACACACTGCTCCCTGAAGACTCCTTCCTTACTCTGCCTTCCTCCACTACCTCTTTTCTTTTTCAAGCAAAACATAAGGTATCAGGTGCCTTCCGGTCAATCTCTGGCTCCCTCAAAGTTGAGATGGGGTCCTTCCTTCAGGCTTCCATAGACCTTGTACTTTCCTCACTGACAATGTATGACAATCATCTGTTTATGTGTCTCTTTCCTAGTGATTCTCAACTTTGATTCCACTTTGGGCTTCATCCCAGTGATTATAATTTAATTAGTAGGGACTCATCAATCCTTTTTTAAAGCCATAGATAATTTTAATGTGCATCCAAGGTTGAGAAACACTGCCTTAGACTGTAAGTTCCTCTGATCTTGAATCCTTCTTAACTAACAGATGTCTCCTTAGGGTTGGCTTAAAGTGGGTTCTCCAGGTTCTCAGTCAATATTTGTTGAGTAAATGAGTATAGATGATGAAAGAGGAAGTTCGTTGGGGCATATTTAGAGGTTCAGGAAGGGGAGGGGTTATTCCAGTCTCTGGCAGAGACCAAGAATCTTTCCTTGAATACTCATCCCTGCGGAGCTTGGCCAAGCTTAAGATGCTGGAAAGGTGCCAGTCCCCTACCTGGGAGATGTTTAATCTTGGGATGTTTCATCTCCATTTGCGCATTTCTACCTCACTGGTCCATCAATCACAAATGTTCTATGCATGAGTGAGTCTGTGGAAAAAGTGGGAGTTTCCTAGCTCTGTAGCTTATGGTGTAATACAATAATTGAGTAGACAGAGTTTATTTAAGTGGGAGGGCAGGGGATCATGGCTGTTAAAATTATTTTTTTATGGCTCTTCTCTAATCTTTCAGAGTTGCTTGAGTAGAAGACATTCCTGTTATTCAAAGAAAAGCTATTAAAATGATCATATCCCCCCACCCTATGTACACTACAAATAAGAAAAAAATTAAACTGATAATATTAGCTGTACTCACAGTGAAGGCTTTAGTTCTGAACTCATATTTATCTCCATTATGTCTTGAAAACACATACCCTATCAGCTCATTTTTGGCAACTCTTTCTGAATTCAGGGGGAAAAATGGAACAGGCATATATTTACAATGGATACCAGACTCCAGTCTTTTATTTTTCCTTTCTTTCTCTCTCTCTCTCTGCCAGAGTGATGAACATATCCTATTTTGCCATTGAGAATTGTAATTTTACTTTTAGGGTTTTAATGACTAGAGTAAAAGCCTTCACTGAGTCTGAACAAGGACTTGAAGTGAAATGCAGACCATCTAATGGGGACAATCTTGTTTATAATTCCTGTCTTTCTGTTGGTTTTGTAGCCTTCAGTGGAACCTAGGTCCTAAGGCAAAGATTAATGGTACTATAAAACCAGGAAATTCATCAGAACACAGGATGTCATTTCAGAGAAAAGCAAAGGGAGGATTGAGATTTACACTCTTTTTGACACAAAATAGATCTTCCCCTGTAAATGCTGCACACATAGAAATAGGGCAGTGACGTGATGGGTGAGTTCCCAAGCACTTCTGATTCTGTGTTTTCATTCCTAATACAAATAGCTGAGAATGGGCTCCTGGCCCCATTCCTGAATATCGTGTGTCACTGGTCTGCTTACCTCTTGTCTCGGTCCCTCTGCTTAATTCTCCATACTGCTTCTAGATTAGGCCTCAAATTTTTGCTGATTTTGCTCTATATTCCTAAGTTTAAAAATCTTAAGACTCACAGACTATCCATGGGATAACTACTCAACCTCTTCTTCTGGCATTCAAGGGTCCCAAATATCAGGACCCAGTATTCCTCTGCTGGGAATACTCCTGGGAAGTAAACATGCTAGCTTGATTTTAGAGTTGAGAAATTTGAGGCTTGAGAAGTGAAGTGACTTCCTCAGGGTCACTTAGATAGCAACAGAGTTGAGGGTCAGCCCTCTGACTCCTGGACAGATGCTCTTTCCATCACACTATATTGTCTTCACATTTAACCTCTGCTGTTTCATCTGTAAAATGGAGTTAATGAAAATAACTTACTTCTCTGAAATCAGCGGGCTATGCTGGCAAACTTCCACAATGGCCTGTATTATCTTCACCTCCTTGTATTCATGCCTTGTAGTTACCTCCTACACTGACTAGGGCTGACCTGGGCAAACCAATAGAATATTCTGGAAATGATAGTGTGTCACTTTCAAGGCTAGGAAAATTTGCTCTGGAGTAAGTCAGCTTCCGTGTGTTGAGGTCACTCAAGCAACCCTATGGAATGGCCACATGGCAAGGAACTGAGGCCACTTGCTTACAACCAGAAAGGAACCGAGGCATCTAACCAACAGCCATGTGAGTGACCCGTCTTGGATGTGGATCCTTCAAGCATCAGATGAGACTGCAGCATGAATGACATCTTGACTGCAGCTTTCCGAGCTTGAACCACCCAGCTAAGCTGCTCCTGGAAACCTGACCCATAGAAACTGTGAGATAATGAATAATTGTTGTTTTAAGCCATTAAGTGTTGTGGTAATTGGTCATGCAGCAAGAGATAATTACCACAAGGGTTAGCAAAAAAATCTTTTGAGGTCCTCTTCAACCCTTAAACAGGTAGGAGTCTATCCTACAAGGAAATAAAAGGGCGTCTCAGTGGCTAATGTGATAGATTTTTTTTATCCCAGTGGCTATAATTAATTTATCAAATTATCCCCTTTTAAATAGAGAGATATTCATAGACATAAAAGAGAGTCTTCCCAAATTCCTTCTTTCACTCATGCTCTGCCCAGGGGATTCCATCCCCTAGCGTTCCCCTCTCTGTCCCCTTCCCTCAATCTCACAGTCAGAGCCACAGTTCAGGCTTTGTCATGTCCTCACTGCTCTCTTGTTCACTTTCCATGCTGCTGCCATGGCTCTTTCCAAACCTCGATCTAGTGATTTAACTGCCCTGTTTGCAAAGACTGTCCCTCCATCATCTGTAAGCACCTCAGCCAGCAGCACAAAGCCCATCGTGACCTGGCTCCTGCTGGCTTCTCCAGCTCTCCCATCTCGGGCTCTAGGCTCTAGCCTCACTGTATTACCTAGATTACTCTAGGTCCTACACACTTCTCCATCCTTGCTCATGCAAGAATGTCCTTCTTCTCTAATACCTAAATGCTCTTCTCTCTTTCCTGCCTGGAAGATGGGTATATAGCCCCTTCTCATCTTCAAGGCCTACCTCCTGGAGAAATCTCCCTTGGTGTCCCACAAAGTTGCTTACTTTTCTTTCTGAAATTCCAGGCACCTTGTGTCCCCTTCTATTAAAGCACTTAACACTAACACTTTAGGTAGGAATGCTTTGCTCACAGATCTGCCTCTCTACATTAGACTGGGAATTCCTAAAGGAGAGTCATTGTGTTTTATTACTCATCTCAGGTCCCCAGCACTTGGTTTGGAGTAGATGCTCATTCAGATTTCTTTTGAATTGATGGAAGGATGAAAGAATTAAAAATGCTTTAGTTTTCCCACAGGAATATGTTGCATCCTGAATTGTTTAGACTCTATCTGGGCTGTTGAGTCTTCTTGTAAAAGTTGGTCTACCTTTTTTACACCCTGAAGCCTTTCGAACATTTTCCATTTTAGCTTTAATCTAAAGTTACAAAGACTCTTAAGTCCTGAAGAGTTAGAACAAGGCTGGGCAGGTTTTGGTAACTACTCAGGGTCTGGTTTGGTGAGAGGCCTGACTGTGCCCTAGACTGACCAAGTAGGGTAAGGTGGGAGCTGAGCATGGTTCTCAAGGACACTTTTTGTGGCCAGCAGAATGAGATATGGAAAGAAAAAGGCAAAAATGGAAAGAGGTCTGGGAGCAGCTGGTACCTGGAGACTCAGAGGTCCAGATAGGCAGATGGTCAGAATGATGAAGGATGAGAATCTGGGAGGAGTGGTATCTGGAAATGCAGCTGGCCAGGGAGATCTCTCTGAATGGGGCAAACATGGCCAAATCATCTGACTTCTTCATATCTCATTGTCTTTATGCATGAAGAGGGGAAGACAATAGCATTTACCTGATAGAACTGTTGTGAGGATTAAATGCCTACGTGCACGTAAAAGTCTCAGGACAGGGCGTGCTACAGAGTGAGCACTCACTGCATGTTATTTTGTATTTGTATTAACTACGGTGTTAGTATTAATGCAAAGTCCTGGGGATGCCATTTCCCCAGGGCTGAGTCCAGAGGTCTGACAGGCTGGAGGAATGTAGAAACCCAACCCCAGGGCCCAGTTCAGGCACACAGAGCAAGACAGAGGCCTAGTACGAGACCTGGGGCAGGAGGCCAAGATTGGTCTGGGGAATACGGCAGAAGGGCTGTTCTAATGAACAAAGCAAAACAAAACAAAACAAAAAATAACAGAGAACATAAAAGATCTTTTACTGAAGGCTGCTTATGCTTCAGGCTCTACAAAGTCCCCTTAAAAAAGGATGGTGAAAGTATACAAAATTACCGTTCGTATGGATCAATAATGGTGGAATATTGGTGATTTCCAATAGTTTAACTTCATGTGTCTCACAGTACACCTGAATAGTTTAGAGCATGATCTGTGGAGTCCTCCATTTACTAGCTCTGTGACATTGGACAAGTTGTTTACCCTTTATGCCTCAGTTTCCCCATTTGTAAAAACAGGGAAAATAATATATTACCTCTTCGTTGGATTATTGTGAGGATTAAAGAAAGTCAGAGGATTACTGTGAAGATTTAACCTGTTTAGAAATGTGAACTGTTGAGAAATAACTTCTTTATCCAACACATGGACACAGGGGAACTTTTGGAGGTGATGGATATGTTCACTACCTGGATTGTGGTGATGGTAATATGAGTGTATACACGTGTCCAAATTCACCAAGTTGTATACATTAATTATGTGCAGTTTTTTGTATACCAATTATACCTCATCAAAGCTGGAATAAAAAAAAGAAATAACTTGCTTAAAAATGTGCCGGGCACATAGTAAGCATCCCATAATATTAAGTGTTGTTATTCCAGACCCCAGAAAACAGTGCCCAATACATGGTAGGTATTCCATAAATATGCATTGAATGAATGAATGAATCCATGTAAAGAGCTGTGCGCGGAGCCTGGCTCATTTTATTCCCTGAATAAATGTTAGCTACCATAATTATGTTTTCTCATTAAATCTTACAATGAACCTATGAGATAGATATTATCTTTGTTTTATTAAGTGAGATAACTAAGTTATAAAAAGGTGAAGTAACTTCCACACTACGTACAGTAAGAACAGACAAATTCAGAGTTAAAATCATGTTTGTCTGACTCTAACATCACAATGGGTTCAAAGTTAAGGTTTGAAAAGGACAGAGAGTGTTTGATGTTTCCTTTTTCTGAGTGAGGCTGTTTAAATCCTCTTGCTTCAGATCGGGATTGGCCCCTGATTCTGGGTGGGGCTGAGCCTGCTGCGGGGGTCATGTGGCCCACTTGTGTATACAGGAGGTTAGGCTAAGACTATGGTTCTAAAACCTTAGATTATAGTTGGCTGCACCATTTATTTTCTAAATTTAAGTCTGGAAAAGCATTTTCCCCAAAAGATCATTGGAATGAAAATGAAGAGAGGTCATTAGGAGACAGCTGCTTCTGGAAGTCCTGAACTACAGCGGAGGAAGGTTGGATGGTGAGAATGTACCTGCCACTGACCAGTGTCCTGATGGAGGCCTGGTTTTGGGGGTAGATCGGAGGCTCAAGCCAGCCTCTAACCAGCTCTGCCTTCCTGGAGACTCAGGATATGTGCCGAAGCCTCAGGCGTGATAGCTGCAGCCTAATTTCACCTCACAGGGTCCTGAGGCTGCTACTAAGAAAGACATTCTCTATGTTCTGCTTCATAGCCCCCTAATATCCCTTCTCCCCCTAAGCCAAGCGACTGTCTCTGCAGTGAGCCTCTCCCTGTGCTGGGTCTGCAGAGCCTGCTCAGAGCACCAAGTGTACAGCCCATCCCTGCACCTGCTCACAAGCCTCAAACCCACCACACTTACTCTTTGTCCAGTTATGAGGAATCCTCTTTCTAATCTAGACTCTGAACCTGGAGCAATACCTATAGTAGCTTCCACTCATTTTGTGTGTACTGTGTGCCAGCTACAAAGCATTTATCAATAAGAAAACTGAGACTCAGAGCAGTTCTGCTCAAACTTTACTGGGCATGGGACTCACTTTGGGATCTTGTCAAAATGCAGATTCTGGCTGAGTAGGTTTGGGATAGAATCTGAGATTCTTCATTTTAACAAGCTGCCAAGTAATGCTGATGCTGCTGATCCACGCACCACACTGTGAGAAGTGAAAGTTTGCTCTTGAATCAGAATCTGCATTTTGTTTTGTTGTAGAGGAAGATTTGCCCTGAGCTTATCTTTGGCCAGTCTTCCTCTATTTTGTATGTGGGTCACTGCCACAGCATGGCTGACAAGTTGTGTAGGTCTGCACCTGCTATCTGAACCCACAAACCCTGGCCACTGAAGTGGAGCGTGCTGAACTTAACCACTACACCACCAGTCTGGCCCTGAGAATCTGCAGTTTAATAAGATCACCAAATGAGGTTTGTTGAGAAATTTTTCCCCTGACACCAAATACGTGGTGTCTTTTCCAACACCAATTCTGCAATTCTCCAGACACTAACTGGGTGTCCAACAATTCAATACAATTATGACACTATCTACTTGAGTTAGTGTCAGATCCCACAAGTTAAAGAGCTCAGTCCCACAAGATTGCCTCTACTTTAAATGTCAGCTGAAAATGGGGGTGTTCAGGCTATCCACATTTCTGCTTAGCCAACTACAAATTTGTGGGTTCCCACAACCTTCCCTCAGGTTCGATAATTCACTAGAGTGACTCACAGAATTCAAGAAAGCTCTTTACTTATTATCACTGGGTTATTATAAAGGATAACACTCAGGAACAGCCAAATCGAAGAGGTGTACCTAGCAAGATACATGGGAAGAGGCACTCCCCCCCCCCCCCCCGCCCCCGCCAGCACCTCCATGCGTTCGCCAACTCAGAAGTTCTCTGAACTTGTCTTTTAGGAGTTTTAATGACATTTCATTACATAGGCACAATTGATTAAATCATTGGCCATTGGTGATTGAACTTGATCTCCAGCCCCCTTTCTCCTCCTGGTAGGTGAGGGTAGAGGCTGAAAGTTCCAACCCTCTAATCAAGGCTTGGTCCTTCCAGCAACCATCTCCCATCCTGAAGATTGCTAGGGCCCTCTAGAGAGTCACCTCATTGGCAGAAACTCAGATATGGTCTAAAGGGGCCTGTTGTGATTAACAAAAGACACTCCTATCAATCCTATCACTCAGGAAATTCCTAGTGTTTTAGGAGCTCTGTGCCATGAAATGGGGACAAAGACTAAATATATATATATTTCCCGTTATACCACCCATGGAGAGGTAAATTTAGGGGTGCTTCATAGTAATTATACTTTCTGCATGTTCCTTTACTATTTAGGAAGCACTTTTCCGTATTTTATCTTCTTTGCTCCTCACCAAACCCCAGTCAATATGTGCAGAGTAGCATTAGCTTCATGGGTGTGTCAGTCACATCCATAGTTCCTATAACTTGCTAGGTTGCCACAGTTGTGAATTTTTAAAAGTGTACCCCAAACAACTGAGGTTCGTACACACCCCATTCATTATAAGAAATGCTATTTCTTTAGAAAGAAAGGAGGGCAGATATAAAGTAAATGAAGTGTGAAGTTGACTGGGATTTGCTTAGCCAAATCTTACAATGCTGGTCAGCAGCCTGCGTTCTGCTGGGCTGGGTCTGGGAGTGGTGGGGTGGCGGGAGAACCAAGACAACTTGAGGAGCTCAGAGAAGTCATCTCCCAGACTGAGCAGAGGAGGCCTGGCAAAGCTTTCCACCAAGGGCACATCCCAAGCTGCTAATAAATGGTTTGGGTCAAAAGCCAAAAATGTTCTTTCTTTTATCTAACAAATCTCAGTGCTGGGCATTTATTTTAAGGAAAAACTATACTTTCATGTTCTTTACTACAGCTTTTTTTTGGAATAACACAGAATTGGAAACAAATCAAATGTCCAAATTACTAGAGGATTGACTAAGTAAGTTACAGTATTCGATGAACTATGTGGCCAGAAAAATTGCAGATTTCGTACCAAAAAATGAAAAAGAATTACGTTTCAACTTGGAAAATATTTGCAATTGAGAGTGAAGGAAAACAGCACATTATAAAAATTTATGTGCTCTGTGATTACAATACATAAACTAAAGATAGGAATGGGGATACAGTAAAAATAAATTTTTGTGATGGAGTGTTGGGATTAGAGATGATTTTTCTTCTTTAAAATTTGCTTTAACATTGTTGCTGCTTTTACAATAAAAATGTAAATAGGCTTGAGAATCTAAGTTCACTGTATCACCAAGTACTACAGCTGTGTCCTAAGAATTCATGATGAGGAGGACAAAAGCTATAACCAAACTTTATTAACCTGATAATATCTGTATGAATAAAGTTAATTTTCTGCCCCTCCCCAACGTGTCTTGTGAAGTGACTGAATAAATTGTTGTCAAATTGAAAATTTTGCCTGGGTGGATCTGACTCAAAATCTAGGCCAAGTGGCATTCATGGCCTTCTCTTGGAGAGGTCTTCATGTGGCAGCTGCTACAACAGGCAGTCATAGTCCAGGGTTGCTGAGCTGTTGACAGAGGAGACAGATAATTTCAAGTGTGAGCCCAACTCAATAGTTGCTTGACAGATACTTCAAACTATCGGCATTGATTATGTTGGGAACTTCTTGCAGGGACAAATCTACGTAGAAAATTGATGGTAAATTTGAGCAAGCACTTATGTACTTAATGGTAGAAAAAGAGTTGTGCCAGCAACACCTGGCATGCTGGCTAGTTACCTAATATTAGAATATCTTACATACCAAAAAATGTTTCTATAGCACAAAGATAAAAATTTAAAAAAATGTTTCCATGCTTATTATCATTGTATATCCTGTAACCTTGTTGGTGCTAAAATATAGGCAATTATGAAGAAATAAAAAATTTTATTACTCATGTAGTTTCTTTCATTTATTCATTTGATGCTATTGGAATGTGGATTGACAAAGTACTTCTCAAATGCCACATCCCACCCACTTGTCCAGGACTATCAAGTGACACTTTTCCTGAAAGTACTAACATAGGCTCAACAGAATATGCCAGCTTCTTAGAGGCTCCTGTCACATCCAGGATCCTGGCCAGTACCATTGAAATCGAGCAAGAGTTCAAGGCCTGGATTCTGCCTGCCGGGGGCCTTCCAGTATATGTCAATAATTATCTGCCCAGCAGTGCTCTCCCATTGGTCCAAGCCCACCATGTGACTCCATTCTCAGAAGCCTCACCTTAGATTCTGTCCTGCATGCAGCATCTCTCATTGCCATTACTGGTCAGGTACTGGGGCAATTTGCTGGTTCTGTTGTACCTATGAACAGACTTTCAGAAAACGAGATTAAATGTCAAACCAACAAAGGCATTTGCATTCCCTTTCCTTCTCTCAGCAGTGTGTAGTGATGATTCTAAAAATATAGAAAATGAGGATGATTAAAATATAGATCTCTGAACATATATTATTGATGGAAGAAAGTCTTTTAAAAGAAGACCCTAGTGTTTAACCAGAGAAGCTTACAACACTGAAACAGCTATTCTCCTTTAGTTGCTGTGCAAGTTAGGGCATCTTGAAACTATTTTTAAAGGATAATTTAACCTCAAAATAAAAATTTAGCACTCAAAACCTCTAAACAAACAGCTGAGATGAAATTACAGCAACATGTTTACCAGTGAAGGATTTTGTGTCAGCTGTGAAGTAGAAGTGGATGCATCGTGATGAATAGAAGTGGGGTTCATCCAGCACCATTTAGACGTGTTACCAGACAGACAGGACAAACTGTCTTTGCACACACTAACCCCTCATCCTTGTACTCCTCTCTTTTCCCGTCTTTGATTATCTGGCTGACACACCCATTTGACTTGGAACGCTTAGCTTAATTCTGGTTAGAGAAAACTTGAATTCCTAAGTTTTCTTTCCCAAGGTCACACAGCTATGAAGTGGCCTGGTCAGCTCTGTTTGATTCCAAAACCCATGATTTTAAGCTCTGTGCTTCACTGCGTCCTATTTCAACTGTAAATAAATTTCCTGTGGATTTCTATGTAACTTTCATCATCTCTGTTCTCTAGGAAATGGGGAACATATTCCAAGCTCCTGTGGGAAGGAGTATTCAGGGCCCCCTGTCAGCATAATTCATTTCTCTCTCTCCTCCTCTTAATGAAAATGAAAGTAGAAATGAAAAAAATTGGACACTGTATCACTAAATGTTATATTAAAATTAAACTAATGGCTCTGAAATTGTTCCTTAGAATTGTCACCTAGAAGTTCCCTCCCTGGAAGACAGTCCCAGGAGCCGGGGCTCAGCTCACAATCTCTTGTCACTTCTGCCTGACCTCTTCCAGAAAGGCAGACCCCCAACTCCCTCTGCCAGCCTCCTTTCTGACAGTAGCAGAACTTTCAGTATCACTTGATTGAGAACGTTTGAGACAGTGCTTAAAATTGTCATCTTTAATATCCTCCAGGTTTGGCTTTGAATCTCTGCTCCCCAGGTCTGTTATACTGGATGGTTGTGTAACCTCTCTGAGACAGTTTCCTCACCTGTGAAGTGAGGGCAACACCTCTCGTAGAGAAATGGCTTAAATGTAAATGAGATAATCAACCATAAGAGATGCAGAGAGGTTATGCACTGACTAACTTGACTTAGGTCTCAAAGCCAGTAGGTGGGGGACCCAAGATTTGAACCCAAGCAGTGGGACTCTGGAGGCCCCCTGGTAAGCATCGTTCTATGCAATGTGATAAGGGCTATAAGGCTCAATGCATGGCTCAGTGGGAGAACACAGGAAGGACCTCTAACCCAGGCCAAAAGGAAAGGAGTCAGGGGAAGCTTTTAGCGGGTGATAATATCCAAGCTAGAAGCTGTGGGCATTAACTGAAGAAAGGGAGGTGGGTTGGTGGTGGGAGGATGGGTTATTGGTGAGGGTGGGCTGGGAGAGAATGTTCCAGGCAGGAACAGTATGTACGAAGACCAGAAGGCAAGAGAGAGCATGGCACATTGGGTTGTAATCATAGGTGGCTAATCAATATGATAGAAAAATTGCTATGCAAGTGTCTTTTGTGCCAGGGCTACCAAATTAAGCAACTCTTTCTTGGTGCACAGAGCATCCTGGGCTGGATGGTGCATGGCAAGTGTGGCTGCTTGTGGTTGCACTGTGTGCTCTTTGCAATTCCAAGCTTCCTGAGGACAGGACTTAACTTTTGGGCTTAGTTGCTTCTCCAGAACAGAGCACATGCCAAGATCACCAAACACATCGGGCAAGACCTACTGGTATAAATTTATCTGTGCATGACTTGGTAAAGCTACCCTGTTATTAACAGAAAACATCAATTAGTACATTCTCTAAGTACGAGGATGTGGAGTGGTGCCCAGAATTTGTTTTTATCCCTGGAGAACACCAATGCCACATGATTTGTGTGGACAGTCAGTACTGGCATGGACTCATGAAGCGGATAACTGTCAGGAACAGCCCAGAATTGGATGGCAAACTCAGAGAAGAGGTCTTGCTTTCAATTGGGAGGCATTTCATGCAGGCATTGCTGTTCTGGGCCAATGTAAATAGTGACTATGTAAATGAAGCTTTGTCACAAAGCTGATTGTTCAAGCCACTGGGGAATGGTTATTGTCTTTCCTCATTAAAACCAGGAACTCAGCGTGGCCTGATGTGACCATTTTCCTGTGCTTATCCAGAAATGTAACCTTTAGCTTTTTGTTTTTTTAAAGAGAAAACATGTGGGTTAATGATTTTTCTGCATTCAATAGGTATCAATTTTCTTGTTGCAATTTTGAGGATAATAGAAAGGGTTTTTTTCACTACGAAAGATCATAACAAAGTGGGTGAATGGCAGCAGTCCCAGAAAGGGTAGTGCCAGCCCAAAATCAAGGCATAAACACCAAGTTGGGAGGCCTTCTGAGGTGACTCCGCTCAGTACTTTCATTTATTGAGATTTTGGTTTTGTAGTAAATATGCATGAAGGATGTCGTGACTCTATATTTTTGGAGATGTTCTTAAAATGCCCTCCTTTGCTCTGGAATGGAGAGTGGTTATAATTTTGTGGTGCTGGTGGTAATCATTTGCATGGCTTACATTTTTTTCTTTACTTTTTATTTAGAATAATTTCAAACTTACACAGAAAAGCTACAAAAATATAACAAAGAACACTCTTACAGCCTATACCCAGGTTCATCTATTGTTAACATTTTGCCCTAATTATCTGTCTGTCTATCTACATAATTTTTTTTCTGACCAAATTGAGAGTAAGTTGCATGTCATGTTCATTTATCCTTAAATACTCCCCTGTGCATTTCCTAAGGATAAGGATAGTCTCTTCGATGAGCACAGTACAGTTATTAACCTCAATAAGTTTAGCAGTGACATAATACTTTTATCCAACTTATGGTCTATATTTCGATTATCAATTGACCCAAAAATGTCCTTTATACCATTTCTTCCACTAGTGCAGTCCCATCTAGTCATGGAGTCGAGTTACGGGCTCAGCCCTGCCGTTGACTCATTGTGCCATCCCAGGCTGGTTACTCTTCTGTGCCTCAGTTTCCTCTTTTATAAAAGGAAGAGATTGAGTGAGATGACCTTTAACAGCCCTCTGGATTAGACCATTCACGATTTTTTATGAATCCATGATAATAAGTGCTGATGTTCAAAGGCAGTTAATACTCTTACTAATAAAAGTGAAAATAATAATAGCAACTCTCTTAGTTGCCTAGACCTTTGGAGAGCTTGGTCTGGATTTGCAAGCAATGCTGAAACTTTAAACTAGAAAAGTCCATTGTATCTTGATTAGTGAGGGGTAAGATTATGTCTTGGCCTGGGCACAAAATGCAGTTTATCTCATGCAGATAAACTGACACATTAAAACTGAGGTTCCAAGATGCTCACATATTTCAAAACATATACCTAGGATCTAAAGCCTTCTTTCTGGCTGATAACAAGATTCCTGTAATAACATGCATTTAGGGTATTTTCCAAATAGCCAAAGGCACGCATGAGTTTAAAGAACACATGTGCGTTTCATTGCAGTAACCCACTTTTGTGCTTAATTAAATTCCATTTGGCAGAAGTGGCAATTTGAATTTGATACACTATTATCGCATCACATTACCAATACGCCTTTCAGGCTCCTGCCCTGGACACCCCTGATATAAAGCACTCTGCAGCAGAAAGAAGGATCTGTGAAGCTGCCAAAAGGCAGGCTGGGCATTCCCCAGGGCAGCCCCCGAAGACCTAGAAAGAGGAACTTGAGAGCTCACAGGAGGGGCAGTCTCATGGTGCCTTGGAAGGCTGCTCAAGTCCCCCTTGCCCCAGTGGGGAGCTCTTTATTCAATACAGCAGATGATGAGAGACCCTTTCTGACATTTATGCTTGGGCACTCCGTTGAGCTCTTAGACATTTGTGTTGGAAGCAGTGTTTACGTAGGAGTGTAGAATTTTGTGGCAGTTTACAAAGCATTTGTGTTTATACTCCATGGGAGGCAGCCTGGAGGAAGAAAGGCATCGGGGAGCAATTTAGGTGATAGAGAACCTGTGATCCAAATCTGCCTTTAACACTTCCTCATAATACGACCTTAGGCAAGTTAGTTAGTTAGTGTCTTCGAGCCTTCTTAGCCGGCAAAGTAGGCTTTGTGGTGTCTGCTATTATTGTGAAGATTGAAGAAGATATAGATATGTAAGCTGCCTGCCTGGCACAGAATTGGTACTCAACATATATTTATTTTTCTTTTTTCCCTTTATTTTGAAGTAAGCAGGCAGGACACATACTGCTAATTCTGTTTTATATGGGAGAAAACAGAGGCTCCCAGAGTTTTTAGGTCACCCAGCTGGTAAGGTCCCAGGATGGATTTGAACCAGCCCATTAATGTTTGTCTCCCTTGCAAAGCTGTCTCCTGGAAGTTGATTATATCACTGAGCCAGTTTCAACAAGGCTTGTGGGATTTTTTTAAAAAAAATAAACTTTTTTTTAAACTTATAATAGTTTTAGATCTACAGAAGCGTTGGTACAGAGCAAGAAGGTACAGCAAAGAAAGTACAGAGAGTTCCTGTGGACTCCTCATCCAATTTCCCTGATTGTTGACATCTACGGTATACTGTCACAACCAAGAAACCAACACTGGTACATTGCGATTACCCATTAATTACTGTATTACTATTGACTAAACTCTACACTTGGTTTGGATTTCACTAGCTTTTCCCTAGTGTCCTTGTTCTGTTCCAGGACCCCATCCAGGATCCCACATTACATTTAATTGTCATGCATCCTAGCCTTTTCTGCTATGTGAGTTTCTTGGACTTTCCTTGTTTTTGAAGACCTTGGCAGTTCAGGAGTATTGGTTAGGTAGAATGTTCCTCATTTGGGTTTGTCTGATGTTTTTATCACAATTAGACTGGGATTATGGGTTTGGGGAGGAAATATTTTCTGCTCTGAAAATATCTTTATTGTTCATCTCTGTCACCTTCAATTGGGATTGATCTTGTGATTTTTATCTTACCAAGCAGAACCTAACTCCAAGGTGAAAAGTGGAACAGCCCTGGGCTGCTCAAATGATTCCTTCACATGCTAATTACATAAAATAGCATTGGTTGACTCCGCATTTGTTTTACATGCGTTTAGCCACCAGATTGCTCTGGGTAAAATCTTCAGTGATAGTCACCTTATTGAAAATACCAAAAAGTGACTCAAATAAAATTTCTGAATTATTTACAGGGTTTAAAAGTAAGTTCCATTTTCGCATCGGGTTCAGACATTCCCTTCTCTGGGCAGCGTTCCTTGATCCTCCTGTTTCTTTTTTCTCTCTGCTTTTAGACCCATTTGCGAACATCTTCCTTATACTGTGCATCCCTAGGTTAAAGATTATATACATATGATAACAACCTGAGTAGGTCAGCGTTGTCCATTTGGTGTGTCCTGTCACCCAGGTGTATCAGTAAATGTTCATTTATTGACTATCTTTTTTAAGTCTCTTACTCTTTTCCTGGCACTGTGCTAGTTACTGGGGTGATAAGTAAGCATAAGATAGTCTCCCACTTTGAAGAGCTCATAGTCCAGTGGAAGACATAGATAATGAATCAGATAACTCAGTTTCACTGTGATCAGTGTTCTAGCAGAAGACATGCCTAGTTCTACGAGGAAAAGTCTTGATACTTCCCAGGGGATGGGGCCCTATACTGGATCTCGAAGTGTGATAAGGAGATCACAAGGCAGAGAAAAAGCACAAGAGTAATTCTTGCAAAGTAACAGCCTGTCTTTTTGAGAAATGAGTTGTCAAGTGCTGCTGCAGGAGAGACAAAGTGGTGTGAGATGAACATCAGGCTGGTAGGTTGGGACCAGATTTTCAAGTATCTGTCTATATGCCATGTCGATGAGTTGGTATGTCATTCTGTAGGGTTTAAAGGAACATTCAAGTGTTTTAAGCAGGGAAGTGACATGATGAGATTTATATTCTAGAAAGATCCACTCTGAGATGATGCTTTGGAGGTGGGAGGGAAGCAGGGAAACTGATCAGGAGACTTGTAACAATCCACTCAAGAGATGATATGGGGGTCAAGTCACCATTAACCAATGTCTGTTGCATCTACTTACTGTCTTGTTTGCTTGGTACAACACCTCGCTCATGTTACGCATCATAAATATAACTAAATTATACAGTTCTCAGTGACAAATAATCTCACTTTGTTAGATCAATACAGAAGCAGATAAGTGAGGGTGGTAGGGAGGTGTTTACTTGAGATGCAAAGCAGGGGCGTGCCCAGGAAATGAGGTAGACTGTGCGATGCCAGCCTCAGGAATCCAGACTCAGCCCTCCAGAGCAGCAGGAAGCAGTGCCTGTGAGAAGCGCAAGTTCATATTTGCATTTCCCCTTCCTTTGCTTCCTCATCCCCATTCCTCTTGTTGATTCTGCCGTCTGCAACGTGCACGGGCGCAAAGAGCTAACCTGGGGAATTATCTAATGAGGTAGTCATGCTTTTAGCAAACTACATTAACCTTATTTGACAAACCATCAGGGTACAGGGACAAAGAGACATCTCTATATTACAGGTTTAAGTGTTAAATCCTGTCATAAACTGTTCAGTTATACTTCATAGGAAGAAAAATATATTTGGTGAACAATGGAGTCAAGTTAAAACAGGAAAAAGAGCACGTTGTGTTCTTTGGTAAATGTTCCTCTGCCAAGTGTAGAAGTTCCACAGTTTTCAGGGCCATATGCAAGGCTAGGGGCTTAAAGGGCCAAGAGCTGTGCGCAAGGCCACCCTGGGTAAACAAACAAAATTCATGGAGTTGATGGGGGTCAGAACGTGATGTGGTGGGTGGTTGTGGAGCATGGTGTAAAGAACACTTAGAATTAGCTCTCTTTTGGGTTGCACAGCTGTATGGCTGGTGGTTTCCAGTCCTCTCTGCCTATGGCAGTGATAGGAATAGCAAGAGGATCAAAGCAGAGCAGTGAGGTCCCCAGCTGAGGCAGGAGATCTGAGTTCAGGTCCAACCTCCAACCTCAACCCCTGTGAGCCCTTGACAAAGTCGCTTCAGCTATTCAGGGGTTATTTCCTTCACCAGTAAAATGAGAAGGTTGAGTTGGATTGTCTCTAACTCCCCTTTCACTCTGACAAGTCTTTCGCTCCATGATGCCTAACCTGTGAAGAGTTGCCAACAGCCTGTATGTAGTAACGAGGGCTCAGTGTCCTCTGAGAAACCGGAATGACCTGACCTATCTCACAAAGATGGCCTGAGGGTCACATTTCAAGTGAGATCGTGGGTAAAAGTGATTAGTGCTGAATCTGTCACATAGTAGATTCTCAGTCAATCCAAGTATCCTTTATCAGGTCTCCCAGCCATTAAAAATGTTTATTGAGCACTTACTGTATGCTAGGCAGTGTTCTGGGAGCTGGGTACACATTAGTGGATAAAACAGATGAATTTGCTGCCTCCATGGAACCTACAATAAAACAGACTAACGAATACCCCCTAGCCCAGCATTTCTTCCCTTCCTTCCTCTCTGGCTCCCTCTTGCCCGGTTCTCTGTAACCCATTTCTCTCTGCTTCTGTTGCAGATCCCGGCTGGCTGGAACCTAACCCTGGGAGTGCTAGACTGCAGGCCCGAAGGACTGGTATGTGAGACTCTGAATGTTTTCGCTCAATAGCCAGGGCTTGGGGAAGGGTGTGGACAAATGCACAAGAATTGTGAAAAGAGCAGGGCTGGGGTGAACTGAAGTGGTGGATGCCAGGGCTGTACTTCAGGATTCCCTGCATCTAAGAATGTTAACAATGCTGCACTGGGCACTTCCTTACATGAAACACTTGGAAAGCCATACACAGTAGATAAAGAAAACCAAAATCTTGTTACTCTACAATCAACCTACATTTACTCAACACCATCTGGGGCAGGCTGAGCGAGGCGTTGGCTTCCTGGAGGTGAATAATACTGAATTTCTGCCCTTAAGGAGCTCAGGTTTTCTTGAGGGAGGCAGACATGAATCTCAGTATACTGTGCTAAGTGCTTTCATAGATGTATAAATCCAAGAAGCTGCACGATGTAGAGCAAAATATTTTGGCTTCATTCTTTTGCCACTTTAATCCCTCTGAGGTAAAATTAAAGTTCTTCTGAAATAAAAAACCTCTAAAAGCATTATTTTTAGGTAAGGAAATTACAATTAAATATTGCAGGTAGAGATAGTCAACATAAAGTAATATTGATAACAGCAAATATACAGACATTTAAACTATTGATTAAAACTTGACAAAAGGTTAAATTACCTAAATGAGATTTTTGTTTGCAAAAGTTATCCAGATTTAAAAAAAATGGATTTGGTAGAAGTAACTTCAACAACAACAACAAATCACAATGGCAGGAAGTATAATTTGTAAAATCTAATACAGGAATAAAACCTGATAAATTTTAAAATGTCTTTATTGTGATGTATATGAAAAAGACCCTGTGGACATAATTTAAGTAAATATTAAAATAGAAAAATGCGTAGAGTTTCACTGGCTAGGAAGAATATTGATCAAGGAATTCAAATGGTATAGTGTTCTGCTTATAGAAAACACATTTTGGAGGAAAATTCATCAACATTGCAGTCCACTAAAGGTGAACTTCGTGGGTCACAGAGCAGAGTGGAGTAGGTGGGTAATAGACCTGGAGGGGCAACAGAAAATATCTAGCACATGCATTGTCTCTCTACTAAGTCAGTAAAAACTCTCTGTGCACACAGTGATAGCCAGTTCATTTTTTGGCCCCCAGAGCAATGAATAACACATTGCATACTGTGGGTCACTTGGTAAAGGTTTGCTGAGTGAATTAAGAATGTATAAACCAATAAAAATCAAAAGAATAATATACCACTGACTCTCAAAGTATCGCTAATCCATTTTTGGATAATAATACCTCTTATCACCTTGTGCTGTAATTATCTATTTGTATGGTTATGACTCCCATCAGAGGGTGATTTTCTGAAGGAGAGGGATCACGGTTTTGTTTTTTGTTTTTGTTTTTTTTGTTTTGGTGAGGAAGATTGGCCCTGAGCTAACATCTGGTGCCAATCTTCCTCTTTTTGCTTGAGGAAGATCATTGCTGAGCTCAGATCTGTGCCAATCTCCCTCTATTTTGTACATGGGATGCTGCCACAGCATGGCTTGATGAGCAGTGTGTAGGTCTGTGCCCAGGATCCAAACCTATGAACCCTGGGTCGCCAAAACAAAGTGTGCAAACTTAACCACTACGCCACCAGGCTGGCCCCCAGAGACCACGTTTTTTATGCATATATTTATATCCAGTGTCTGTAACTTAGCAGGCATTCGGAGAATGTTTGCTAAATAAATGAATGACAAAATTGTATATTAAAGGTGCAGTTACTTAGTTAAGAAAGCTGAGATGTTTCCCTCGTATTTCATTTTCATCACAATAGAGTTCAGATGAAAGCCAGGAGTACTGGGTTTTGGAGTGTGATCAGGAAATAGACTTTGTAAGGGTAACACCTACACCACTTAGAGGAAAATAATAAATAAGACAATTTCCACCCAGGGCCCTCCCTGGAGCTGGTTTCTACTGCACTGTTTCCCTGGAGACCTCTGGCTCAGTTTGCTCTGTTCTTAGTACAGCTTTTGGCCTCAGCCTTGACAGCAGCTTGGAGGCAGATAGGAACATTATTTCATGAAGTAATTTAGATATGAATTTAAAAAAATCTCATCTTGGCACGAACCCTGCCAGAGCTTGGGTTTAACTTGTTACTATGAAGTTGCAGGAAATGATCAATCGGCTGCAAACTGGGAAACTGCAGATTCTTGGGAAGAAAGAACTTAAATTGCAATTTGCATACAAGTCACTCAACATAAAAGGACACTCAAAGTGAAATATGTTAGTTAGTACAGAGTTCTCATTTCTGCATATAATTATAGGAAAAACGCTTGAAGATTTCCCTCTTTGTTCTAATTTCCAGAAAGAATAGGTACTTGGAATTTCACAACTATAGGATGGTTGGAAATGCTTGATATCTGGCCAGTTGTTTTAAGGGTCTGGTCATGGCTTATTATTACAAGGCTCCCTCAGATCTCCCACCTTTGGTTAAGTCTCAGAGAGCCACTTTATTCTCTAGCTCTGAAAGGGTACAGGACTTCTGCTCATCTGACCTCTGGAAAAGCTGGGTCTTTAAGAGACAGGGAGAGAGAGAATCCAGTGGTGCTGTTACACAGACGAAATGTTGTATGGGTTTCAGCACGTGATTTAACTTCTCTAAGCCTAAGTTTCCTCACCTGTAAAATGGTGGTTGAATGAGGCACGTAAAGCATCTAACGCAGGGGCAGACACAAAGCACCTGCCTCAAAGCTGTGGCTAGAACTGAGGATCAGAGAGGGGAAGTAACTAATGCTGGGTCTCAAGCACGTTCATGTTTACTTTTCAATCCAACATCCTTTTTATGTTTGTTTATTTTTAAATAATTTCTGGAGGTGAAATTCACGTAACATAGAATTAACCATTTTAAGTTTAACAATTCAGTGGCATTTAGTACATTCACAGTGTTGTGCGACCACCACCTCTGTCTAGTTTCAAAACGTTTCCATCACTCCAAAGTACAGCCCCCCACCCATTAAGCAGTCTCTTCCCATCCCCTTCTCCCCTCAGCTCCTGGCAGCTATCAGTCTGCGGCATCTCTATGAGGTCATCTATTCTGGGTATTTCATATAAATGGAGTCATACATTATGTACATTTTTGTACCTGGCTTCTTTTACTTAGCCTAATGTTTTGGAGATATGGTTAAAAAAATGTGTACAATAAAATGCATGGGTTTTAAATACAGAGCTTAAAGAGTTTTAACAAATGCAAAGACTTGTGCAATCACCACTCAGTCAAAATATAGAACATTTCCATCTACCCCAGTAAGTTATCTTTTTAAAATAAATTTAATTCTAAGTATATTATGTTTTTGATGCTATTGTAAATGGTATTCTTTCTAAAGTTTTATTTTCTAGTTGCTTGTTATAGGTATATAGAAATAGAATTGATTTTTAGATATCAACTTATATCCTGTGACTTCAATAAATTCATTTCTTTGTTCTAGTAGGGTTTTTTGGTAGATTCCTTTACATTTTCTACATAAATAATCATGCCTTCTGTGAAGAAAAGACAATTTGACGTCTTTTTGCCAATCTGCAGGACTTCTACTTTTTCATGTCTTATTGCTCTGGTCACAACCTTCAGGGCATGAGACTAGAAGCATGAGAGTGGACATCCTGCCAAAATGAGTCTGGGAATGATTCCCTAGATGTTGGTCACACTAATGGAATAGCAGAGACAAAAGGAAGCAGAAAAAGAGACAGAGATGGAGGGGCTACAGAGTTAGAAATGCCCCATGATGACTCATGGGCATAGACAGAAGACGAGCTCTTGCAGTGAAATATCCTCAAGCCCCAACTCCTGTCTTTTTGGATCCACCCTAGACCATAACATGACCTAGTGTTGCAGATCCCTGCAAAATTTTTTGAGCAATTGTTAGGTACTTAGTCTCTGCTTCCTAAACATGTTATTTCTAATTATAAAATCATCATGGACGCAATTTAGGAACATTTGCAGCTCAGGAATTGTGATTTCTACCATGTGGTATGTGCTGCAGCTGAGTTTTATAAACTGACATATCAATATACTAGAATCAAATCCACTGAAAGACTGGCAATTTTTCATGAGCTGGAGGTCATCCAACTTTTTTACTCCCAGGATTTTATTTTCCTCAGGCCTTAAGACGGCCTCAAAAAGTTGAGAATTTACCTAGACTTTTCAGGTACATTATTCATTCTTGTTCCTCACAGAGATCCAAGTAATCAACTCCAGGGTCATCCATCTTTCCAGCTGAGGAAACTGAGGCTCAGGAAGATATATGACTTGCCCAAGATGACACACAGAACACATGGCAGCTCTGGGGTTGGTACCCAGGTTCACCTTCCAAAGGCTAGATACTTTCTTCAACCTGGTGCCTCCTCATAGAGATGATGCAAAGACTGGGCCTTGCATGCATCTTCATGATACACTGGCACTTGGGCATTAGATATGCTCCCAAACAAAATATAGGGGACTGTTACTCTAATGAGGATGTGTTGATGCCATACAACATAAACAATACTTATCAATCGACTAGTACAAATGGATAAGATGTGGTCAAATTTTCATTTCAGCAAAAGAGAAACTGGAAGATGTTTATGCATTTTTCTACTCAGCGTATTCTCAAACTTTTCGTAAATGAAAAAATTAGGAAAGTATCAAGTAAGAAGAGAGATAAGACTTTAAGTAATCGATGGTATGAAAAGAAAGTGACCTTGAGAAAAGGAACGGCTGACTGGGCGACAGGAGTCTGATTAGGTCTTCATATCCCAAAGTTCTAAGACACCTTTTGGGGATGGAAACCATACTAATTAGTCAGCATATGACATCATGTGCAATTTCTCAGATATGACCTGCTTTTCCAACCTCACCACTTTTCCTTATGTTTTTCTCTCTTCTGAGATTTACCTTCCTCCCATTCACCAGTAGTGAACTCCTACTCATCCGTCAAGACCCAGGTAAGATCTCACGTTCATTGAGGACCTCAGTGGGCCCCAGAGAGTCCTCTGCTCCTCCCTCCTATGAGCCTTCACTCTACCTTGTCCATGTTTCTGAGAAATGAGATACAATAATATCATCTAAATCTATTTAAACTATTTCTATGTCTGACCATTTAACTTTAGGGTTCTTGAGGCAGGAGATGTGTCCTATTCTTCTTTTCACCCTGGAACCTACATAAATGTTGGCACATAATAGATTGTCAAAGGCTTTTGCAGTATACAAACAGTGAAAAATCCACAATGCTGGGAAATTTTTCTGTTAAACATACCTTATATAACTAGGAAAAAACCTCATACACATTTGCATGTTGTCTCTAGGTTAGATGCACTAAGAAATAGAAATAAATGTCAGCATATAATGAGATTTCTCTGCTTACGGTCATGCTATGGAAAGAGAACATTGCCACTGCTTGCAGAATTTATCGACTTCCAAGATTACATGTTGCTTTTGGAATGCACACCATGAAATAGAAAAGGAACGACTAGGAAAATGGGTGAAAATGTGAACATGTTGGTAAAAAAATATTTAATCTCTAAAATTATATTTGAATATATTTTTATTCAAATTAATGATCATAGATCACACAACTAAATTACACATTCACCTAGACGACAGCTTAACAGATCCAGATATAAATCTTGACTCTCTCCCCTGTTTCCACTGTGAGCTCCTGAGCATTTTTGAGCTGTGTTATCTGTCTGTCAAATGGACGCAATACATATCTGCCCAAATAAAATTGGTTTTTGAGTCTTAAATTTGACAATGCTCCAAAAGTATTTTGGAAAATGTAAACTATTTGTCATTAAAATTATTTTGTTGTAAAGATACTAATTATCCCTTAATCAATCTATAAATTTAACCCAATTCCAACAAAAATTCCAATGAAATTACTTTTGGAATTTGATTAGATATTTTCAGGTTCTTCTAGAAAAATATAAGGGTAGGGTAAGTCATGAATTCTGTGGAAAAGAGGAATATTGAAGACATGCCTACACCAAGATGTATGAAATCTCATTTTAAAGTTAGAGTAACTTAGTAAGTACTAGCACAGAGGTAGGGCCAGACAGACCGATAGTACACCAGATTTTAGTAAATGATGAAAATGGGATTTCAAGTTAGGAATGACAACAGAGAATATTCAGTGAATGTGTTGGCACCATTGGCTAGTCAGTTGGAAAAATGATAGCTCATGCTATGTGTTAGGCATGGCTCTCCACATACTCTATACCAACTAGCATTTTTAATTTTCACAGGAATTCCATAAGTAGACACTGTTATTATTCACCATTTTACAGATGAGGAAATTGAGACAGACAAGCTAAGTAATTCGTCCAAGGTCACACAACTAGTCAGGAACAGAGCTGGAATTTGAACCCAGGCAGTCTAGAGTCTGGGTTCATACTACTAACCGCTGTACCATACTATCTCCCAGCCTCATACCTTGCACCAAAATGTGTTTCAAATGGATTAAAGTTTAAAAAGTAAATTTAAAACCAGAAGAAAATATAAGAAAATCTTTCTATAATTTTGGGATGTGTAAGACATTTGTAAATGGCATTAAAATCAGAAATTATAAAAGAAAAAATGATAGATTTGACTATATAAAAATAAAAAATATCTTAACAAAACCTACCAAACCAACGAAAATACAAATATAGGAAATTATCCAAACCAACCAAACAAGAATGAAAACAAACACAGGAAATTAACACCATCAAATGACAAATTGGAACATATACAAGCAACATATATGGTCAAGTATTAATAAATCAATGAATAAAGAAAGAGTTCGATAGAAGATTAGTGAAATAACTCTGACACAGTGAAAAAATCAGTTTTTAAAAATGGCGATGTTGACTGTTATTTATTAGCATGGAAATATGCCTGTGATACATTAGTTAATGAATAGAAAATTATAAACTTACACTATGACTCTATTTTTGGGGAGAAAAAGCATGTGGGTGCTTGTGTGAGTGTTTATGGGTGTGTTAATATGTGAATATATAGGAAAAAGTCTGGATTGGTAAAATCAAAAATATTTCTGGGTAGTGTGGTTATGGATGATTTTTACCTTTTTTCTTTTTACCTTTATTGATTGGCAGAGTTCCTTACAATATGCACGTATTTCTTCAATTATGAAGTGGTCTAGGCCTTGAATTATCTTTTTCCATATACTTAGTAGAAGAGGAATATTCCAACAACATAGTAAATTTATATATTCCTAGATCACACTAATTTCTATTAAGGTTTGGTAGAAAGCTTATGGCTTGGGGAGAATGGTTTATAGTTAAAAAGCCAATGAGACCATTTAAATTATTAATTTCTACATTTAAATTGCATTGTGCTCTGAGAACAGTGACTTACACACTTTGGCTTTATTATTGAAGTCAAACATATGATCTATATTTGTAAATGTTTAAGATCTTGAAAGAACATATATTATCCATTTCTCTCCCTAAAATCACAATGTATATATTAAAAATAACTTACTAACTTTATTATTCATATCATCTATATCCGTGGTTGGTTTTATCTACTTGAATGGCCAAGACTGGAGTGGTATTTTATAATCTCTAATAGTTGTGTTTCTGTACATTTTGCCTAGTATTTCTAACATATATGCTTTTTTATTCTTGAAATCTGTGGACCACGCTTTTTTATCAACATGCATTGATACTTCCTGTCCTGTTGAATGCTACTTGCTGCATATTCTCTTTTGTCTGAAATTAATATTGTGACCCTTACTTCCTTTTTTGGGGGACTTGCTAAAACAAAATTG
This sequence comes from Equus quagga, assembly GCF_021613505.1. NCBI lineage: Eukaryota > Metazoa > Chordata > Mammalia > Perissodactyla > Equidae > Equus > Equus quagga. Next base: position 71,740,798 of record NC_060267.1, on the reverse strand, counting down.
TGCCTTTCCTTGTCTTCATGTTTTCAGTCTTTTAAAATAGTTTGGTTTTAGAGGTGTCTCTTATAGTTAGGTTTTGATTCCTGACTACTTATATTTATTGTCACAATTATATGTTTGGTCTCATTTTTATGAACTTCTTTCTATTACGCTTCTCTAGTGTTTTATTTAATTAGAGCTTTATTCTCCAGAATGGGATCCTTGCACACCAGCTGGTATGTAAGATATTCATTGGAGACCCAGAAGAAAATATTATTGTTTTATTTAAAAATTAAGAGCAATATTAAGCTTTACTAGTATTTAATACGAATTGATACTGGTACTTTGCTCAGGTTCACGTAAGGCAGACCCACTCAGTGTATTCATAGTAGGTGAGGTAGAAGAGAGTGACTTCTAGATGTCAGGGTGACTGACAGTCACGCTTTTACACTTTTACATTGCTCACTTTCCTTGACTCACTGGGGTGTAAGTGTGCTCAGTTAAGTGGGTTTTAGGGTTATTTCATTTACTTTTATCTAAGCTAGTTCACAAAATTGCTGAAGATCTTAAAATGATTCCTGGAAAAGAAAATGAAGGTTAAAAGTAATGTCCGTGATACAAACACAAGAGAACAATAATAACAACCCTCTCTGCCACCCCCCACCCCCTAAAAAAGGCCTAGCTAATACTTTCCTTTTTCCTGGCAGGAATTCACCATCAGCTACATTATGAGGTAATAGTGTTTTCAAAACGGATGTTTGGAAATGTTTCCCAGTGTTTCCATTGCTATCTGATACTTTTGCTGAAAATGATATAAATATTACACCTATAAAAAATAATCTCTCACATCAACACACTTAAAAAACTTGAAATAGAATTTTTATCCTGTTTAAAAGTTTTAGAGAATTTCAAACCCATTTGTTGAAGCATAAAAATATAACACATATTGATTCCTTTTCAAGGACAATTGTTGGAAATCATGGAAAGTGGAAATCTGCTATCAAATTTCAACCATAACAATTACATAATTAGTGAAGGGAACGTCCAAACATAAGTCTTGTGATATTAAGGGTAGCCAATGACATACTTCTTTGCTTTGGGTTTGTCTTTTTCTGTGAAGGATCTTATTCAGCTATTACCTTCATGAAAATCAACTTTGAAATAAAAATGGACCCAGAATTGCACCTTTGAATTGCTATATTGCAAGGTATGAAACTAAGATTTTCAAAAACATTGAGAGTAAATTTAATCATTCTTCTTCTACTAAAAGTTATTATTATTTTAAGGAACAGAAAAAGTTGTTTGTGTTATTAATAAGTGCAGTAAAATTGATTTTAATTTAGTGTTAATTTCAGGTTTATCTCATCATTTTGATGATTCTATTACCATATGTTCTATAATGCATGCACATATACATGTGCATACAATAGTATATGTATTATATGTAAGTGATTATTAAGAAATCACTAGAGTGAGGATACATTGCTCAAAGTCTCACTAACAAAAATAGAAGATTTTTATTTGGCCTACATTTTTTTCCCTCTGATTTTTAAAAAGTATATTTGAATGTATTTTCTCTAATTACTAATATTGAGAATTAAACTATATTTATTTCCATTACATAAGGAATTTAACATACTTGTGTATATCTCTTTCCCACATGTCCTAATTTTTATTGGTAAGAATTTGTGACTTTGACCCAAATTATTATCATTTTCATCATGTAGCTTCTCTTTTATTATTAATAAAATAAAAAGTAGATAAGAAATAATAATATATAATAAATAGAATTATAAATAATTTATTATAAAAATAAATAATAAATAGATTTATTATTATTAAGCTTTAAAACTATATTTATAATTAATTAAACAACTCTTTGTTCAGTTCCTTTTGCATCACGGAGACTTTTCTACCACAACTTCTACATTCTTGATTTTTTAAATTTTGGTTTATGTCTTGATTAAGTCTTTAAATAATTTTGGATGTAATTTCCGTGTCTTATATCCCTCAGTATAAACTTCTCAGCCTCATGCACCTAAAGCACTTGTTTAGTTATAGGATCTTTGTCACCATCTTTTCCCCTCAATGTCCTCAAGATATCACTCTGTTTTCTGGAAGTTTGCCATACAGAGAGGTCTGTTGTATCTTTTGTATTTTTTAATGTTGTTTCCCTGAGTTTTACACTCTGTGGTTCTTTTACTGGTTTCTCCTGGGCTCAGTCCTATGGCTACAGTCATCAGCTGCCCGCCTGGGGCTAGAGGGTCGAAGATGGCCTCGTCTAAGATGGCCTCCAATGGCTTCACGCACAGTCTGAGGCCTTGTGCTGGCTGTTATAGAGCCTTCCTCTGTTCAGTCTCTCTGCTGACCCAGGCCTCCTTACACGGCCATGGGCCGTTCCAGTAGGTGAAGACAAGAGCTCAAGGCCTAGGCTTTGGGATTCACACAATGTTACTTTTGCCACATTCTGTTGGTCTAAACAAGTCACAGGAGCTGCCAGATTCTAACTACTCTGGATAGAAGGTGTGATATTGTGATTTATAATAAGAAATGGATGTTTGATCCTTGTCCCTGTTCCTGCCACAAAGCTCCTAAAACCCTTGGAATCCCCATAGTGATATTGTCTTTTTGTATACTAATGAGGTGACTGGTGGCTGCCGACTTCTGAATAACCTCAGAGTAGGAGCTGGTTGCCAGGAGATCCAACCTTGTAATTAGAGGGTTGGAACTTTCATTCCTTCCCAGGACCTTAGGGGAGAGAGGGGCTAGAGACTTACTTAATCCCCAGTGGCCGATGATTTGCTCAACCATGCCTACGTAATGAAGCCTCCATAAAAATCCTAACTGAAGAGGATGAGAGCTTCCAGGTTGCTGAACACGTGAGGTGCTGGGAGGGTGGTGTGCCCAGGGAGGGCATGAAAGCTCTGTGCCCCTTCTCTCATGCTGTGCCCTATGCCTCTCTTCTACTTGGTTGTTCCTCAGTTGTATCCTTTTATAATAAACTGGTAATCTAGTTAGCAAACTGTTTTCCTGAGTTCTATGAGCCATTCTAAAAACTTATTGAAACCAAGGAGGAAGTCGTGGGAACCTCCTACTTTATAGCTGCTCAGTCAGCGGCACAGATGACAACCTGGACTTGTGATTGGCCCCTGAAGTGAGGACCGTCTGTGAGACTGAGCCCTTAATGTGGAATCTGATGCTAACTCCAGGTAAATAGTGGCGGAATTTCATTGAATTGTAGGACACCCAGCTGGCGTCCGCAGAGAATTGGAGAATTGCTTGGTATGGGAAAAAACCCACCTATCTGGTATCAGAAGTGAGGTATTGGTGAGTGTAGTCGAGTATGGAAAAACAGTTTCCCTTTAGTTGAGGAAGAGGGTGTAGACAGGAAATAGAGTTTTCCTTTCCAAAGGCACAACAAAGTCACGTTGCAAAGGGGCGCGGATGCTGGGAGGAAAGGAATTTGAGCCGTTTGACAGTCTACCACACCAACAAACCCCAAAACAAACTTAAGAAATAGGAGTTCATGTTTTCCTCCTCCCCTTGACGATTCAGGGGCGCAGGTTCCTTCCATCCCTGAGGACCTCTGAGTCCTCTGTCTCTAGCCAGCCAAAGCAGAAAGATGTGATAGAGAAGGCACACTAGTTTCTTAAAAACTCTAGCCCAGTAGAGATGCTTCACTTCTGCTCACACTCCCTTGGCAAGAACTCTTCCTGTGGCTGTACTGTAACGTGAAGGGACAGATGCCTCCCAAGAATAATAATGGAACAAGGGATCATGAATTTTTGGTGGACAATTAGCCATCTATTCACATTCAACAACCATGTTTTTTACCTCCACTGCTCACTTTGTTATCAGAGACTCATTCAGAAACCCTCTGGAATCCTTCTGAGACACAAATTAGCATGTTTGCAATCTTGTTTCCTAGAACAAATATTTCAAAAGAAGTATTTCATCTCTTTAAGGTGATTTTCTTGTTTGGACTTGCAGCATCTTTTCAGGACGGAGGACCTCCAAGATGGCACTGTTTGGAGTGGCCTCCCCACTCTTGAAGTGGACTCTCACTTCAGTTGTGAGCATTTCCTTCTTGAGATGGCCCCTGGCTCCAGGAGAAAGCCTCGCAGCAGAGCTGGCATTCTGACTGTTGGGTTTTCAAGTCCCAAGTTCTCTTTTCACCCCTGCAAATTAGTTGGTCTTACAGGAATTGTCTGGGTCCCTCCATTTCCTTTCTATTCTTTCTCTGTCACAGGGACAGTCGTGCATAGAGCCTAAATGATGCCTTTGCTTCATTGCCATCAGCCTATATGAAATATACATTCCCTAACGTGTCAGGCATATGTATGGCATCCTTCCTATTTTCCAACGCTGATGCTGGTTTTTCCCTAATTTTATATCCATTGGTCACCCCATTCAAGTGAGGGTGGAGGGCTGAGTGTTCGACGCCTGCACTTACATCACCATCAGATGCAGAGGAATTACACAGTCTTACATTGAAATGCTTGTGGAAATTATATGGCCTGTGATATCAGTTTCTTTAAAACACCTTGTAAACTTTCGCTTTTGCAGAACTATCATAAATCTGTTTAATTCAACAGTTTACACCAAGTACTCCAGTATTCAGTTTAGAAGTCAAGTGTTTTTCTGCTTGATTGAAATGTTGCACTGTTGGAAGTTTGTTAAGAATACCATTTGTTGCAGCAAGAACTCTTGCAAATTTCTCCACATCTGATAATCAACAATTGTGATAGCTCGTATGTGTCTCCATTTAGCGAGTCATTCCTGAGGCTGCGCGGCTGTGCCGGAAGTGGTGCTGAGCACTGGGGCACAGACATCAGGACGAGTGCTTCTGCCCTCACACTTTTCAGTCATTGAGGAGCAGACGGTACTTGAATTAGTGTGATGATATTTTGGAACATGAACTGTTGTGCTTTCTTTTCTCTACCCCCTTGCATATAACCTTCCCTCAATGGCTGTCACTTGGACTCTGGGTGAGGCAGGATTGAAAGGGTAAGAAACAGCAAGGGAGCTTTCCTTTTTCTTTTTGTTTTTCTACCTAACACATGGGTTTTTGAGACCCCAAAGGCAGGCTTGAGGGAAGCTGGGTGTAAACTTTATGCCAACACAGGGAATTTTGAAAGAATTCTCTTTCTTACTTCTGGTTGGGGCATTGTTTGTGGGGCGGAGGTTGTTGACCTTAAGGAGCAGGGTGGTGTGAGGTGGAGGATCAGATCTGGGCATCCATGTGAAGGACAGCAGAGTCCATTCAGTGATCCTTGACAACTTCTGCCCAAGGCCTTGCAGAGCTGTGAGAAGTACCCTCTGCCCTCTTTTTCATGGCTTGGGACAATTATACACCCTCCTCAGAAACAAAAAAAATATGGAAGAGGAAGCCTCAAGATTGGCTTCAGGGAAGAGTGGGCAAGGGAAACCCACTCGTTTTTCACAGATAATTACAACTCGAGATTCTGAAACAGATTTTTATGTAGATGGCTATTGAGTAATGAGAAAAGGAAATGGTGCCGGGAGAAACCAGCAAGGTGGAGCTTCGCTAACAGCTGTTTGACACCCTAAACTCATGTCCTTCTGGGCAAGGCCAGCAAGAGGGTGTCTGATAATGGAGGTGGAGTGAAGATGGTTGTAGGATTTTAGTAACATAATTTCTGAACTCACTATGAAGACACAATCCAGGAAAAGACTCCCAAATGTATTTACATGACAACCTTTTCAAAGGCATATGAAACAAATCATATACAGCCATATGTTTAATAAAAACCACCTTAATTTAAAAAAACAATTTCATAAAATAAGTACCATCCTGGAAAACCCTAATCCCCAAGCACAGTGTAGGGAAAAGATTATAAGCATTCTAAAATTGAGCATGAAATATGTATTTCATATGTAATATATAAACATATTTTTACTTTATAAAAATTACTATGGTTTGTGGGATTATGAAGCTTTCTTATTTTTCAAATTTCAAATAATGAACATAGATTTCGTAATTAGAAAATATGTGATTGCAGTTCTTCTGAAAATAGGAAATTGAGGATATGTTCTGAAGAATAAACATTTTTTTTTATAAATTTTTCTCTATAAATTACCTTGGTATATCTACCAAAATAACAACTAATATGAAAAGTTGAAATTAATGTTGTTTCAAACATTATTTTTGTAAGTTTCTTCTACAGGGGAGATTGTTTTTGTTTTTGTCCAACATCTTTTGAAGCTATAACTCTACCTTAAAAATTTTGCGTTTTCATCATGACTAATAACTTCTAACTACTATTGCTTTGAAAAAAGAAAAAAATAAAAGTGATTCTTTGTTCTTGAAACCAAAGACAAAGAATCATATGACTCTGTTTCCTCTAACTTACTTCATTTGGTTTGACTTATTTTGACATCTATTCCATTTCCTGTTTCAATAACCTGCTTGACATTGATCTCAACATTTCATTAGAAATTCATGGTGGAAAGAAATTACTCTGAACAGTTGTACCTTGTTCTTACAGTAAATGAAGTGTCATTTACATTTCATATCTTTTCCTGTTAACCTGTAACCCCTTGAAGACTTGGGTACTTTTCCATTATTAGCTCAAAGACATTTATTATCATTTTCTCTCTTGATTTATACTGAGACCTCAGTGATTGAGCCGTGATTCTCAGGCTCATTATATAAAATTGTGTAACTGCTCCATGATCAAAAAAATTTCTTTAAATGTCTTGACAACAAACTAAAGAAGAAGTTTGATTTCCTAGCTTTCCCCTTTATAAAAAGTCTGCATTATTATAAAGGCACAGTTTTAGCTACTGTGGTTTGATCTTCTGGGTGTGAAAAGGTACAAATTTAGATCCTAGCAATGACATTTTATAGCTGAAAGAACACCAGCTTTAGAAATGACAGATCTGAATTCTCATTCAATACTCAGACAGTTACTTGCTATATGTCCTTAGACAAGTTACTTCACTTCTCTGAGCCTCTATTTTCTTGTCTTAAAGTGGGATTAAAAACCAAAACTATCTTTCAGGATTGTTATGAAGATGAGAAATATAGTATGCTGAGTTCCTTATATGTAGTAAATGCTCAGTAAGTGTTAGTAATAGTTTGTTCATATCTTTGCTTTCTGTTCTGTCAATTCCTATGTTGGCAGAATGACTGGCATGTACCAAATGATGAGTTACCAACTGTGGCTCTGAGTTTTGAAATTTAAGAAGGCATGCTTTTGGATACAGGAACTCTTATCTGCATAGTAGCCTTGAAAATGGCAATTGAGAGTGCTAAATCACACATTTTCAGTGACTAAGTCAAACAGCTGCCATAAGTGACATTTTAACTACTTTGAAATTCAACCCAAAATCAGAAGATTGCCTAATCACGCTAACCGTGGACTCATTGGCTTTTAAGTTCAATAACTATTCAGTGAGCACCTACCAAGTACCTAGATACAGAGTGAAAAGGACAGACGAGGCCTCTGGTTGCATGGAAATGGCTTTTGAGTGAGGAGAGAGTTAAGAAGAAAATCAGAGAAGTGAATAAATAAATAATTAGAGCTTGTCTGAAGTGTTGGGGGACTCGGCTGAGAGTAACAGAGGGCTTATTGAGACAAAGTGATCCTTCTCCTGGAAGGCCTAGGGCTGGGGCTGACATTTAAGCTTCAGTGAGAAGCAGCAGCTTCTGCAGAGAGTGGGGACAAGACTGGTCCAGGGAGCCAGAGAAGGATATGCAAAGCTTAAGTGAAGGAACATGGAACATTTGATGAATCTCCAGGCTGTTGTCAGGGCCATGATAATCTTTTCTTCTATCTTTCAACTTGTTGAATAAGAACTGATGAATTGAGACATGATAATTCAAGACTCTCGTTATCCATGTATTAAAATATTCTGGAATAAGATAGCCCAGAAGAGTGTATATAGGCAGTCAGAATTTCTACTAAAATAGGTTTACAGTTCACCAAAAAAAAGCTATCCAGCCTTCTTGTTATTATTAATAATAATAACGATAATATTACCACTGTTACTATATAGTGTACTTGTAATTCACAGACAGCCAAGGAAATATTAGTATGCTGCTATTTCTTGATGTGTAAAACCTACTTTAAGTACTAACATTAATTTTCCACTATGGTAAATGAGGATTTATCCTATCCACATTGCTCATGCCCCCATTCTCTCAATTTAATTGTATGACTGTATAAAGATGATTGATTTCTGGGCATGTAGTATAGTGTGATTACTTTTATTGCACAATATTTTATTGCCCTTGGAATCAATCTTGCTTTTGTCCTTTTCTTGATTTGTTCCCAGACTTACTCTCAGTTGTGTAATGTGAAACATATTAGACGTTCTATCAATTTCGTCTCCCTGAAGAACTTTCCTCTGGACTCTTTTCACCTGCTCCAATCTGGACCAGTATGGTGGACATGGTGATGTGTTGTCCAGAAGCCCCTTCAAGGAGGGACATTTTGTTCCAGCTGCTGGGAATGAGTCAGCAGACAGTCTGCAGGTGTCAGCTCCTTCATCTTTTGCCCCAGCTGGAGAGAGCTGCCCTGCCCAAGAGCATGCCCTTCCCAGGGTGGCCTGTATCAAATGACAATGAAGAGGGTATAAAAGTCACTTCAGCCCACTGTGGGACAACTCAAATGGGCTGTAATGCTCCAGAGCTCCCTGAGGGGTTGACCTAGGCGTTATTGTATCTGCATCACAATTCAACTCCCTCTGCTCAATCTTTTCTCTACCCTCTCCCTTCTTCCCACAACCTGCGAAGTATTGCTCTGTAATAAATATCTTGCATGCCAAACTCCTTCTCTGCATCTGCTTCGGGAGAACCCAACCTGCAACTAGCTACTCTTTAGGGTTTCTGTACAGGAGTTTTCTTGCCATGTCCCTTCACTATCATCCTGGAGCTTCCCTTTGAAGCATTGTTATGTTAGATTCTCTATTTCCTGGATTTCATGCCTTTTTCTCTTTGGTTTACTCTCTTGTTTTGATGGAGTACATCCTCTAGTAGCTTCCCAAAGAGAGGTACACAGAAGATATTTTTTTTTAAACCTATGTGTCTGAAAATGGCTTTATTCCTATCACATCTAATCAATAGCTTAGTTGGGAAATAAGTTTCCTGAAAGGCATTGCTCAATTTTCTTTTGGTTCCAAGATTTCTGTTAAGAACTATGAGGCCAATATAATTCTTGAAACTTTATATCAAAACTGTATTTGTTCTCTGCAAACTTCTAGGATCTTCTTTGTTCTTATTGCTTTGAAATTATATCTTCTTGCAGTTTAGGATTCTGCTAAGCCTGTTACTACTCTTCCAGTTACTTTCCACCTTCCAACATTTTGTTGCTCTTAGCTCCTGTCTGTTTTCTTTGTCCTTGTGTACTTATGCCTTAAAACGAACAAACAGCCAGCCAGCCAGACAAACAAACAATCACAAAACATGATAATGCCTAATGGCATTTAGGTAGACTTTAGGGAAGGAAGGAGCAGGGTTTTGTTGTTTGGTTTTTTTTTTTGACTCTTTTCCATATATGTGCTAATTGCATAACTATACTATGCCAGAACTTGTGTCTATAAAATCATTGTTTTGGTGCCTATGACTCTACATATTCATGGTCAGGGTAAAGATAGCTCTGCTCTCTCCTGATTCCAGTCCTTTGCTGCCTGTGCTAAAAGCTAACCAAACTGCTACTGACAAGGAGTCATATTTATACATTATAGTTCAGTTGGCCATTTGAGAATTTCCTTAAAACTTGAATCTGGGAATGTCCACCTCCAATAAGTATAGAGAACTGCAGGTCCCTCAAGGAAACAGAAGTAGTGAAATCGACCCTTCAGTACACTATTGAAAATTCCTATCCGCAATCACATTTTTGGTAAGAGTGACTGACATGGTGAAAACAGAACTCTCTCAGTTGAAACTAATGAATAATTAGTCCTGAGACAAGAGAACGAAAATGGATCCTAATGAATCAGCTGCCTAATTCTTTACATCTTTTGGAATTAGACATGGTCTGTATATGAGAATACAACTGTTTAGCATTATGTGCTAAATAATGTGAACTCATAGACCATAATTCTTATGGGCATTAGTTAGTTGGGAAACTAAGAAATAAAATGGAAAGCTCTTAACTTTTTCTATGTGTTGTAGTGATGAGAGCATGCAGAGAACAGAAATCCCTTTTTTTTTATTTTTTAAATTTTAGCCACTAAGCTTCATAGCTTTATGACTTTGGTTAGGTTACTTTGTCTCTCTAAGATTTATGTTCCTTATTTGTAATTTGGATAAAATGTTAATTTCTTCATAGGGTTGTTAATGAATCAATGTAGGTAAAGCTGTGAGCACACAGTGGCCATATATGGTAGGTGTTCAATTAATGGTAATTTTCTTTGCTTGTATCATCTGTATTTGACTGAGAACATTCTAATTTTTCTGTGCAATAAAATTTTGGGGCCACAGTATTAACACTCCCTTCAAAGAATCTACAAGATAAGGAGGTTTCATCTGCACTAACTGAATTGTGAATTCAGATGGGTTTTAATTCTCTCCATACACACGCAATCCTCAAATTAAGGCCAGTCAATTCAAGGTGGCATGAGGGCCTCAGCATCAGGGAAGAATTCACAACTAAAGTTAACTGCAGCAAAGAAACTTCGGGTCTGTAAATAAGAACTGACAGCAAAAACAAAGATTAATCTTAATGGCATGCATTAACAATATGCAATTTGAGATTGGCAGTGGAGAATTCTCCCTGAGAACTGGCATTAGGCAGTATGGGTCTTGACATGGGAATTCACATGGGCAAGCACGCTCATTCAACACACCTTTTCCATCCCAAAGTCGTTAGCATACCCAGAAACCCACAAGATGAGGGAAACTGGCCTATTTATTCACATCGAATCATCATATGTACTGACTGTTTCCATATAATTGTCATTTGGCAATAAAGACTCACTTGGTATAACTTAGAAGTGACAAGGAAATTCAATGGAGCTTTACATGGTTGACTCTAGAAAAACAATGAAGCAGTGACAAGAAACCTTAAAATTAAACCCTAATGGTTAAAAAGGCTTGGAGGGTTTGCATCTACATAAAAAGTGATGGCAGAAAGGAACTCAGTTTGGTTACTGGGGACTTTCACCAGACTTGTTTCATAGGATCCTTGTTTTGGGTCAGATTCTGGACTGACCACTATGATCACCAGCTCCTCTTCATGATGTGGGTGGTAAAGGGCTGAAGGACAGAAGAACCTTGAGGTGCCTGGGTGTCGCTTGCTTCAGAGTTGTTCACACTAATGTTGACTCTCTAGATCGACCAAGCAAAACATAACTTTTTTGTGCCTCATTAGAGTAGATCCAACTATAACTGTATTTGCCCTTCCTAATGAGAACGTTATAAAAATTATAACAAAGTCATCTGAAAGTCTTAGAAAAGAGACTATACAAAAATACTATAGTTTTACATTTCAAAGGATACATTTAAGTTATAAACTGGTAAAAAGCTTATTAACTATATTTTCTTAACAGATGAAAGATAAATATCTTTTCTAGTTTGTATTTTCTAAGAAAAATGCATTTTCCCATTTATTGAAAGCGTTCTTTTATCCTTCTATTAAAAAGTAATAGATTTTTGTTGTATAGAAAATTATATTTTCTAATACCATATACCCAATATGTGGTATGTTTTTACCGAAAATGCAAATATGTGATTAGTGATTACTGAGTAATCAGGTATTTGCCAGATGAGCATCATCCTGAGAATCAAAGGTGAGATGGAGGGAGGGGGGAAAATGTTTACCTGTGGAGTTATGACAAGATTTGAGAAGCCCATACATGCCTCAAGAGCTGTCTGTAGATTGAATCAGTATTACATATCGTGTGTACACATGGGATATTGGAATAGAACATGAAAATTTCTTTCACTTAAAAATCTTGTCCTCACATTTGGAAATTTTATAGCCACTTTTCTGTTCTGAATTTTCAAATAGGACCTGTCTGCTACCTCACCTGCTGCAGACTGTCATGGACGGGAAAGAGGAAGGTACATGGAACATCTCCATGGGCCAGATACTGAACTCAGGCTCAGAAAGACTGTAATGTGGTCAAGGCCATGCAGCTAGTTAGAGACCGAGCCAGGTTTAAAACCTATAATGTTCTGATTTCAAAGTACAAACTCTTTTTACTCTACTATGTTGTCTTTCAACCAAGCAGATTTGCATTTTCTTGCCATACTTTCAAAGATTCGGTTTCCGTGAGGAAGCAGTAAGAATATGTATGCACGGGGATGTGAACTATGTTTATATGTGTTGCTTTGAGCCTCAGTAATCAGCCATTTAATGCAATAAGAGAGAGTTAAGTGATGCCAAGTGTGGAGTAGGGAAAGAAAATGGCTCTAAGTCAATAAGGAGCCCCTGGAAGAGTGGACAGACACTACTGGGGAGTCAGGAGGCCTCACGTCTCACAGCAGCCCAGCCATCAACCTTCCGTGTGACCTGGGAGAAGTCCCTACCTACCCTACTCTGACCTCTGTTCTTCCATTTGTAAAATGAAAAGGTAAAACCACGCCCCGGAAACAAATTGGATGTCTGCTCTGGCTTCCTAATCCAAACGTGCAAAACAGCTGGGCTCCAGAGTGAAGTTAGATGCAAGTCGTTCTTGTTACCCCTGACTGTATTTCTTGAGAAAATAATGTAATCTATTTTTAAACCAACCCATTTTCCAAAATTATACTGATGAAGAAATCACAACAAATATCATTCTTTCATTTACTTTGCCAAGTGGCAAGTAGTGCTATAAACCCTATTTCTGACACCTTAACATCATATTGGCTTTATTGTCAAAATGAACAATGGGAACATGGACACAGAAAAATTACAAAAACTTTCTTCACAAATCAAAAGTATTATGAAATAGTCACAGGAGGAGCCACGTTAAGTCGGATGGGTCCCCAGGACAGACCATAGGTTTATATACATTATTCACCATAGAAACATTCTCAGTGGGACTTTCAAACAGACTTATTGACAAATGACTATACTATGTGTTACAAGCAAACCATCTCAGAAGTACCATATTAAACAAATCAAGACACAACAACAGCGCAAGCATCACTAGAACTCGTTGGTACCCGAGAGCGGTGCTGGGGAAGTGTCCCTAGGTTTCCAGACCTCAGGTGACGGACAGAGATTGAGGAACCTTCCTTGGAGCACCCCTTGACTCCTAAGGCCATCCTTATGGCGAAGGGGCAGAAGAGCTCGTCAGAGCCTAGCTGCACAGCCCCTCCAATAGCAGGGCCTCTCGAGGACCCAGTACTGCTGTCTTCATTTTAAGTTGTAGACAAAAAGGGGCTTGTAGACCTTATTTTTCTGAATTATATGAGACTAAAAAGGTTTCTCAGCATTGAAAGAGAGGAACACAAAATTTTGAATCAGAGCATTTTATATCTGGAAAGGAATCCTAAAGTTATGACGTTTTATAAACCATAGGAAAAGGACGAAGGCTGCAAGGGTGTGACTTTCTGACTTGTGTAGTGAGGAAAAAATCAGGGACAGGCTGGAGGCAGACCAGAGCCAAGTAGATGGTAAATTCCCTGTCATTATAAGGTCTTCATAAAGAAGCCAAAAAAACTAAAGTTTCAATTATTGAGAGTTTGAGAGTGAGCCCAAAATGACCACCACCACCACCAATCAATCAACAAGAACAATAACAACAAAAATAGCAATAATAACAATGACTCCTTTTAGACACACAGAATTGCCTTGAGATAGACAAAGGAAGTAAGAGTTCAGGAAGATGGTCTTGACTTGGATCCTCTTCCCATTATGCTTGCATACAAAGGGGACCTTTCATCTTATAAGTAAAATCCAAATTTGATGGAGTTCCTCTGCATTATGAAACTACTGCCCTACAGCACTTTTAAAGGGAGGAGAGTCATTTGGCTTAAAACTGCAGCATGTAAGTGTGTGGCAGCAAGAAGCAGGGCCACGCTGTTCAATCCCGCAGGCCGTTCAAGGAGAAAGCCGCTTGGATTTGTCAGGCAGTCTCCCTCCTAGTTCCGGAAGAGCTGTCCTCATTTGTCAGATGGGAGGTTGTTGGTATCACCTGCCTTATCCATCCTAAAGGGTTGTTACGGGGATAAAGGGGATTAAGGATGCAGGCAACCCCAGGAACTCCTGCTTTTCAACACTTGAGCCAACGAGTCCGTTATGTCCAAACATGGTGGAGATGAGAATTGCTAAACTTGTGCAATAATTTTCAAGGAAACAGAGAAAGAAGTGGCGTTATGGGGCTGGCCCGGTGGCGCTGCAGTTAAGTTCCCACGTTCCTCTTTGGCGGCCCAGGGTTTGCCAGTTCGGATCCCAGGCGTGGACCTACGCACTGCTTGTCAAGCCATGCTGTGGCAGGCGTCCCACATAAAATAGGGGAAGATGGGCATGGATGTTAGCTCAGGGCCTGTCTTCCTCAGCAAAAAGAGGAGGATTGGTGGCAGATGTTAGCTCAGGGCTAATCTTCCTAAAACAGAAGTAGAGTTAGATCCAGTCTGATAAAACTGGGCCTGATGGAGGCTGACCCGTAAGGAGGATCTACAGGCCCTCCCGTCATGATCCCTCACACCTTTCCCTGGGCCACTTCTGCCTTTCTTGGAAGCCTAGCCCTCCAAACAGATTGAATGGCAATACTTTGGCTACATAGCTGTGTTTTTTTCCTGTTGCCAGCCCAGCAGCTCCTCATCCTTCATGGAATCCGGGGAGATGGTTTGACTGGTTCCTTGCCCTAGTGGCTCTGGTCCTGCCCAACATCTACATTGTTACTGGCTTTCATTGACCATTCTCACCTGGTGATAGGCCTTGGTGAACCTGCAAACTGCCAAACCACTAAAAAATAAAAATCAGCTTTTTTTGAGAATGTGGGCTTGAGATCAAGTTCAATGGCAAACTCCTGATTGACCTCCCAGAAGCAAGGGTGGACGGGATCTCCTTTTCCAGGTAGTCACCCCAGGGAAGAAGTCTGCTGAGGAAATTGCCTGCCAGTGGGAGTTATCTAGAGGCCCCAGCACCACCTTCTATCTCCTCTGTCAGAGAGAAATGTGGGAAACACTGTTGGGCTGGTTGGTAATGATCTGGTAGTTTACCCCGGTCCCTCCCTGAAGTGCTTCTCTATGTCCTGAGGCAAAGCTTCATGAAGGCCACATGTCTTTTATGCAAGCACTCTTTATCCAATTGTGATATTCTAGAGTCTGAGCTCTTTTTCTGTATTGATGTCGAAATTCCAAACAGTGGGACAGAGCAAAGGTGTTTCAGGGGCTTTAAGATCTTTGTCTAGGAGTATACCATCCTTGGTAATTTTACAATTTACTGGACATTCACCTTTCCTTCAGCTACCATTAGTTCATCTAGCTTAACATCTAGCTTCTGTCGGCTTCAAGAAGCCATAATCATAAAAGCCCCTGGAGTGGAAAAATTGGTAGAAGAAAACCCACATGGTGAGGACATATCATTTTGTTTCCCAACCAGCACTCAGAAGAGCTTTGCCACGCCTCTCAGTCCATCAGGCAGCAGGGCACCTGGCTCCAGCCCCAGCCTGCTGCATGTGAGCACATCCCAGCCAGGAGTGATACCCACTGCTGCTCCCCAATGGTCAGCCCTGGTGGGAAGCAGTACAGTGATGCCTCTTCTGCCATTTAATGTTTCTGAACCTTACTCTTCTCAAGTATCAAATAGGTGGAATAATAATAGCCTGTGGTGGAGCAGATGCTTGCTGCGGTGTTGTGAGAACCAAACGAGATAACGTATTTAATTTCCCACCACAGTGTCTAATTAATCCCACTCTTTTCCCACTCTTCTTCTCTTTTTGAATTAGAACCAATGCAGATTCACCATGGAATCAACCTCTACATCCATAATCTTCTAATCCTCCCCTCTGTTGGGAAAAACGAGAAAAGCTTGCACTCTTTTCTGCATAAAACTGGAACTCTTTATGACCTGTTCTAGGTGATCTCTCCAACCTTATCCCCCATCACACTGTTCCCTCAGGTTCCTACTCTTGTCCCAGTCAGGCCCCTCGTCCTGCCCCAAACGCCACTGCATTAATCGCACTTTCTCCTGAGCCACCTCACAGGGTGACTCACACTGTACTGTAATGTGCCATGTCTGCTTCCTCTTCTGGACTGTGAACTCCTTGGGGGGAGGGACCACCTCTTGTTTGCATTTGATATATAGTAGGTAGTCGGTAACCAATACACTTTTGGTTAATAAAACATTAAACCAGGCTCCGGGGGGCTGAAAAGATGGTCTGAACATTTTAGAGGGATCCTTTTGGTTTCTTTGAAGACTTCCCACCAAATAAATACATATGATTTCATTTTAGAAGTAGGATAATTGATTTTTCTCTGTGAACAAGGAAGACACTTCCTCTTTTTTTTTCTTACTGATGTGTGATGAAGGACATAAATTACACAGGAAACAGGGTGCAGAGACATAAACCTGCTTAATCCAATTATATATTGCAATCAACAATCGGGGTCCCAAGAGATGGGGAGGGTGATGCATGGGATGGAGACCGCTGCAGGCAAGCTAGGAAGCTGTGTTCACTTTTCTTTGGAAAGAGAGAAGGAGAAGCAAAGAGAGGAGAAGGCGATAGAGCAGCTGTTATAGGAGAGTCACTGTTATTTGTTATACAGCATAAAATGAATCTTGAAGAGGATGTTCAGTCTTTGGAATATTAGACAGAGGATACATAACTAATTTTCTAAAGATGAATGAGAAGAAGCGAAAAAAAGCACACAAACAAAACAAAGAAACCAAAGTGAGGAAAACAAGAACCAGGCTTTTAAAAGGAAAGGCAGTCTAATTACAGCCATCGACTGGGAAAAAGTCATGCTTATACCCTGATGCAACACACAGCTTCCAGTTCCCAGGGGAGGGGTACCTAGAGAAGGCCGCTGGGGTGGGGGAGGCGGAGGAACAGCGGAGACACTGATGGTTAATGAACACCGGACCAAGCACTTTCACTTCACACACGCCATCCAGTGTCAGCCCTAATACAACCGCTCTACCAGGCAAGAGTTTATTACCTGCATTTGCAAATAAACTGAGGTTCAAATATTAACTATTTCAGGGTCAGGATTTTGTTTAGCTGGTTAATGGTACAGCTGAGATTTGAACCCATGTATACTTGACTCACCTTTCACTTCTCTGCTATAATATGCTCCTTTCACAATGGGATGTGACTCATAAGACCCTCTTCCCTTGCCTCCAGGCTCTAGGCTACATGTACTATTGGTTTTGAACTCCAGGGCAGAGCCTCACAGTTCCCCTTATTGCGTTACTCCTAGTTAGATGTTCATTACTTACTCCTGTAGCAGTCAATCTCTCTTTTGCCTATAGCCTTGCTCCTCTTTCCAGTGGCTGAACTCTTGGGTTCTTGCTTGGGACCCAGACTAATGGAATGATCACCACCTGGAATCTTGCCCGTCACCATGGCAGGGGACAGAGATGTCCTGGAGAGCCTCAAACTAGTGATTACGTACTCCAGCCCAGAAGTGACACCACCCACCACCCATTTGCTAGAGCCAGACACATGGAGAGCCGAGCACAGGAAATATTTGGCGAACAGCATCAGCGACTACGGCAGCACTTGTTGCCTTTACATACCACATATTTTATGTATTTGTCATGTTTATTATCTGTCTCCATGCCTACAGTGTCTGTTCCATGAGGACAGAAGGTTTTGTCTCATTCACAGGTGTATTGTCAGTGCCCAAAAGCAGCCACTCCACAAATCGTTGAATGAGTGAATAAGTAGTGTCAGTTCTACCTTTACTTGCTGAGCAGTCTTGGGCAAGACTTTTATACTCTTCAAGTTTCCTTTTAGAAAATTAAGGTAAAGGGATGATCTCTCACAGGGTTGCGGTGAGAATTAATGAGATAAGCAGGCAAAGCGACTGGTATAAGACCTAGCCCATGAAAAGCTCTGCATAAATATTGGTTTCTTTTCACCTCCAGTGGCCAAATTAGCCCTCTGATTTTCAATTCAATTCTCAAGCAAATTTAGGTTAAAAAAAACTAAAGCAACTGTGTAGTTTGAATACATCCTGTAACTTTTCTGTTTCTTGCCCGTGTGCAGAACAACAGTGATGTTCCTCCAAGAGTTTTTTCTCTAAAATTGCTGCAAAACTCTGTAAATGGAGCAAGCTTTACAATGTTGGGTCGGAGCGAGGCTGGGTATAGCCAGTGGCCAAGCCTTTCAAACAGTGTAACAAATGATGTGTGGGCGCAACTGGGGAAAACGTACACATTCTTCACGGGTCTGGCGAAATCATGTTTGGTCCCCAGGTGCACTTGACCTGTTAACAACATTTAGACAGATTTATCAGCTGTAAACTTTGCACCAAGCAAAAAAAAGAAGACATTTTTTTTTCTCCTTCTAAACATAAAGCAGAAAGATTTGTCAGCAACAGGAGAAATTCAAACAAATTAAATAGAGGGCTTGATTCTCTCTGCCCCTCAGTTGCCTGGTTGTAGCACATGGACTCCAGGCGTCAAATTCACAGAACTGGAGAGTTGCCGGGGACAAGCATGGGTATGGGGTAAGTACTTCAGCTAGGTCTGGGAGCTCTTACTTACAAGAGCCTGGACTGAGTAAAAAGTGGCACAGCACATCCTTAATTAACCCCATTGCAAAGAGGGAAAAGAGAAAGAAAGCATGCACACAAAAAAACACACAAAACTTCCAGAACTTTCTGTGGTTCTCTTCTCTATGTATTTTTATGAGATAATTTGCTTGAAAATGTATTGTTTGAAAAACTAGATAGAGTTAGTTTAAAAACATCCAGATCGAACTGATTGCAACGAGTCAGAATCCCATAAGCCTTATGTTTATGGAACATCTTCCACGATACACAGGAAAGACAAAGGGACTCAGACTCAAGAAGTGAGTGCACAGTGCACAATTGCCTGCCTGTGTGACTCTGGGTAAATCAGTAACTCTCTAAACCTCAGTTTCCTTGTTTGTAAAATGGGGATTATAAAACCGAATTTAGGGGGCTGTTACAAGAATTTCATGAGCCAATGTTTGTGAAATTGTCTTATCAAGTTTAAAGTGCCACGGTGGCATTTATAATTTTTCTGGAGAGTTATAGGCAAGTTTTAAAAGGTTTTTCTATTTGTCCTTGGAAAGGAGGTAAAGACTCACCACCTGCTTCTCCCTTAGCCACTCCCAGCAATTTTCTTATAAAGCCAATTAATGTGTGTGTATATATATATTAATGTATAATTAGTATTATGTATACATGCTAATATATTAGCATATATTAGTACATAGTAATTATCAATTAGTATATATTTGTATATGTATTATATGTATATATATGTGTGTGTGTGTATATATATGTACACAGAAAGAGAGAGAAAGTATCCCTTCTTTAGCATTCCTGTGGTCACTTATAATCCCTTTCCTAGACTGTTGCAAGGGCCATTGAACCAGATTGGCTGTCTTTTTGCTGTTTTTCTAATCCAAAACAATCTAAATTAAATGTGTATCTGACTATGTCATCTCACCTTAGGAGCCTCTAACCCAGCGTAAAGTTCAAAGTCCTTAGTTTAGTACAGTTGTGCTTAACCAGGAGATTTTGCTCCCCAGGGAACATTTGACAGTCTGGAGACATTTTTGGTTGTCACATTGGGGAGGGGTGTGTGTGTGCTACTGGCATCTAGTAGGTAGAGGCCAGGGATGCCATTAAACATCCGACAATGCACAGGACAGCCCGCCACAACAAACAGTCATCCTGCTCAAAATGTCAACAGTGCCAAGGTTGAGAAACCTGCATTCAGCCCATGGGATCACCCAATAAGCTCCTACTTACATCAAGTTGCATTTTCTTCGCTGCCCTCACGCCCTGGCCTCTAGCCAGGGTGAATTATTCTCGCATCTCCAGGTCATTCCAACAGTTCTCAAACTGCGTGGCATCTCTGGGCCTTTGTCTTGCTTTGAACATGCTTCCCCTGCCCTCTTCAGCTGGTGAACTCTGTCTTCTCATTTTTCTGTGCATCCCCTTGCTCCTCAGGTCCTTTGGGAAGCCTTCTACATACCTTAGGCCCCTCCTCTGTGGGCCCACAGACCCCCTGCCTCCCTCTCTCTCTTGAATTATCCCACTGTAATGAGATGGATCTTAAAATGCCATTACGTTATTTTGGATCTGACTGTCCTACCCATCACTGAGTTCAGAAAAAGCTAGGACCATTCCTCCTCCATCTTTGTAGCCTTAGAGCCTAGCACTGGCTAGGCCTATAATCTTGGCAAATATGTACTGATTGAAACAGAATAAATTCAAATCAGTGACCATCTTATATTTGAAGCTACAGGGTTCTTCCGCAATGTTGCAAGGTGAACCAGTCAAGCAAAGACTCTGTCCCGGTCAGTCCTGTGACTACTGGGCACCGTGAGATTGTCACTCTGTTTTACTAATGGTAGTTAAAACTTAACTGATTCTACTGTGTGCCAGGAACTTGCAAGGATTTTATACTGAATTCTCAATGTAATACTGAATCTTTCCTCTTAGACATTTTCTCATTATTTCCGTTTTACAGATGTGGAAAGTGAGGCTTGGAGGTTAAGAAAACAAGTCATACAACAAGTGATGGGGCCGGGATTTAATCCAGGGATTCAGACCCTCTCAATTGCTGTGCTGTCATTCCACTGGGAACACAGTTTCAGTGGGTCTGCATCTCAGAGATGAAGAAATAGAGCTTGTAGGAGATAGTCATTGGTGACACACAGCCAGGCCAGAAAAAAGTGGTTTGAAGTCTTTCTATACAGCTATATCTCAGGGCTCCTGTCACGCTCTCTCATTTAAGTCTACACTTGCCAACATTTGCCCATCCACTGGGGTAAAGAAGCCTGCATTTGCAGGTCTCACGTGAGCACAGACCCCAGGAGTCTTAGTGCCCACCTTGGGGACCTGCTGCAAATAGATCTTTGGTAATTACTTAAGCCCCTAGAAATCTTTAACAGATCTGGGACAGCTTTGATTCCTGTCTGGGACAAGTTCTACATCCTGGGAGGTCTCTGTGCTGAATCCCATTTACTACAGATCTCTAAAAGCTTCCAGGCTGCTTAACTCTTCCCAAACTTTTTGGTTTAAAAATACGTTCCTAATCAGTGCGTCTGGGTGCATTCTTTGTGCCTAGAGAATGCCGGTCTCTGCCACCTTGGAGCAGGGCAGGACACAGCACAGACCTAAAAATGTGACCTCCATTTCCAGACGGAGTGGGCTGAGAGCACAGTGTGGGTGGAGGGGGTTCCCACACAATTCTGAGAAGAGGGCTTTGCTTTGTCAGGGTGGTCCAGTGGTCTTCAATTGCAGTCAGCTTCATTTGCTGGGATCTTTTGGGAAATCTCACAGAAAGTTTATTGCAGAAATTCTCATTTTTGCTTTCTCTCCTCTAGGGGATGTCTTTTTCAGGGTCCATACCCTACTTTAAAGGTATGTGGTTGTCATTCATCAAGCGCGTTTCCTGACTCACTTTAGTTCTTTTCATGTATTGATTCTATAAGCACTCTCTGAGTGCCCCTTACGTGCCAGGCACCCTGGTAGGTGCTGGGTACATGGGAGTGCAAATGCAGGCTCACTCTCAAAGTGCTCAGAGTCTAGTGGGAAAGACATAATAAAGCCAACTAATGGTGATCAGTCCTTTAGTAGAAGCTTAGAGATCCAGGGAGGCAGACAAGACGGACTCCGAATCAGCCCTGGGAATCAGAGATTACTTCCCAGGTGATAGCTGAACTGATTCACGAACAGTAGTGATGAGCCAGACGGAGGACATTGCAGGAGATGGGAGACAAGAATTCCAGGCAAAGGAAATAAAACCCACAAAGTCTCTGGGGCAAAAAAGAGTGCAGGACATTTGGGACGTGCCAATAGTTCAACCTGGCTAGAAGGTAGAGTGTGTGTGGGGCTGGTTGTGGCAGGTGGAGGAGAAGGTTGGTGATAGAGGCTGTCATAAATCTTGTCCTGCTGGACTTTGCAGGTCACGCTGAGGATTTTGGATTTTATCTTGAGGGCAAGTGATGCAGATTTTAATCAAGGATGTGACATAGTCGGCTTTGCTGTTTATTAAGTTCAGTGAGGAGCGGATTCAACAGAAAGGCCTGGGGTCTTTGTGGCTATGTTTTTATCATGTGTTTCTGCCCTTCTTATCAGAGCCAGCTGCAGGGGACATTAGAGCGTCCTTCTGGGCAGGTCGATGACAGAGATTTGGGGCAAATCCTGGGCAGACCCAAGAGATCCAGAATTGAGGAGTGGACAAGTATTAGGCCCAGGGTGCAGGAGGCATGCAAGACCCAGCGTGAGACAAAGAGAGAGAAGGAGCGGAGAGGACTGACTTCCAGCAAACTCTATTCCCTGGAGGTAGGTGGGGTTCCAGGCCAGTTAATACAGCCAGGGCTGAAGTTGAGGTATTCAAGATGAAGTCGAAGCCGAAGGTTCCAGAGGAGGATGAGAGAGCCAAACATTTACCCAGTGCCTGGCACTGACATAGACACTTTGCAAACATCCACGTTCCCATCAGTGCCAAGAGGTAGGTGCCATTATCTTTATCTGCCAGCTGAGAGGGAGGCTCAGAGAGGTAAAGTAACTTGCCCAAGGTTGCACAGCTACTAAGTACAGAGTCAGGATTTTAACCCAGTATTCTCTATCTTTAAACTCATTTTCTCCAAATGTTAGAGTTGGCAATCCAATCCCAAATCTATCATAATAATCCATTGTACTCCAACACCTCTTTCTTTCTTTTTTTTTTTTTTAAAGAAAAATGGGTCGACATTAGCTATTTCCCAGCATGAAAGCTCCATCCCACAATACTTTGCATCAAGGAC
Source organism: Equus quagga (assembly GCF_021613505.1). Taxonomy (NCBI): domain Eukaryota; kingdom Metazoa; phylum Chordata; class Mammalia; order Perissodactyla; family Equidae; genus Equus; species Equus quagga. The sequence goes on along the minus strand of NC_060267.1, from coordinate 71,717,962 downwards.
TCTGTGGCTCTAGGTGTTCTACCAGAAACCTCATCTCACCCCAGGGTGTACTGCCATGCTCAAGTCCCCCCTGACTTTTTCACATCAGTGTTCAGCTGTCCAGGTGATCAGCACAAGGTGTCCAAGTGGTCTCCCTGTTCCCTCACAGAGTGACACCCCTCTTTCCATTGGAGCTCAGTGTCTACTCGTGCCAATGCCCTAGGAGTGGTATTGACACTTACATTATCCTCGGGGTGCGGAATTCATCATCTCAGTTCTGAAGTTCTCTCAATTTCACCTTAATCTTCTCCAACAACTACTCCCAGCCAGCTCCCTTGGGTACCGTTAGTCACCGGGAAGAAACAGCTCCAGTTATCTCAAATAAGGAGCCAGTGTGATGCCATGTATGGAAAGAGCTGCAGCTTGGAGTCCATCAGACCTGGGTCCCCAGCTCTGCCCACTTACTAGCTGTGTGAACCTGGGCAAGTCCCTTAACTTCACTGAGGCCCATTGTCCACGTCTGTGTATGGAGATCCTCCCAGCACTGTTTCAAGAATTGCTCAAACAGAGCTTGCCACAATGTCTGGCACACAGCAGGGTCTTATAAATAAATAGAATTCAATATAACCATTATTATTATGAGAACCCCCATCCCCCACAAATCTAGGTGATGTTCCATCCTAAACAACTTTTATAACTTGTGCACTTGGAGGAGTGGGCACCCTGGTCTCCTTCCTCTAAGATGTGTGTGGATGAATCCTGGTCCCAAGAAAACACTGTGGCTCATGAACAGAGTGCACGACTTTGTGACTTTTTCACAAGAGGAGCTTGTAGGCATGCTTACTTCACAAGGTGGTGGTAAAGGATTAAGAAGATCAACTGAACAATGAAATTCCTTTGTAAACTGCAAAGTAGTGTGCATGATTCTGTTTATTTTATGATTTTTATTTTTGAAATTAAGTTTCTTCCATTATAATTGACATACAATACAATGCTTACATTTTTAAGTGTATACTTTGATGAGTTTTGACAAATGTATACACAAAGGGAACCACCACTTCAATATGATACAGAACATTTCCATCACTCCAGAAACCCCTCTTGGCTCTTTGCAGTTGATTCTCCTCATATTCTTTGCCTCAGGCAAACACTTACCTAATTTCTATCACTATTAATTAGTTTTACGTAATGAAGGATGTTGTGTAAATGGAATCATATTGGATGTACTCTTTCCTGTCTGGCTTCTTTCATTCAGCATGTTAGAAATGTGTTCATGTTGTTGAGCCCATCAGTAGTTCATTCCTTTTTATTACTGACGAATATTCCATTGTTTGAATATACCACCATTTGGTTATCTACTCACTGGTTGATGAACATTTGGGTTCTTTCCGATTTGGGACCATTATGAATAAAGATACCTTAAATCTTCACTTAAAATCTTTTTGTGAATATGTGTTTTCATTTCTCTTCGGCAAATACCTGTGATTGAAATTGCTGAGTTGTATCTTAAGTGTGTGAGTAACTTTAGAAGAAACCTCCAAGTGATTTTCCAAAGTGGTTGCACCATTTTACCATCCAGGTAGCAATGTCTGAGTTGCTCCTCATCCTTGTCAACAAGTGGTATTACCAGTCTTTTAATTCTAACCATTCTTGTAGCTATAATGGGATTTGATTGTAGTTTTAATTTGTATTTACATAATGATTAAAGATATTTACTATCTTTTTATGTGCTTATGGTTATTTAAATATCTTCTTTTATCAAGTATCTTTTCAAACCTTTGGCACATTTGTGTGTTTATTTTTACTTTTTTCTCTTCTTATTATCCAGTTAGAATAGTTCTTTTTATAGTCTAGTCCTTTGTCATATGTCTGTATAGTGACTTTTTTCTTCCTGTCAGTGGCTGACCTTTTAATTTCTTAAGTGTCTTTTGGAGAGCAGAATATTTTAATTTTAGTGAAGATAAATTTATCATTTATTTTTTCTTTTATGATCCATGCTTATTGTGTCTTGTTTAAGAAATCTTTGTCTACTCAGAGGTTATGAAGATTTCCTCCTATGTTTTCTTCTAGAATTTTTGTAGTCTTACCTTTTAGATTTATGTTTGTGGTTCACTTTAAATTAAATTTATGTATGGCATGGAGTAGGAGCGGAGAGTCTAGGTGGTTTCTTTTTGGCGTATGGATGTCAAGCTGTTTCAGGACCCTATGTTGAAAAGACTCTTCTTTCCCATTGAGTTGTGTTGGTATATTTGTCAAAAATCAGTTGGCCACATACGTGTGAGTTTATACTCTCTAGTCCTTCTTGTTGATCTATATCTGTATCCTTAGCCAATAGGATGATGTCTTGCTTAACAAAGTTTATGGCAAATCCTTGCATTAAGTAGTGTAACACCCAATCTTTATTCTTTTTTAATACTCTTTTTGCTCTTCTTGGCCCTTTGCATTTCCATATAAATTTTTGAGTCACCTTTCCTGCTAGAATTTCAGTTAGGGTTGCATTAAATCTATAGATCAATTTGTAGAGAATGGACGTAACATTATTGAGTTTCCTGATCCATAAACATAGTATACCTATACATTTATCTAGATTTTTAAAAATTTCTCTCAGGAAATTTTTATTTTTTGTGTATTATTTATTTACCTCTACATTATACATACAATGTAGAGGTCTTACACATCTTTCATTAAATTATCTCTAATAATTTTATATTTTTGATCCTATTTCAAATACTATCTTTAAATTTACTTTTCTAATTATTTGTTGCTGGTTTTAGGGATTACAGTAGGAGACCTAGTCTGAAACTAGATATTCTGTCATAGCCAGAAGCAAGATTTTATTTTATTTTATTTTTTGTGAGGAAGATTGTCACTGAGCTAACATCTGTGCCAGTCTTCCTTTATTTTATGTGGGATGCCACCACAGAGTGGCTTGATGAGCAGTGCTAGGTCCACACCTGGGATCCAAACCTACGAACCCCGGGCTGCCAAAGCGGAGTGCACCAACTTAATCAGTACTTCACCAGGCCAGCCCCAAGATTTTATTTTTAATAATAATAATAATAACTATGAGAAAGTTAAAGTTATCTTCTCATGAACTGATATTTTTCTTCTTTTTAAAATGTTTGCAGGATTCTTTACAAAGTAGACATTTTTTGGGGTCTCTGTTAGATTCCAAAGCATTAAACAGAAGGGCAAAGTGTGTGTATGTGTGTGTGTGTTTGAGTGTGTGTGTGTTTGCTGCTGCTACTTGGATTTCATAAATTCTCTTCTAGAGAAATTTACCACTGTCATTTTTTTTTTTTTGGCGTCAGTAAACTAAGACCAATTTGCGAGCATAGCAGGTATAATACTGTCTCTGTTTGGTTCATTCACAAGCCTATGAAGCATCTCAAGCGTCCCTATGGCCAGTTTAGAGGCATTGCTGAAATGCTAGCTGAATGACGAAGCTTAAATTAGAAAGCACATAAAAGGGTAAATATTGACTCATTCAACAAAGTTGTTGTATTTGCATTCAAGGCACTCTTGGAGGTTTGAAGAAGTCAGTTTACAAGCAAAATGAATCAGACTGAAAATAGCCTATTTCCATAAATTTTCAGACAGGAGGATTACAAGTTATTAATAAGGACATATTTTTGTGTTCTACTTTACTTTCTAAACATTTTTAGATTCCACGTTGAACATATGTTCCCATGCTCATATGTTTGTTCTGCTCCCTCTGCCTAGAGCAGCACTCCCTCTTCTCTGAATGTTCACTCTTCAGCAATAATCTCAGTGTGCTCCCAACCTCCCCCACCTCCACCCCCACAGCTTTAGTACAACTCCTATCATAAAATCCCTCCAGATGGTTTGGTCCACACCTTCTTGATCACCTATCATGCTCCCACCTTTTACATTTAATTTAGTTTACCAAGTATTACTTGTGTCCAGTTTTGGTCAAAATAGAGTCTCAGTGAACCTTTTTAGGCTTCCTCAAATACTCGAAGTAGCATGTATAGATTTTTTTTTCTTCTTTTCTTTAAGTGTAATCCCATCAGCATTCAGGAGTTGTTTTAGGTATCTTCTTTATCACATTCAGGGAAGGAGAATCAACCCTAAATACATGCAGACAGGGGTAGCAAGATGTGCCCAAGATCACACGGTAAATTCTGAAGCAAAACAAATTCAGGGGCAGCACTGAGGGTAGGAGTGGAAGAAGTTCCAGGTCAAAGGTCCTAGGTCCTGGTCCTGACATTGTCAACAACCAACTCTGTGACTGGCACAGCACTTGCCACACAAAAGGTATTTATTGATGAGTGAATGAACTTGAAGGAGTCACTCTGTTGGCCTCCATTCCTATATCTTAAAATAATGGAGTAGGAGTTGATGGTCTCTAATTCCATTTCAGCGTTATAATTCATGAACTTTTATGGTCCTTAAGCACCTAAATCAATCACTACAGTAAAACTTATTGTTTAGATTAATTGGTGAAGGAGAATGGAAATGACACTTATGGAGTGCCTACTATGTGTGAAATATTTTTGTTATAATTGGAGGTGTTTAAGTAGAATAAATCAGACTGGTCCTGTCCTCTCATTCCTTTGGGTTCTCTTAGATTTTCCTTCATCCTTCAAATTTCTGTAAGTCAGCTTTCTAAACGAGCAAGGATTAAGAACCACTCTTCTAAGGAGAGAAGGGGAGGGAGCTGCTTCACGGGGAGAGACGAATGCTTCAAGCTTGTTACACTCATTATTTACATGCAAGTGCATGTTTCTAATGTAACTTGAAGCTGACCTAAGTAATATACCATTTCCTTCAAGGTGATTGATTGATTTCTTTCGTGACAGCATTTAAACCTCGTATAAAGATAAACTTTAGTTTAACTCCTATCACAAAATCCAAATAAGTGTGAGGTTTGAATTAGTGAGCTCTTCTTACACGTGCCAGGACTGAAGGTGTAGACTAAGGATATTCAATAGGACAGACGTTTTCTTGGGCAAGATAGTCTTTGGATGTGGGTTGCTCCATGAAATATGACCCTGCTCCATGGCTGCCAAAAAGAAGCCTGCCTTGCTGCGAGGCCCCTGTTCTCCCCTCCATTGCTTGAGAGATTTATTATCCTGGCCTGAGCTTCTTCCGCAGGGAAATTGGTCAGATTTGATCATGTCAAGTGACATAAAGCATAAAGCTCCTCACACCCTTTGGGCGCTGGGTTCTAGAATCAGGGTCTGGATCCATGTTACTTTCTGGGTCACGCTATGTATCAGTTTTGCTAGGGCTGCTATAAAGTAATACCACAGACTGGGTAGCTTAAACAACAGAAATTTATTTTCCCGCAGTTCTGGCGGCTATAAATCCAGGATCAGTGTTGAGCAGGTTTGATTTCTCCTGAGGCTCACAGATGGCGCCTTCTTTAATGTCTCCTTGGCTTGCAGATGGCGCCTTCTCTCCGTGTCCTCCTGTGGCTTTTCTCTGTGTGTGCGCATCCCTGGTGTCTCCCCCTCTTCTTATAAGGGTACCAGTCCTATTGGATTAAGGCTGCACAGTTCTGACCTCATTTAACCTTAATTACCTCTTTAAAGACCCTGTCTCTAAATACAGCCACATTCTAAGGCACTGGGGTTAGGACTTCAACATATAAATTTGTAGGGGATGCAATTCAGTCCATACCACCCTATGAGGACCCGACCATCTGAGTTGATTTGAGAACACATCCATTCTCTCCTGCCTCCTTCAGCAGAGGGAAGGTTCGGGGAGATTACGTGTGGTTTATGTTAGAGCCAGACCCCCTGGGTCACTGAGAAGGAAGATTCATGTCTCCTGTGAGAGGAAGCACAGTGAAGAAGAACCGTTCACTTTTTTTTGGACCCTAACATACCACAGAGGTGAAATATAGTGATCTTCCTGAAAGAGTTGTTTAGGAAAAGAAAACAGCCTGGTTACTGTGTTTTGTGACAGCTCTAGAATTTTAGGGGATGTATAACATGCAAGAAAGAGGTTCTATGAAGGGCAGTAGGCCTGGGTCTATAAGGAGGGGTGCAGTTCGTGGTTCATACACATAACTGCTCTGTTTGCAAGCATGTGCCTCACTTTATCACAAGCCAGAGCATTCCCTTATTGTCCGGTGGCATAAGGTGTTTAGACACAAATCCAGAGAAGTAATCAGGGTCATCCTAGGTCTGCTGCTGTTAGACATGACAGTAACAGGAAGACCTACTGGTGGGCCGGACCCACAGGGGCCTAGTGGGCCATATGCAGAAAGCCGCAGTTGTACAACCAGAGGAGTGAGTGTGTGACAAGGTTAATAAAACCCTGTTCTCTCCTAAGGTGAAGTGTGAGTGACTTTGCTCTGCTCTGAGGCCTACCTGTCATCACAAGCGGGAAATCTGATGGATCTGGGAGGCTCCCTGCGCTGGCTCAACTAGCAAGCTCTGGTTCCATGCAGGGTGGTGCCAAAGGCTGCCACAATGCTGCAAGGCCCGAGGCCTGTGTGATGGTAATGGCAAGAATGCTTGATAGGGGATCAGGCTGGCTCTGCGACTGACTGTGACACTTTGGGCAAATTATTTAGCTCCCTGTGGGTCTCAGTTTAGTCCACCAAAAAATGGAATAAAATATCTCAGTGGCGCCTTCCAGCTCTAAACTGCACACTGTTCAGGCAGTAAATCTCGTAAAGCACATGAGCTGTGAAACAAATGGAGTCACCTAAAAATTATTCAGGACCCAGAATCACATAAACAAACCAGATTGTTAGATGGGAGTTTATGTTTTTGAAGTACACTGGTATTGACAAAAGATCTAAGTTCTTTATCTCTTTAGGGTCATGTTCAAGTGGTATTACAGGGAAATAAATCATTCCTTTTTAAAAATACTAAAATTTGAAAATACTTTTTTTTGGTGAGGAAGATTGGCCATGAGCTAACATTGTGCCCATCTCCACTACTTTATGTGGGACGCTGCCACAGCGTGGTTTGATGATTGGTGCTAGGTCCACACCCAGGATCTGAATCTGTGAACCCCGGGCCACTGAGGCAGAGCACGCAAATTTAACCACTACACCACTGGGCCAGCCCTCCTAAAAATACTTTTTAATAAGGAAAATTATTGGCACTTAATTTCTAATTAGGGTGTTTTCTCATGTAATGACATTTGGGAACTGTTTATACAGTAGACATTCTCAGTGTCTAGAAAGAAAGATGAAGTTAGAAGACTATACACATGTACACACATGTTAATTATTTCAGCTCACTTAGTTCCGGTTAGTCTGAAACACATGAAGAGGACAAAACTCTGTTACCTTTAGGGAAAAGATCAGGCCAAGCTTCCTCCTTTTTAACTTCACTGAAAGCTGAGGTTTCATTCCGGTATTTAAACTATAGGTCATGGAAATGTTTTTTCATTTGACCTCTAATACTAATAAAACCAAGTTAAGAATATAGTCATTAGGTCATGAAAATGCCATATTCTTATAGATTTTTCATTAATAAAATGACAATACTAATCATCATTATGTATTAATTTCATCAAGATGATTGCTTCTTGTTGACCTAAATGATCTAAATTCTACCTTCAATCAAGCAAACCAATTTGTCATCGGGGTGAGAATGTCTTTTAAAATAATTTCCCCCAGAGGTATCTCTACCATGAACTTCACACTCACATTTTCAAATAGGTGCTTCTCCTGTCATCTCAACCCAGATAAAGCTCACCTCCACAGTTTCCTCCTGGCCCCTGGACTGGCCACTGCCCTAGTCACTCAGGCTCATCACTTCCCAGACACCCATAACACTTCCTTTTCCTCTCACTGAGTCACACCGGCTCTGCTCATATCCAGTGTCCTTTCTCTTTGCACTGCTTTAGGCCTGCATTAGGCTCTCCTTAACATTGCTTAGTTGAACCACCTGACATTTACAGGTTGAACTTCCTAAAGAAAGATCTAGTCATCTCACTGTGCTGGAAACCTTCAATGACTCTCCAGGCATGTGGAGTAAAACACATACTCCTCAATTTGTCAACTCAAGGCCCTTTATGATCTGATTCTTCCTAGATTGTCAGTTGTATTCTCCAGTATATTTTCTGATGACTCCCAAGACATAGCTCCATTGCCCTAGTCACTTTTCTCCACTCTGAACTGCAGTCAGGCTGTCACCTCTACCTAGAATTTTTTACTTTTTTTACTTTGCCTATTGAGAATCTTCTGGTTCTTCAAACTCCTTCTAAGTGTCCAGCCTGGAAGACAGAGCCCGCATCTGGTCGTTAAATACAGGGTATTCAATCTGGGGAACTAAAAGTCAAAAGGCTGTTGGAAAAGCTGAAAGGCCCAATAGGGGATGGTGAGGCAATTGAGAGATTAGCATCAACAGGAAACTGCTGGCATGGCTAGGGCTGGAGGGACAACAGAAGGAGGTGGTGTTCCTGGAGACTGGTGCCAACCAGCAGGAGGTGAAACGTGGAGATTCAGTCACAGCCAAAGATGCTACCAAAAGCATCACCATAGAAAGAGACAGACAAATTCCCTGGCCTCTGGCCTTCCTCCAGTCTCCTACCTGGGCCTTCCATTGGCTGACCTGAAGCTAGTTGGCAAAGGAGCCTGGGAAATGTAGTCCTCTGGTGATATAGCGCAGAGCAGGGGGAAGGATGAGGAATGGATCCCAGAGCAAAGAGGCAAATAAATAGCATGTACCTCCTCCTTGAAAACATTCCTTTTCTACTGGAATTACGTTCAGACCCAATCTCTCCTTTATGCTGTTTAAACCTCTAGGACAGTCTCTAATAAATCTTCTCTGTATGAGATCTACTTTCGCACATGCTTATTGGCACTACCAGATTGGAAGTTAGTTGAAGGCAGGGATTCTGTTTTATGAATCTTTGTAAACTGGAACTCTGTAGAGTCCTTGGAATTTTATAGTAATTCAGGAATATTCTGTACTAAATTAGACAGGAAACAATATTAACACTAAGAAAGATCCAGCGATGACTGTTTAAGGGATATCCCCCGCTCCGTGGAGACAGAGATGAGGAGAAACAAGAAGAGTCAAAGAACGCATGAGAGCAGAATAGAAATGGATAGTGAAGCATTGGTGAGCACTTTAGTCCCACGGCTCTGTAAATTGTCTATAACATCAGAGTCTCTTTACACTTCGTGTTTTCTCAGATTGGAATTCTTTGGTATGGCACGCACTTAGGGAGGTTCCAAGCAAGTCTACAAAATGTCACGTGCAGTCATGCTCTCCAATGCTTTTCATGACTTGTCTAAGGGAGAAAGCACTTATTAACTCTTCCTAATTACTAAAGGGCAGTCTGTAGAAGAGGAATTAAAAGCAGAGAGCGGAGGGGCTGGCCCCGTGGCTGAGTGGTTAAGTTCGCTCGCTCCCCTGCAGACGGGCCAATGTTTCGTCTTTTCGAATCCTGGGCGCGGACATGGGCACGGACGTGGTACTGCTCGTCAAGCCAGGCTGAGGTGGCATTCCACATGCCACAACTAGAAGGACCCACGACTAAGAATATACGACTATGTACCGGGGGGCTTTGGGGAGAAAAAGGAAAAAAATAAAATCTTTAAAAAAAAAAAAGCAGAGAGGGGAGTGTGTGTCATTTTTATGAGCTTTCCTGGGGATTCAATGTGGGGTTTCTTATACCCTTTATAAGTTAAGAATAAACTTCCAAATTCTGAACTGAGGAGAACTTTAGTCTAGCTGCCCCTTCCCTGAGCCAGCTCCTCCTCCGCTTTACACATACGTTTCCCGTTTTATAAAACAAAAGGATCGGGGAAAAATGGATGTTTGTTTTTGTTTAAAAAAAGAAGCTCTTTTTCTAATTATAAAATCAACACATTTACTGCACTGTATTTGGAGAATACAGAAAAGCACATAGATGAGCACAGAAAAATTCCTCCACCAATGACATCACTGTAAATGATGTGGAATGTATACCTTTGGTCTTCTTTTCTTTTCTCTCTCAAAATGGAGTCATACTCTGTATACTGTCATACAAACTGCTTTTTTGCTAATACGCATTTTCCTATTTCAATAAATATAAATCAACACTTTTTAAAAGGCTGCATTGTATTTCACTACCATTTATTTACTTAATCCCTGGTTGTTGGATATTTTGATTGTCGCTCAACGTTTTTGGTATACTATGTTACACTGTTGTATTAGTTTATTGCTGCAATAACAAATTACCACAAACTGTGTGTCTTACAACAACACAAATTTATTTTCCTACAGTTCTAAGGCCAGAAGTTCGAAATCAGTTTCACTGGACTAAAGCCGAGGTGTCGCTGGGGCTAGTTCCTTCTAGAGGCTCTAGAGGAGAATCAATTTCTTTGCCTTTTCCAGTTTCTAGAGGCCACCTGTATTCCTTGGCTTGTGGCTTCTTCCTCCATCTTTAAAGCACATGGGTCCAGTCACTGCTTCCATTTTCACATGGTCTTCTCTCTGATATTGACTCCTACTGCTTCCCCGTTATAAGGATCCTTGTGATTATGTCAGGTCCACTTAGATAATCTCCCCATCTTGAGGTCCTTAATGACATGTGTAAAGTCTCTTTTTCACATAAAGTGACATTCACTGGTTCCAAGGATTAGGCCTTTTGGGGGCTATCATTCAGCCCACCTCCCTGCTATAAACAGACCTATCTCAGCTCTGTAATTCCGTGGAGAGGCTTTTAGAGGGATGACTGAAATTATTATAGCTTCAGGAAGATTTATGAGAGCAAGTGGAATAGTAGATAGAAAACTGAGTCAGGATGTTGAGGTAACCCTGGATCTGCACTGACTTGCTGGACACTTTGGTCTTTTCTCTGCTGCAGCATCCTTAGTATCCTCATCTGGAAGATAAAGAAGTTGGAGACACCTTTCAAGCTGAATTGTCCATGATTCTTTGAATTGAACACAGTAAGTGGTATAACATAAAAACAACAAAGCTGTGTTAAAAAGGTGGATGGAGGCAATGGATACACAGTATCCTAGGGCCAGACACCCTGTAACCATATTTTAACAACGACAAGTCTTGGAAGAAAGCATCACCGTAACCTTAATTAATTAACCATTTATTAAGCATCCAGTGCATACAGGATGTTTTATATACATCATCAGTAAAAATCTCGTAAATTAAGGATACTTTTCAAATAGTTTAAGTAATCTGTTCAAGGCTCCACAGTTAGTGAGTAACAGAATGGCCATATCCATTTGGATCCAAGTTTCGGCTCTTTCTCTTCGATCCTGCTGCCTGTGCACACCCCGTATAGAATTAATTGCAGCAGTGGCATTAGAAGAGTTACCTGGCATTCCTAGAATAATTGATAACACCACACATCCTTGGGGGTTGAGGCATTTTCGCTGCAGTTAAGTGGTTGGTTCTTGTGAACCTGCCTGGCAGGGTGGGAGAACCCTCCATTTCTCTCGAAAGCCACTTTTCCTGCCCTACACTGTACAGAGGGGCCGAGGGAAATTTCTTCATTCTCTTTGGCTCCTTTTGCTGGTGCTCGTGGTCAGGATGTGCACGTGCTGCAGTTACGTGGCCAGCCATTCGCCAAGTTCCCTTGCCTTATGGAAACCAGATGGACGCTGGAGTCGAAGTGCTCGGCCACAGAAGTGAGGCTGGGCTGCTCTCTGGATGGAATCTCTGAATTTAGGAGGCATAATCCTCTCTCTTCCCCCTCCCCCTGCCCCACTTCTCCTTCCAAAAACCAAGAGTCAATTTCAGAGATATAGCCTTTCTCTGTGCCTTGCCCAGATACTTTTTTCTTTTTAAATTTGTAATTGCAACTTTGTTTGTAGCAAAAGCTCTGTTTGGTTGTCATAAATTGTAACCAAGAAGAATAATATCCACAAAACAGTCAGTGCTGGCGCATGCTTTGAATAGCCTAGATTGATAATGTGAGGTCTTGCACAACTTCTCTAACTTCTACTAACATTTTGGGAGAGTTAAACAAATGCATAGTAAAACAAACAAAAACAAAAAATAAAAAGCTGGGGGGGAGTAGGGAGGAGAAATTTCAAATGTATTGGTAACCAGTGAAACTCGGCAAGATTGATTCTGAGCCTTATTCAGGAGTTTTCAGGGAATTGGCGTTTCAACAGTTGGAGAGATCTTAAAGCTCTCCCAATAATTAATTCCATCTAGCTATTCCCTATTGGAAGAGCCTAGAAGAGCCCAGGAGTCGTTCTACTGTGAAATATGATTGTCGTAAAAATTCCCGCTTGCTAGTTATTAATTTTTAGAGGAGTAATGATAATTGTAAAAGTAGAGCAATTGGCGGACTGTAAGCTATGAAGGATTCCTAATTTCAGAGTTAGGTAGTCACATACTAGTTACACGCTTTGGGGAAAGTCCAGTGCCAAAGTGAAATACAGAATATAAATCAGAAAGACACTGGACTCTCTTACTTATTGGCTGTGTGGCCTTGGGTAAAGTATTTAACCTTTCTGAGCTTACATTTTGGCATCAGAAGCAAAGTTAGAATGGGTTTAAATTCTGATGTAGCCTAGTTCTGGAAACATGCTATGTGCTTAAGGAATGGTGGCTTCTATGTTTGTGGAACCCATTCCATCGCTTCTCTATGTGTGTGCCTATGCCTCCCCTTGAGATAAGCTTGCAGCAGTGGACTATAAGGGAAGTTATCTTTGGACTCAATCCCTATCCTCCACCTTGAGCCCCTGCCCTTTTCCAGAAGGTCAGGTCCTCTCAGCAGGAGTCATAGTAGAGCGGAAGTTGGAGCCAGATAGCCTTGAGCTCAATCTCTGAGCTGTGCATCCTGAGAAAGTCACTTAAAAGAGGGCCTGACACATGGTAGATGCTTAATAAATCTCGGATGAATAAATGAATAAGGGGATGAATTGCAATTTTCTACCCTTTCTGCCTGGAAAGTTTTAAACTCATCCTTCAAGGCCCTGTTTGTATTACTTCTGTCGGAGATTTCCCCCAAAACATTGGCAGACGTATTATAGTACTGGTCACAGCCTGTGTACCTCAGCAATGAATAAATGATCTTCTCAAAGGCAGGACTGTGGCTTTTTTTTTTTTAATTGAGGAAGATTAGCCCTGAGCTAACTGTTGCCAATCCGCCTCTTTTTGCTGAGGAAGCCTGGCCCTGAGCTAACATCCGTGCCCATCTTCCTCTACTTTATATGTGGGATGCCCGCCACAGCATGGCTTGCCAAGCGGTGCCATGTCCGCACCCAGGATCCGAACCGGCGAACTCTGGGCCGCCGAAGCTGAACGTGCAAACTTAACCACTGCGCCACTGGGCCGGCCCCAGGACTGTGGCTTTACATTCTCTGAATGTAGCACACTTTCTGGAAATCAAGCGTTAAAGAAAGAAATTAATGGATTAGTGAAAAATATCCTAAAGACAGCCCTCCAATCTCTCCCCCGCCCTCACTTCTGGGCTACTTTTGTGGTTCCTGTACTCAAGTCCTTTACAGAGACTTGGCTACATGTTTGCTTACTTCCTGCCCACTGTACAGTCACAGTAATTTATTGCCTGTTCTTGTGTTTATCTTGTCAGGAAGGTGACCCAGAATATTTTCTGAGTGGAAGCAGAAAGCCATTGCCAAGGTGTGTCTCAGAGCTTTGCAGCATCCAAGACATTGACTGATTAGGCAAATGTAATTTTGGCGTAGTATTTTTAAGATATTGGCCCACTGAGGAATTTTGTGTCCCTCAGCAGATTCAGAGCATGATATACTCCAACTTAGTTTCTTAGTTTCTCTATTTCTTTTCAAGGAAATGTTCTGCTCTCAGTCAACTCAAAAGCCTGTCTCTTCTCTTTCTTCCTCCACACATTCAATCAGTTACCAGGCCCCATTATTGCTACTTTGTTAACTGATATGTATTTGCTGTCTTGTTCTAATACTTATTAACAATTTGATTTGGGGTAAATCACTTGCATTCGCGGAGCCCCAGTTTCTTCATAGATAAAATGGGATGGTGACCCATTCTGCCTTGCTCACATGGTTGTTGCCTGAATGAGATCTGATCATGGAAGGGAAAGAACCTTGGCATCTTCCACTAGCACCCTTAGATGTCACTGTTTCTATGATTTGACCCCTCAGAGTGACCAACCATCCTAGTTTGCCTCGGGCTATCTGGTTTTACACTGAAAGTTCCACATCCTGGGAAACCCGTTAAGCTCTATGAAAGCCAAGACAGTTGGTCATTCTTCCCCTTATCTCTGCTCCCTATGCCCCCTCCCCAGCTCAATTCCTACCCACTGCGCATAGAGCCTCTTCAAGACCTGTCAGGTCTGTGTCCACCTAACCCTACCCCTTTCAACCAGCATGACTTCTCTGAAGCATTGTGTAGATGGAGAGTTGCTCCTGCACAGGAAAACAGAGGGACCACCCCCTGGGCAGAGGGAAGGAGGGAGACATCATAGGCAGGATCAAGGCGGCCACTGGGTGGGAAGAATGGTGGCTGTTCTCTCGGCAGCTGGTGCAGAGTTCCACAGGCACCGCAGCTGAGCCGCCAGGTTCCTGACGGGACTTTTGATGAGCGGCTGGCTGCAGCTCTCTGACCTCAGACTCACTCTGTGCTACACATGATCCCCAACTTTGTGGCACACTGCAGGAAACAAAGGCTTTGAGGTCATTCTGTTCTGGATTCTGGGCAGGGCTGGCTACATAATTGGCAGAGCCTAGGGAAAGTGAAAATGCAAAGCCCCAGATGGGGAAGTCAGCCTCTCCTTCCCATAGGATCACCCCCTAAGGGACTATGATGTCCACATGGGAACACTCTTGGTACCTGGATGGGAGTGAGTAAGCAGTCATCTGCCGGACATGTCGTGGTGCTGCTAGCCCACGACAAGGACAGCTACTACCTTGCTCTTTCCAGAGATGTTGCTGGGCACGTGTCTGACCCTAACGCTCCCCACGCCCAGAGGCCCTCGCTGGGGTGGAGGGCAAGGCAGAAGGTAGGCCTCTTCCTGCCAACAAGACCCCATTGCTGCCCTGGGTGGAGAGCCCTGTGGCTGTAGGGGAGGGCAAGGCCAGGCACCTGGAAGCAGGGTCAGGGAGCAGGAGGCCAAGAACCCATCTAGACAGTCGGGGAGGCAATGGGAGAGGAGAGCGCACATGAGCTGGGGGTTCCAAGTTTCCAGAACATGTGCCATTGTCCTATTAGACTTCACTTAGGAAACTCAAATTCAGAGATAAAATTATTAAAGATTTCAAGATGGTGACAACTGGGGCCTTTCTGAGGACCCGGTCCCAAGTGACTGCACACACAGGAAAGCCAGCTGGTTCCAGTTCTAGTTCTCTTACCTATCACTTAGGGCAAGACACATCCTTCTGCCTGCAGTCTCTTCACATGTGAAATGGGCTACTCAGACCCAGTCCTCAGGGCTGCCATGAGGGGTAAACAGGATTTTACTATATCATGCAGGCTAGAAGCTCAGTATCCAGTGGTTTCCTTTTTTTTCCTATTGGAGTACAATTTAATAGGAATTTCTAGCTGCCTTTGTTCAGATTAAGTTCGCCGAGAGGGCACATCTCCTTAGGACAAGAACAAGGTCTAATTCAGCTTTATAATCCTCAGAGCCTAGCATAACAGTACATAGTATGTATGTGAAAATGTGAGTTAATGAGTGAGCAACTTCTTTTTGTCCTTTTCAATATAGACTTTTTCCTTTTCCTTCTTTGTGTATTTTCCTTTCTTTTTTTAAAGCTTATTTAATTCATAGTTTATACTTTATCTTGTCCAGTTATCCTTGAGTGGTAAAAGGGAGATAAGGAAGCCCTCGCTGATGATACACTGTAATAGTATATGTTAAGGTATAGTATGAAAATTTTGGAATGGAGGAGGCCTTCTAAAAAAAAGAAAAAGAAAATTATAAAGGAAATAACTAGTTTGTATGACTCTAAAATAGAGGAAATTTGACTGTACAACCCTATCTGTTACAAGTAATAATATATGAGAACAAACAAGATGAGACAGAAATTAACCAAAATTTCAACAGTGTTTATCTCTGAATTAACCGTAACAAGCCATAGACGGGAATTGGAATTTAGTTTTGTTCTTTAGCACTAATTATATTTTCTAAATTTTGTACAGTTATCACGTATTACCTTTATAGTACATCATTTACATTATTTTTTAAATAAGAAAATTTTATCCCTTAAGGCCTAGGATAAATGCCATTTTTTTCATACAACAATAAGTTATTTTCCAATCTTTGCTAACACACTACAACACTATGAGGTGAATATTCTTATTACCCTCATTTTGCAGATGAAAACACTAAAGTTAAATGATAGTAAGAACTTACCAGGGTCACTTAGCTAGAATTGGCAAGTGTGGTGTTTAAATCTCAGTTTTTCAATTTTCCAGAACCAGGAAGCTTACCTACTGCGTTTTCTCCCAAACTTCTTTAGCACTTTGTACCTTGTTTAATACGCTCTGCTTCTCTGTTTGGTTATCGGGGTTCATATCTATCCCTGCTTCTAGATTGGAAGCAATGTGTGGTTAGTGACTGTGGTTTGCCCATCCTTGGGTTTCCCACAGAACCTCACAGGCAGGAAGGGCTCAGTGGGAACCACGTGTTGCTTGAATGAATGCTTGAAAATGAATGAAGGTGGACTCCATCCAGCACGATGGTAAAGTTTGTAGCCAACACCATCTCTACGTTTTACTATAGCCGCCTCCTGAGAAGACACGGATTTTCTGCCAGCAGTTCTGTCTGTGGGTGCCAGCTTCTCAAAGCAAAAGCAGGCTCATATTTTAAAAAGTGTTTTTAATTTTGAGACAATGGATATTAAACTGGAGGCCACGTGCCCCAAAGTTGAGGTTGTTTTTTTCGTTTTGACCCAAATATGCTCCAAAATGAATTAACAAGTACTTTTAGTTCTTTGGTTCCTGAGGCATTGTGACAGATCATAATAATTTGTGTTGCTGGACCGGATGGAAGGGTTTTGTGTTTTTTAAAATAATAATTTAGGTGTTCAGGTTGATGGCTTTGAAAAGCCCTTATAGCTTTCAAGAGGTATTTGTGGGGCAGAACAAGGGTTTGTCTGAAACTAGAAATTATGGGAGTAGGATCCCAGTACATTCTAATCATGCCATTCTTTTTATGGGCTTCTGCCATTGGCGCTAAGTTGTCCTCACCTGATGAGCCATAGTCCTGTCATCCTTGTCCTAAAAATTCTGCAAAAGTAGAGTTTCATCAAATATATATTAGACATTTTAGTGCATTGTGTTTTTAAGGATATAAAGATTTCATTTCCTCTCTCCTTTTCCCCCATCCCTTTCTCTTTTAAAAGTTTAAAACTGACTTCCATTGATTTTTTTTGTATTTTGTAAGAAAATGTGGTTAAACCAGCCAGTCCTGTTAAAGATATCTATTGACTTTAATGTCTTATTAGAAAAACAACACAGAATAGGAAAATATTCTTTATTCCTCTTGAGACCAGATTAGAGATTGCATGTGTCAAGTTTCAGAGTAATGATTTGCATGTGCATGGGATAATTGCCACTTAGCAGTTGTGGCAGATGATTTACCACTTGGCCACCAATGATTGGACCAGGGGTGGATGCTTCAACCAATCAGAGTCTCTGCCCTGAAATTTTTGAATTGTGACTAAGAGATTCATTTCAGTTTGAGATATTTGTTTCAATTTAGGTAATGCAATATTAGGAGCTTAGGAGAGGCAGAGAAAACCAGTCAGCAGGATGAGAAGAATAAAGTAGACAGAAAGAAGAAGTGAGAGCCTGAGAGAAGCTGTGTCTAAGGTCTGCCAGCTCATCCCATGTGGTCTGGTTGTTCCCAAAATGTGACTTTGAAGTTAATGAAGTATTTTTCCCTTTTCAACAAATTCTCTTTATTTATCTTTATTTATCTTTTATTTATCTTTATCAGAATCTTTATTAATTCTGCTTCAGATTGGCTTCTGTCACTTATAAACCAAAGAATCTTGTGTATATGTCTATTACCACCCTTACCACTTTGTTTTAAACTAGTCAATGGGTTACTTTCCCCTATTAAATTGAGTTTCTCAAAGTCAGAGACTTGTTTCTTCCTATCCCCTGCTCTTAGCATATGTCTGGCACAGAAAAAAGTTCAGTGACTATTTATTAAATGAATGGATAAGGGAATAGAGATGGTACCCTGTCAGCTTAATTTATTTATTGAGGAGACCTTTCTATTAGAACAATATACATAATTGTCAGTCATTTTTAGATGGTAACAATATACTCTGACTCATCTCAGATATATCTAAAGTCAATAACTATATATATCTATATCTCCAGGATATATATCATATCTCCAGGATTCTAGGAAATCATCATGGCAATAAAAGGGGAAACCACTTTTCCTGTGCAAAGTAGATGTTAGAGAGAGAAACTTAGTAAACTGGGATGCACATCCAGAAGGATTGATTCTCGAAAGGGAATAAGAACAGAGAAATGGGTTGGGATAGATCATGGAGGTATGACTTTAGGTGTACGTTGAGAAGACTGGCTCCGGGAAGACTCCTAAATCCTCCACATTTGGTGTGTGACGTTGATAAGTCCTCAACACGTGAAGGGAGCTCTATAAACAAGGAGAGCTCCTTCTGTTCATGTGTTCGCTTGGGAGACATGGAGGGCAGTCAAGAGCTGATTACGATGCCCAGGCACACTCATGTGAACGTGCCAAACTCAATAGCTAAAGAGGCCTTGACATGTTTCCATTTCTGATTCTGCGCTATAAAATGTGTTGCTAATTAAAATAACTGCCAGCTCAGACTCCTGCAAGGAAAACCATCCACGTGCTCAGAGGCTGTTGTTTTCCATGTTTCTAGCTCTGGTTAAATAAATAAAAGCTACAAAACCAGCAGCAGAACCCAACTATCTGGGACAGCTGGAGGGGGGCCCTGCCCCATGTGTAAGTAATCAGGCAATGAGCGAATTCAACCTTCTCTGCACTAGAGAAGGAGAGGGTTAAGTAGCAGATCATGCTACTTCTACACGGTGCTATAGGCATGTTTGATTTGGCAAGTGGAAAAAGCAGCACAAAAACACATGTCCTGACAAAGTCAAGAATTATCAAATCGAAGTCAATACACTCACCAAACTGCATTTGGAGTGTGTGTCTTTCTTCTTCATTTGAGCCATAGATTGTGCAATTGTTTAAAAATTCATATCTACACATTTCACTCCTTGTTATACCTCCTTCATTGGTTTCCCATTACATTTTGCATAAAGTTTAAGCTCCGTCACATGGCTAGAAGACTTTTTATGATCCAGACCTCACTTACCTCTCTAGCTTCTGGTTTCACTGCTCACTTTGTGTGTATGTGTGAGGAAGATTGGCCCTGAGCTAACATCTGTTGCCAATCTTCCTCTTTTTGCTTGAGGAAGATTGTCTCTGAGCTAACATCTGTGCCAGTCTTACCCCTATTTTATGTGGGATGCTGCCACAGCATGGCTTGATAAGCGGTGCTAGGTCTGTGCCTGGGATCTGAACTTGTGAACCCTGGGTTGGTGAAGTGGAGTGTGCGAACTTAACCACTATGCCACTGGGCCAGCACCTAAGCCTAATTTTAAATCCAGTTTACAGCATTAAAAATTATTTTGGCAGCACTGTGGAGGGTGGATTGGAAAGGGGCAAGGGTGGAAGAGAGTGGACGAGTTGGGAGACTGCTGCAATATTTTCAGGAGAGATGGCGGCTTGACCTAAAGCAGTGGGAGGAATGATGTAGGAGTGTAGATGGAGTCAAAGACATTGAGGAACTAGAACCAATGGCCCTGAGGACTGATTAGCTGTTGGCGTTGAAGCAGCTGAGATATCAACGCTTGTCACAAATAGGTTCATTCAATCAGCAAATAGCTATTAACTGCCTATTGTGTGCCAGATAAGCTTGTTGAAGATGATGCTTTACACAAGTCTCTGATTGCCTTCTCTCAAACATTGTAATATGAATGTGTTTGTAAGGGGGCATTTAAAAGTTTACTTTATTTCTGATGCCTAATTGACTGTAATACAAGCTTTTAAAAGAAAATCGCCCACTAAGCTTTTATCAGGTCATATGTTGAGCTGGTCACAACTCAGCCCCATTCCCACCCACTGCCATTGAAGACATGAGCATGCCTTTCAGTCTTGCTTCTCTGCCCATCATATGGTTCCACTTGTCCACTTCAGATATTTTCAGAATCTGTCCATCAGCCTTCCCTCCCTGACTCGAATGGGCAGCTAACACATTGAATTCCACCTCAGTCTCTTACTAATTGCAGGATGTTAGGCACATTACTAACCTCCCTAACCCTCCCTAGGGTTTTCCTCTCTAAATAGAGTCAATTTAATTGATGTCAATATCAATGATATCCTTTATGGGCAATCAGGTGTAATGTGCTTCCTAATGTGATGTAATAGGAAGTAAAGCGACTCACCTATAACGTATTCTTGCCACAGACTTTTAGCTAGAATATAACCAAACCTTTCGATCTAACTTCCGGCTCTCTAGAAACAAAAGGAATAGATATCATGAGGAAACAGCACTACGAGAGAACAAGTCCAGAAAGCAGACATTCTACGTAACAACTGGCCTGACCTCTTCAAGGACCCCGGGAATGGGGACTATTCTAGATTTAAAAGGTGTTAAGAGAAGACACATAATAACTAAATGCAATGCATGGGCCTTGATTGGTACAAGTTTGAAGGTACAATTGGGAAAGTGTGAATATGAAAATTGTGGTAGATGATGTTAGGAAACTACTGTTGATTTTGTTAGTCGTTAGTTTTATTAAGTAGTAGTATTTGGAGGAAACTGCTATCACATAGAAATGCATAACAAAGTGTTTAAGGGAGAAAAATCCTATCTGTGTTTTACTGTGGAAATTATGTGTGTGCGCGTGTGCATATACACATGAACTATAAGGTAGTGAGGTGCTAATTGCTTTTAAATCCAGGTGATATGCATATAGGTATTTATTACTCTATTCTCTCTACTTTTATGTATTTAATAATAAAAAGTGAAATGGATAAAATCGTAGCTATGTTACAATGTTGTGAGGGTGAGAGAGAATGTGTCCAAAAAGACCTAATTTGTATCAAATATCATTAAGTAAATGACTTTTCTCTTTCACAACAATTTTCTTCCAGTCTGTGCATCAGAACCTCACTCAAATCCAGAATCTCATTGCATGCAGCAGCCTTGTCTCAGCAAAGCTTGGTAGGAACTCTCCAGAACCCCTTGGGAGGATAATACGAATGTGAGCTGGCAGATTAGCATTGTGCCCAGTGGAATAAACTTTTAAAATTTCTGGCCCATTCACTACTGTGCACAGAAATCCTGCAATTCTTTTCCTGATTAAAAGTCACAAATCAAATAACATAGTCATGTTGAGAAATGCAGAATTGTTCAAAAGTTGAAAGCTCTTAGATCTGCCTCAGATACAAGAGAGGTGTGAAGTGTCTCCAACCCCGGGAGAGAAAAGCTCTACACGAGATGAAGTCAGGAGGCATTGGCTGGTGCCGTGATGCAGATGCATTCTGCACGACATATCCCAGTTCGACCTTGCCGCCCCGACAATTACAGATAGCATCCCCTTTCACCCTCAGAAGTGTCCTGGTTCAATGATAATTTAGTCCTTCGAAATATACTGCATTTTTTTCTCCTGTGTTCTCTGTGAATTGGCCCTTGACTCATCCCTAGTCCATCCCTGTCCTGCCACCCATCTCCCCACTGCACCCCCACCTTGCAGTATTCCAGTGGGATCAATCTACTTGAAGGTGCGTCAGTGAGCGGTGCGTGCTCTCACCTCTACACACCTCTCTTGTGCATTTGCTGACCCATCTGCCTAGGATGCTGTCACACCCCTGCCCTGCCTTTCTCTGCCTGGCTAACTCCTTCCCTTCTCAGAGGCTTCAGTTCAAAGGCATCTGCTTCAAAACTTTTCTGGATTCCATAGAGAGGAATTGGGTCTTTCTCCTCTTTGTTTCTCCAGGGGGCGGGACAAATATGAGGTGAGTGAGGTGCCTTGGGCACAAAATTTAAGGAGGCTCTTATACTCAGAGTGGTGCAGGTGCTAACTCTGCAAGTCCCATGACCCTGACGGTGAGGGCCTCCTTAAACTTTGCACCATGGACGCATGTCACTTACCTCACCCTATCCTGGCCCTGGTTTCAACTCCTCTAAGTCCTGCCTTCCTGGTTGCACTCTAGAATTGCTTTGTTGGTCTGTCCTTTCTTCCTGGTTGGAATAACTCCTTTAGCTGAGGGACCATGTCTTATTCATTACCACAACCTCAGTCCCTAGCACTATGCCTGCCTTACAGGAAGTGTTTATAAATGATGCTTGAAACAGGAGAATGACGGAATAAGTCAAATGGCGTTGGAAACACACATGGTATTAGAGACTTATTAAACTATCAGAGACCAAATGTCGTCTGCTGGAGAGATGGAAAAATCTTCGGAGATGGAAAAATTGAATAAAATATGAAATTTGTCATCTGAAATATATCTAGTAACTAGATACTGGTGAGCTGCTTAACAATACTGCCTGCCCTCTAGGGAACCTGAAAAACGTTGCCTAGGGACAAGGTCTAAAACATCAGCAAAGCTTTGAGTAGGGTGCTTTCAGATTGTCCACTCAATCCAGGTTTCCTCCAAAGAGGGAACCTGAATTCCCTCCATCCTTTTTCACGCTGTTTACATGATATGTCCATGGTATCAGTTCAGAAGGAATGGCACGGGCTGGACTTCAAGACTCTTTCATGTGCCTATCATCATGCTAGGCCCCCCCACAAAGATTATAATATTTAATCATCACAACCATGCAGTGAAGCAACAGTTCATGTCTGTGAACTCTTGGTGGGGTCTATGGATCTGGGAAGCCAGAGATGTTGTGTAACTTGCCTGTAGCCACACAGCTAGGAGATGGATGAAAAAGAGCACCTCCAATGTTTACAATTAAAACTTGATTATGTTTATTATAGTTGTATTCGCCACCCCGCAAGAAAGTTGTCACAGACTAGAAGTGTAGGTAGATTCATGAAGTGCTTATATTTATTCATGTAAATATTTGAGCACCTACTATGTGCTCTACTGTGGGTGTAACGTCCAAGCAGGAAAACTTTGTTGGAGTGGGGTGGGGAGAGAGGCAAGATGGATACAGAATGATTGATAGGCGGGTTTAGAAGAGCGAACATATTCTCTTATAAAATGTTCTTTGGGGGAGAGTGCATAAAAATTGCATACCATGTTTGCAATAATGCCAAAAGCCGGGAGACCGAAGAAGCCCCACCACAACAAAACTGGCTTCTTAAACTTTCTTAAAGACAAACATCTGTGGGATGTGCCCAGCCCTAACCGTAAGGTGGGTCTTTATGTGTGGGTTAAGGCAGAGAGTGAGATGATTGTGCAGATAATTTTCAGGAGAAGTAGCTGGCGATCGTTTTGTGTTGTACTTTCTTTTGGGGAAGGGGCATGCTTTTGGGGATAAGGAACTAAGATCTCGACTTCATTTTCATACGTGTAAACAGTCTCAGCCTTCACCTAGCAGACCCACTGAGGTATGACTTGAAGCCCCACATTTGGCCCGTTTGATTTATGTGTTTCCTGGACAAACTCCTATTGTGTAGGAGCCCTGTGCAAACTTCAAAAAGGCCATTAAGGCTGAACTGCTTCTCAGTTCATTTTCAGATTACTCACTCATCATTTCCAAAAGCCAGTGACAGGAGAGCTCAAGTGATGCCAGTCAAGTTTTCCCGACTGAAGGCCCGCTTTCCATGACAGAGTTACAAATGCTTTTAGCTCCACTTTGCATACATTCTAGAGAACTTCTTGGCAGGGTCTGCATAGTATGTTTTCATACTCTTTGGATTTCATCTTTGTAGCACAGCCTCACGGAAAAACATCGCATTCCAAGTGCGACTGGGAAGTTTCATTCACCGCAGTGGTTGCCAATAACATGTGGGGAGTTTATTGTCCTTCCAGCGGGCTCATCAAATCCAAACAAAATGTGTTCGCTGTCATTTCAGCTGATTCATTTCCATAAGGTGCAAGTTGATGCTATTTACTAGATACCCAAAGACCAATTTAAGAGTCTAAACTATGGTGGAATTAAATATACAATGGTTTTTAACTCAATGTATATCATTAGAGACTGAGCAGGAAACAAATGGTACACTCAAAAGGGTTTAGTTGAATATACTTTTGTGCAGAGAGTGTTCAAGTGGCATGGGCACAGTTAGGGGACTCAACAAGGAATGGTGAGGCACGCAGGAACTGTCAACATCAGCAAGCTCTTACTGCCCAGGCAGAAGGGGTAGGGGATAGGAGCTGGAGGCTAGAGCCTTGGAAGAGGGATGGCCCAGTAGGACCTGTAGCTGTCGGAATGCATCATGCCTCAGTACAGCAAGGCTGGGTGGAAATAGGAGAATGAATGGCCCAAACTCTCTCTCCTTGTTCGCTGGTGCTGCCCAGTGGCCAAGCCCAGCCAGAAGCCAGACGGCAAAGGAGACTGGGAATACTCATCATGGATGTCAGTCTCCTGAGGGTCCCTGATAGACAGAGAAGGGCAGAGACTTGTCTTGGGGAAGCCTATACCAACCAATTTCAGATTTTACTCAGAGAGACAGAGTGACATAACAGAATGAACATCGGTTTTGATGTCAGAAAGATCTGGATTCAAATTCTACCTACTAATGATCAGATCTTGGGGCTTTTTTCTGGAGAAAACTTGTTGGGCAGGAGAGTTCCACCTTATCCTCGCTGAGTTTCAGTTTCTTCATCCAGTGAAATGTAAATAATAATAGCTACCTACCTACCTAATTGAGTTATTGTAAATATTAAACAAGTTGCCCAAGGAAAAGAGCCTGACACAATGCTTGACACAGGAAAGTATTTGCTATTTGTTGATTTCCTCCAATTAGCCCTCCATCAGTTACCCCTTATATGGTGAGATGTCTGCCATGTGGAGGTGGGAGAACCAGTCTGACCATTTTTCTCTTACTGAGTTCCTGCTCAGAGTCCCCTGTTGACTCATAGCCGGGGCAATGGGTGGGACTGTGTTGTTCCTGGAAACTTGTTTGCTGGGGTCCCTTTGTCAGCAGAGAACCAACCATTTTCCTGGTGTCACTTCTCTAAAGAAAACCTGTTGGGGCATCTTCAGGAGAACTCCAGTTTTCTCTCTCCACAGGGACAGTGGTTCTTAGGAGCTGTTCCCTGCGTTGCTGTATGTCTTCACCATTTCCTTAGCAAGTTCCATTTCCCGTTCATAGGCTGATGCTCAGAAAGCTTGTCCTTCCTCTTAATGTGCACTAGCTGTTGACAAGGCATGAGCTGCTTTTGCAAGAACTTGGCGAATTTAGTTGCTGATAGAATAGTTAGGGCAATCTTCAAGTAAGAATCTCCCTTCTTACCTAACGCTACGGGGCTTTTGTTTGTTGTTGTTGCTGCTGTTTGCCAGCTTTGGAATAGGGGAGAATGATTACTTGTGAATTTTGACTGGACCTTTAGAAAGAGTACTTGTGATTGAAAAATAAAGTTCCATAGTAGTCATTCATTTAACTATTCATTGGTTCAAACTAGCATTTATGTGCTGTGCATAATCTCTAATTCTTATAACCATCCTGTAAGGTAGTCTCTTATTTTCAGTTAAGGAAATGGAGGCTCAGATATATGGGATGACATTCCAACTGGTGAGAGGTGAAGCTCAGCTAGAGGCCATAGCTCTACCTGAATCAAGGCACAGAGCTCTGTTTATCTGTAAGATGGTTACAGAGAATCAACTGCAATATTTTCATCCAGCCATGACCATTTAAAAATAAAAATCACAAGGCTGCTAGTTTCCTCAAGACAAAGGGGAACTCTTATTCATCTCTCTCTTCTCACTGCTGACCACTGTCCTGCCATAAAATGGGTACTTGATTAATGTTTGGTGAATGAAAAAAATGATTGACTGAATGAATCATCGATACAAAGAGTTTTTGTCTCCATGTAGCATTTTTCTAATGCATATTTATATTTCATTTGACAGTGTTTGCAAATTGCATAATATTCCCCTTCAGCGTAACTTGCAGTGTGGAAATGCTTCCATATGCTAGATGTTTCCCTTCATTTAACTGAGGGAGAAAAAGGGCTAAGAAAAACATCACATAGTGGCTAAGCATCCATATAAACACAAGTTATAGCATGTACTGTTCATGTACGGTATATTTTAGAAGGGTGATTTTGCAAAAATATTGAAATAGACATTCAATTTGGATTGATATGGGTTAGGAAAATGTTCTCATGCAGCTAAATATAGTTTTATATTAATGTTGTAGGAGGTACAAAGTAGGGGAGAAGAGCATGGGCCCTGGAGCAACTGCCTAGATTCAAATGCAGGCTCCATTACTCAATGGCTGCGTGACTTGGACAACTTATTCAATCTGTATCTTAATTTAACTCCTCTGTAAAATGAGGATGAGAATACCATCTCCCTCAAGAGATGGTTGAGAGAATTAAATGAGTTAATATAGGAAGAGTTCTTAAAACCATGCCTGATAAATGGCCAGTAAATGTTATTATCCCCACGTCCCATGGAGTCTAGATCAGAAAAGTCATATCTCTTTCACCTTTCCATCCCCATTATCCCCACCTTATTTCAGGAGTTTGTCAAGTCTTGCCTGAATTACTTTACTCTCCAGCTCACCCTTCACATGGTGACTGGAGTGAATCCTTGAAGACGCACATTAAACCAGGCCTTTCACCTTCTTCAAGCCATGCCACTATTCCCTACCCACTTCAGGACTAAGTACAACCCCTTAGCATGACGTTCAGGGTCCTTCATGAACTCATTCCCCTTTTCTCCTCTGGCCTCATCTCTTGTCACTCCCACATGCAAGCTATACTACAAGTACCAACAAATGCCCAAAGTGGAAAAAGTTATATTGGCTTGGTGAATAAGAAACACTTGAGTAAGAGCAGTGAGCAGCTAATTTTGCTGATGTGCTCGTAGAAAGCTTCAAAGAAGAGATATTTAAGTTGTGTTTTGAAGAATAAATTGATATTGGCTGAGCAAGGTAGAGTGGAACATGATTGGGTCCATCACCTAGACTGAAGGAAGGACTTGTGCACTGGAACAGAAAAACAAGGTGCATTCATGGAATGAGAGCTTGTCTAATGCTGAGAGGGATTTAATTAACGGAAGATTATATGTAGGAGTGAGGGAGAGGGAGGATCAAAAAGGGCCCTTAAATCTGGCATGAATGCCTGGATGGAATAGTGCTGTTGTTAACGGAGATGAGGCATATACGGAGGAGTGTGTCTGTGCGTGTGTGTGTTTTGAATTGGAACTAATAGGTGTCTGTTTTGAACACGTGTAAAAAAGCCACCTGACAACATTCAGTACTGAGCTCCTGATCTTGTCCCCAGTCCCACCTGCCAGACCTGTTTCCCACAAATTTCCCCTTCTTAGCAAATGGCAACTCTATTCTTTAGAGTTGTCCATGATTCCTCTCTCTTAAGTCCTATTTTTGATCCTTCAGCAAATTCTATTGGCTGTTTCTTCAAAATAAATCCGGCATTTGGCCATTTCTCACCACCTTCAAGGTTACCACTCTCATCAAAGCCACCACCATCTTTTATGGGATTATTGAACTAGTCTCCTAAACTGCCTCTCCGCTTTCCACCTTTCCCTCCTTCAGCCTCTTCTCAGTACAGCAGGCAGAGTGGTCCTCTTAAAAAGGAGTCACATCATGACCCCTCTGTGCACAATCGCCCAAGGATATCCCGTCTCACTCAGAGTAAAATCGCAAAGTAATTACAGTGGTGGTTTGCATGACCCAACCCTCCCAACCCTGGCCCCATTGCGACTCAGATTTCCTCTGCTCCTACTCCAGCCCTCTCTGGCACCACTCTGGCATATTGGATTCCTTAGTGTTCCTCAGACATGCCTGGCATGCCTCTGTCTATGAGACTTTCCAGTGACTACTCCCCTGCCTAGAATGGCTTTACTTCAGATGCCCACCTAATCTCCTTCATCTCCTTCAGGTCTTCACTGCAATGTCGTCTCCTCAGCGAGGCCTCCTCCAGTTACCTCATCTAAACTGGCAGCTCCCCCTCACCTCTGATCTCCCAATCCCTCCCCCACTTCTCCGCACATTTGTCTTTAGCATGTGTCACCGCCTGTCATACCCTATATTTCCCCTTTACATTTGATCTCTTATTGGTCTTTCCTCCACTCTCTTGCATCTATAATGTATGTTCCATGATGGCGCTGATCCCTGTGTTGTTCCTCTCTATATTCCCTGTACCTAGAACAGTGCCTGACCACAAGTTGCTCAATAGATATTTGCTGAGTGAAAGAATGCCTCCAGGTGGGGACTATAGCAGTGTGTCGCTATAAGGGTCTAGTACTCAGGAGGCAGACCTAGGTTAAAGATGGATTTGGGAAACCTTAGCAATGACAGGACAGATGTGTGGGAGTAGCTAAGACAGATAAGGAAAAGATATTTAGTGAGGTTAAAAAGAAAAAGACCACCATAAAACTTGGGGAAAAAATAATTAAAGACCGTGCAGATGAGGTGGCGGAGTTGAGAGAAGCAGCTTTGGGAGCACAGACTTGAGTTAAAATCTTTGCTCCACCATTTACTAGCTTTATGACTGTGGGGAAGTGACTCGATGATTCTCGGCCTCCATATTCTCAAGGGTAATTGGAAAAAAAGAACACCACTTCAGAGGGCTGTTAAGAGGATTAACCAATAAAATGTGTAGAAATCAGTTAGTGGAGGTAACAGAGAATCTAGGTGGTGGTTGTTGTTGAGGCTAACACCACTGTTATTATCAAAAACCAGGAAAGAAACCTGAAAAACAGGAGAAATAGAGGAGCATAATGGAAGAGAAGTGAGGAGGGGTCTTCAAGAAGGAGGCGCAGTAAACTGTCGCTGTTGCTCTTGGTGCAGGAGTATATAAGGCCCTGGGGGAGAGCTATTTGAGAGAACAGTTTCACTTGAATTAAAAAGTCATAATCCCGTATTTTAAAATGAGCTAATGTTTTGTGGAAACTAACAATAATTGTCCTAGTAAAAATCAAATAAAAACAAAACAAAACCACATTGGGTCCTCAATTGTGTCCAGCTGACAAATGTAGGAACACGATGACCCAAAAGTTTGCTTCTCTCTGGTCTTTGGGAGATTTACTTGCTCACTAGTCAGAACTAGTTTGCTAGTTTTATGAGGGTAAGCTATTGTGCAATACTATTCAGCTGGCTCTGTGGGTGTTTATTTACAGATGGCTGCCATCTTGATTTATTGTCTATCAAATTATAATTATTAAGGATGGAGTTAATTGTCATCTCAACCACCTGGTAATTACCCACTGTTCTTTCATGTGGTGACAAATCTGTCCTTTAGATCAAAATTGGGAGGCTCAAAAGATATTTCACTTCCACGTTCATCTCCATTCACGCCTTGTTCAAAATAAATGATTACTGGAAATTATCGATAGTGTTTAGTGTAATATGTGGGCCTTCAAGTAAAAGGAGTGCCAATTGTTGTAAATGTTTTTGAGTAGCAGGGCTGATATAACGAGAATCCAGTGGTGTGAGGTATAGTAATTGAAATTAAAATAATGAGGCATGCTCTTTCAAAGATCAGTCTAATAAAAAAATTTAACAATGCTTCCAGTATATTCCATAGTGCATCACCTAGAATCATGGTTTATAATCCTCATTATTTATTTGCCCCATTGTTTACCAAAGCCGCTTTATCCTTATGCTCTTCTGAACTTTTAGTACAGAATTCAGCAGAGTCAGTGAGGTTACCCTAGTCTTTTAAGGCCTCAATCACTTTGACTCAGGGCTATGAGTGGAATTGTCTGCTTGGTCCCTCTTTAGGGAGACACCTGATAGAACCAATACAAATCAAGAGGAGGGAATGTGTATATGTCGTAGGAGCTATATCCCTCCTCCCATTTTTAGTGTCTGGTCCCTTGTTTGTGTACTTTTCCTTTTGCAGCTTTTCCTAGCGGGTATATAGAACACATAATTTGCTAAATTAGTCAGCAGAGGATCAACTGGAAGCTTCCCTACCAAAGTACAGCCTTGGGACGCTACTGTGATCTCACCGACTTCGTCTTCTGAGGAGACTCATCAAGTAAGCATTCTGCGTGCAGCTTCCTCCAGCCTTTAGACTAAGGACATAGAGGGAAGATGCTCATATCCCTGGCTCCTCAATATTTCCAAGCAGAGTCACTTTCTAATTGACAGCTGCCGTATTAGAGTCGTTGGTGGCCACGAGGTCTCCACCTGGGCACTTGCTCTGCAATGAGACTCAGCCTAGGCTGATTTCTGCTCACACCCCTTTCCAGCCAGACAGCCATGCAGCCTCTGGGCCCAGAGAAAACTTGTGAGCAACTTCAGCTTCCCTTCACTTTGTAGGACTGTGAATCAGTTAGCTAAGGAAGGAAAGCTCAGGGGCTAGAGGTGGGTATCCAGCACCACTCTGTAGTTTGTCACCAGGCTCAGGCATTTCCTAACCCCTCCTAAGAGATGCTGACCTGCCATATAGGATGTCCACTTCTTGGGCAATTCTCTGTGGTCAAGTGCCCTCATGTGGCTTCTCCTTCTCTGCCTTCCTCGCTTCTACTCCATTAGGCCACGCCAAAGACCTTTCTTACCTATTAGATTTCCTTATCCCTAGTACCCGCCCCCTTCAGTCTGTCCTCCATATTGCTGCCTGAGAGTGTTCTCAAAATACTTTCGGTGCTTCTTCATGGAGTCCAAATGTTCGCCATGACATTCAGTGGC
Source organism: Equus quagga (assembly GCF_021613505.1). Lineage (NCBI taxonomy): Eukaryota > Metazoa > Chordata > Mammalia > Perissodactyla > Equidae > Equus > Equus quagga. The sequence continues at coordinate 71,687,294 of NC_060267.1, read as the reverse complement.
CTTTATCAGCATGTCTCTACCTATACCTCCAATCTAATGTTACTGTACTCCTCCTTGCTGGTTGACATTTCAAGGCCTTTACATTGAAGCTTCCAACTGGCTGCCATTTCCATTCCCTCTCACTCATCCCTTTCATTCATCTGGCATATTCTTAATTATTCTTCAGAACTCACAAGTCAGCAGTCACCTCGTCAGTGGAGTGAGTCTTCTACAATCACCCCCACTCCCTCGACAATTAATTCTTTCCCTCTTTGTATTATTTCTCTAACTTACACTTCTTTCTACTATTGCTATATTATATCGTATTAAATTTGCTTTTGCTTGCCTGTCTGTCTCCCTTCTGGGGTCCTCAAGAGCAAGATCTAGGATGAAAATATTTCTGTCATCATAGAGCATGGATAATAGTTGAATACATTTTTGTCAATTCTTTGTACATTTCCCATTCCCTAGCACAGTGCTGAGTATGCAGTGGATGCTGGATACATAGTTGCTGATGGATCTTATTAAACATAGCTAAAACCTTGGCTAATTTTCTTGATACCAATGTTAGAATGGATAAGGTCTTTATGGAAAAATAAGAACTGGCTTCATGGAGAAGAAGTTGACCCTTTATCCAAGACGTACATGACAGCTGCTGATTGGAATAAAAAAGACAGTTAATCATATCCAAATGGAAAGAAAAGAAGACTTTGGTTTTGGTTAAGAGAAAACATTTTTTGCTAAATATTAAGGAAATGGGATATGCATTTCTTTTTTTTATGGTCAATGTATATTTTTATTTTATATGAGAGATTTCTGTGGAACTGAAAGGATGCCCTTCCTGTCCTTCTCTCTCTCTCTCCTTCCCTTCCTTCCTTCCTTCCTTCCTTCCTTCCTTCCTTCCTTCGTTCCTTCCTTCCTTCCTGTAAAGATAGGCAATCTTAAGCAAACACAGGGGGCTGCTGCTAACTTCCATAGAGAAAAAGTGGAAAGTCTGTTCTCATATCAATAAAATCCTTCTGATGACAGATTAGGCTATCTCATTCTCCACCCAAGATTATAACTGAGGTGCACATTTCTGAGAAACTCTTCTCTTACTCAGTGCCACCTGAGGATCCTTGGCTTTATTGGCCTAGCATGGAGACTAGTTCCATGAATGTCTGGGAATTTTCTTCCTTGGTTGGAATTGAACAAGAACTGTATTTTCTGAAATTAAAAAAGCTCTGAATAACACGAGCTGTTCCACTTCTGTTTTGTTCTATTCTGATATCATCAGGAACATTCTGAGGCAAAGTAGACAGCTAAGTTCTAGAGTGGTTTGAAAATTGTGCTAATAGAACAGACAACTCCTTGAGGCTGTGTCATTCTCTAGGAAGCATTAATTACTGTCATGATGGGTTATATGTCTATACCTATTATCTGCATATCAGAAAACTACTGCTCAGTATTTGCTTCAGAGTCTCGTGAGAGAAGTTGCAGTCTTTGTACCTCCTACAGGAAACAGTTGAGAAGAGTTTAAACCACAGATGCAGGGACCGGGCTGTGCTGGTCAGATTCAGATTCCCCCTTGGTCTTTCTGATATTGAACCCTGTTCTTGAGCACAGAGCCTCTTCTTTATCCTGCTTGTCACAAGTTAAAAAGGGAAGGGATGAACAGAATTGCATGTTTAAATTTCTCACTAGAAAACAAACTGCATCTATCATGTTTCCTTTCCTCAAAGTGATGGGTAAGACAAGCTTGAGGAAGCAGCATTATTATATCCAGTAAGAACACCTTACTTTTCATTCCGGCCAAAGGGTGGTGGAAGAACACTGATCTGAGAGTCGCTGGACCTGGGGTCCAGTCTTTACCTGGCACTGATCGGTCATATCACCTTGGACAACTCACTTCTTTTCTCCAGCCTCAGTTTCTCGTCTTGATATGATGAAGTGATCACTAAGTCTTCTCCCAGGTCTATTTTGTTTTTTTTTTTTTTTGAGGAAGATTAACCCTGAGCTAACATCTGCTGCCAATCTTCCTCTTTTTGCTGAGGAAGACTGGCCCTGAGCTAAGATCCGTGCCCATCTTCCTCTACTTTATATGTGGGACGCCTGCCACAGCATGGCTTGCTAAGTGGTGCCATGTCCGCACCTGGGATCCGAACCAGCAAACCCTGGGCCGCCGAAGCAGAATGTGCGCACTTAACTGCTGTGCCACTGGCCTGGCCCCTCTCCCAGGTTTGAATTCTCCAAGAAGTTGAAAGCTGCAGGAGAATGGGCGAATCACTTGGTGCAAATCTAAGTCCCACACACACACACCGAGCTGAGTGTCCGCCAAGAAGTCTCTTCTTATCACCACCTTCGAAACCTACTCTCAGGGCTGTGCAGTTGTTTGTACCCATCAAGTAGTAATTCTACTCCTGGGAATTTATGGGAAAGAAAGAAACTCCTTGGGAAGGAGGAAGTTACATTAACAAAAAAAGTTGCTCATTATATAATTCAAAATTTGATGTAAGCTCAAAGTTGACAGTAGGATAATGGATCCAGACAGTTGGTGGACTATCTCAAAGTCCTGAGAACTACACGGAGAAATGCTTTTGATAACACAACAAGGCAAAATATATTCACCCTGTGGATTGCAAATATGTATCTGAACAAGAGAAAGGTAAAAGGAGTGAAAGTCTGTGGTCCACCCTCTATGGGTCAGGCACTGTACTAGGCATTTGATTACATTAATCGTCTCCCTTATTCTTTTGAGCAGCTGTGAGGATAAGGTCTTATTACCAATTACAGATTAGGAACCTAAGGCTCAGAGAGTTTCTGTCACTCATCAGAATACCACTGCTGTTAATGGGTTAGTGCTCAAGATTCAAACCCAGGTACGAATGATTTTGATGATTTTTGGTAGTTGTGGCCTATAAAGTCTCTGTGAACACTGAATTAGCCAATACTGGACCATCGCTCCTAGGGGAAATACAGAGTTGGGTTCCTACGAGCCTCTGGTCACAACATTTTCTTCAAACGATCAACACATGACCTTGTTTTATGTGTGTTTCTGTTTAAGGACACCTTATTTAATATACATTGCTGATTCATTAACATCGAACTCATAGCCAACAGCATTATAATGCTGCCTGAACGAAGCTTACCTAACGTGCATGTTTTCTCCATAAGGCACATCACAGCCTTCTTGCATTTAGGAACATTACACAGCACTTCAGCATGATGCCATTCTAAACAGTGAAATCACTGACAAAAAGCACAAAAAGGTGACAAACATAGTACCAAACAGAATGCAAATAGGACAGTCGTTTATAGTATGAGAGCTGAAACAAGAAGGCAGAGCATTGCCTTGCTCAGCATCAGCTGGGAACAGGTGTGTTGGCCAGCTCAAATCTTTCACCACTCTGCACATGTCCGTGAATGACTGTGAAATTGTGGTGAGCATTGATTTTAGGGTTACAAATAAATTTTAGGGAGTAGGCGAATTCACAAACACGAAATCCATGAATAATAAGGATAGACTATACATTCATTCATTTGGCAACTATTTATAGTGTATCTATTCCTGTGCCAGACACTGTTCTAGGCATCGGGGATTTAGAAGTGAGCAAAACAAAGCCCCTGTGTTCATGGACCTGACATTCTGGAGAAAGGTTAAATGCAAGTAAATACATCATAGTCATATGGTGACAATCTGACAGATTAAACTGGCGGGGGGGGGGGGGGGCGTGGTGGTTGGGTGGAGGCGTTGCTATTCATACAGAGTTGTCAGAGAGAAGCCTGGGACATAACATCTGAACAGACACTCTAAGGAATCAAGTCACAGGGACATGTGTGGGAAGACTGATCTGGGAAGTGGGAGCAAGAAGTGTAAAGATGCTGAGCAGGAGGCCAGGATGGCTGGAGCTGTGATGGGAGAGGAGATCAAAGTGGGTGGGCAAATGTTGTTGAACTCTCTTCCTTCAAAACCTGGGCTTTTGATGGAGAGCAGCAGTGCTGGGATGCTTCCTAAGTTGTCATAATGTTGGCAAAAGAAAACATCCGTGTACATTTTCTCTTGAGAAGGGCTCAGGTAAGAGCCAAAGAGAGAATCTTTGCAGAGGGATGAAGGCTTTGCCAAGCTCCTCCAGCCCTCTGTTACATCTGACGCTTGGTTGCCTGGCTTAGGGATGTGACTTAAATTTAGCCTGGATCTGGGTAAGATTCTTTGGGAGATAACATGGCCCAGGGCTGCAATATCCAGGACAATTTCATCAGCATTTGTAGTACATCCGAGGAGAGTCACAACAAACAAACCATCCCCAGGACAACAGGAGTGGAGGCGGGAAGCAAGTTCACACAGTGAGAATTAACTTGTGGAAAAATGTTGCTCACCCAATGCTGAGTTCTGCTCTCAGCGCTTATAAGAATATCAGTGTTGTGGCCCATGCTGGAGCCAGCTACAGAAGCTTCAGGAGCTAGACATCCTAAAAGTCAACTCTCACTGCTGACAGATAGGGAAACTGAGGCCCAGAGAGGGACAGGGATGGGCTTCCAATCAAACACCAAGGGAGTGGCTGAGCCAAGACTGGAATTTAGCCTTGTCACCAAACTGTCATTCCTAGACAGTTATTACTAGATTTAGGAGGAGAAGAAATTTGACAGAATTCCCAAGTTTGCAGAAAAACCATCGATTGCACCAGCTGCTGTGTTTGTGCCCATGCCAGCAGGAGCAGCCACTGCTACAATTCAGTTCAGTGAACATTTTTTTTTTGTCCTCAACCTGGTCATTCAGCATCTGGCTCTAGAAGTGCCCTGTGGAAATTTGAGGCCATAATGTGAATCAGCCCCACGAGAAATGTTCTCAGTCAGCAAAGGTGGTCACTACAGCTGGAAGACAGTTAAGGGGAATTAAAATCCCGTTCTATGTTCTTTAGATCTAACGGGGACGGACTCTCCCTTTGTAGCTTGTGTATGGGTGCTTGTGGTTTGTAGGGGTCGCTGGCTACAGATTTCTGCCGCTCTTCTGCGAATCACTGAATCTCAGAAGAAGTCAAATGTGATAGGTTAGGAACAGTGGCCTGCTGGTAAACCAGCTCGCTCTCCGGAGGGTGGGGAAGGGAAACCTTGATTTGTCGTGTTTGCCAATATCTGTGCTATAAGTACCGTTACCCTGGTGGATTTCAAGTTATCAACTGTTTAAGAACCAGCTCGCAGAATTCCCGAAAATTTGACAATCAGCTCTCCCGAGTCAGCTCCCGCCACCTCCAGCACACCTGTGCAGCTCTCCAAAGAGAGCCACCTGGGGGCGGGGCCGGGGGCGGGGATCTGCGGTTGATCCTGCGTAGTTCGGTGAGGTCAGACCTCACCTGAGAGGGTGTGTCTAGTTTCAAATCCTAGATTATAAAAGGAACATTGACAAATTGAAAATTGTTCAGGGGGTTGAGCAAGACATAATTTCAACTAAAAAAACAAAACAAAACAAAAAACATTGGGAAGGAGGACTGCTGGGATGAATATCCAGGAGAAGAAAAACAGGGGGATCCTAGGCATTGTTTCCGAATCTCAGTAGGGCTGTGAGTTACCTGTCGTGGGCAGCAGAATCTGAACTGATGAGGAGGGGCTAGAACAGGGAAGCTGACTGCAGCTCATCCTAAGAACTTTCTGCTGAAGTTGCCCAAAGAAAGGCAGAGCTGCCCGGTGCTGTGGGGAGCGCCCCGCCGCTGGAGGTATGGAAGATGTGGGGCAACCACTAGGTGGGGCTGTGGCAGTGGACACTCCAGGGCCCCTTCTGGTCTCTGGGGGCTGATGCTGCCCTGGAGTCCTCCTCTTTCTCCCATTTAACCAGTTTCATCTTCTCGCTTTCATTCTTTTTTTTCTCTTTCTCCTGTCTGGCCTGGCTCACTTTCTTAGTTGCCTTAGGCTGATTTACCTGGTTTAGCTCCCTCTTTGGACAACGATCTCTACCTGTTTCTAAAGAGAGAAGACCAAGCCTCTTAGCTTTCTCCCTGCCGCTTACATCCCAGGAAGAAAGCAAAAGGCCTCTTCGTCCCATTTTTCTTTGCTTTCTCTTCTCTCTTCCAACATTCTCAGCTCCACATTTGTGACTGAAGAAGGACAAATAAACAAATTGAAACTGAAACTGACTGTTGGCCCTAAAGTGAGGACATCTGGGAGGCTTGCAAGGAAATTTACATGCTTGTCGGGTTTCAGGTTACATATTTTGTGTTGCCTGGTAACGAGCCCCACAGTTTCCTTTCATGCTTTATTCTCCCCCATCCCTTGTTTATAGTGTAATTACCACTGTGACATCATAATCCCCCATTGAACAGCTGTCAGGGGGGCCCAACTGCTGAGTAAACAGGGCTTTACAATCTCTCCTCCCACAGGCTGGTTTACTAAATAGATCAATATTTGGTTTGTAGGCACAGGGATTAGGAGGTGGAAGTGTCTTTTGAAAAAGGCCTGTCTCTTCCCAGGGCCTCCGGTGCACCTGAGAATGCTGGAAAAAAAAAGCCAGGTTCATGGACAAAAAAAAAAAAAAAAAAAAAAATCACTCAAGCGGCTTTCACCTGCCCACGATTTCCCAAAGAGCAGCTTGTCTTTAAGAAGTGAGATCTACTCGAGAATTAGTAATGTCTTAGGTTCTTTATTCTAATGCTTAGAGAATTCCACTTTCTTCTCTGTCTCTGTCTCCCCACTTAGTTCCCCTTTTTCTGTCCCCAATCCCATTTGATTTAATCTTTCTAAATGGATATTATAGCCTCAGGGACTAAAAGAATGACACATGGATAAACAGGAACTAAGCTCCTGAAGGTCTCCCCCCGCCCCCCGCCACCCCACCCCCCACTCCGGGATTAGAAGCTCTGCAAAGAAAGCAACTCAGAGGTTTCTTTGTCAAATTAGAGATTCCTGGTTGATAGTTTGGGAAAAGATGGTTTAGATTTTGCCTCTCTTGGGTCAGGGAAGTCTGACTCAAATGCGCGTAGGAGCAGAGAACGTGGAGCACTAGCCTGAGCATCAGGAGCCGTGAGCTCTAACACTGCTACCCACTGTGACTTGCTCTGTGACTTTGGACAAGTCCCTTGTGGAAGCAACATTAGAACTGGGCTGCAAGGGTCTCCAAGGCCTCTCCCAGGGAGGCAAGGTGGAGTGTCAGACTGAGCCAGGCTCAGAAGCTGGTCCTGACGCTAATCCACCGCAAAGCCTCCTTAAACTCCAGGCAACTCCTTGGAGCTGCATTTGGTTAACTGCAAAAAGGGGAGGGTGGACCCATCACTGTGAGGATTCAATGAGGTAGTGTGTGTGACACACCTAGCTGGGGCAGGGTACTTGGTGGGTGTCTTTTTAAAGCTAACATTGTGTGATTCCCGTAAAAACCAAAGGTATGGTAAAGAAGGCTTGGAGGTCAAAATTAGAAAGAAAGGGAAGAAAAAGAATAGTAATAGCTAACACTGGTGTCACCCCTTCATAGCATACAAAGGCCCTTTCACACGTGATCAGGTCATCTTTACAACAACCTCGAAGAAGGGAAAAGCGACACATTTACTGGTCTCTTAGAGTGGGCCAGTCACTGTTCTGGTTTTTCATAAGCATCATCTTCCATGATCCTCGTGAAGATGGTGGGTCCTTATTTTCCCTATTTTGCATAAAACTGAGGTTCAGAGAAGTGAAATGACCTGTCCAGGGTCACCTAGCTGGTGAGTGTTGGACCGACTCAGGTCCATCCGGTTCTAAACCTCTTACGTTTTCCCCGTATGCCACATAAGTGGCCAAATCAATGTGGAAAGGAAGGCGGCCAAACAATGAGGTGCCAGAAGCTAGTGACCTCGATGAAGGAAAAGAATATTGACACAACATCCAATGCTTCCTTTACAGTTGGCGTGCAACACCTGAGTGCTTTGCTGGTGCAGTCACTCACGGATAATTAGTTGGCCTCTAAAAAGCAAAATGCTTCGACTGGCTGCTGCCTCTTGGACTTTGGTGACTTCCTTTTGACAGGCGATTGTAAGAAGGCTACACATCTAGAAGTGTCCCCTGAAGGCTATATGGGCCAAGAATGGAGGGGAAAGTAGGCTATGGTGAAAGTGGGGGAGAGGTTGACTTCGGTGAATCTACAGAGACCCACTTCCTGATTTTTCTTTGCAAGGAATAGCACAGGCATCCTGTGATTCCTCTACTCCTCCTCGCTGGTGGCTTTCTTTCCTAAAGGCTGTATGGTTTCAGTACAGTTTCATATAGATCTGTCTGTTGATCTGTACAGTGATAACATTCCTCCATACTAAGTCGGCCCAAGATAACTAACCTGTTTCCAAGATCTAATTTTGTACGTGGGAATCTTGCCTTGCCCTGATTTCCAGACGCATGGGCAGGCTTGACAGGCTGTAGCTGGGGGAGGCATTAGGCTTTCCCTGGTGCCCTGAGCAAGCCCTCCTCTTCTCAACTGTCAGCAGAAGCACCTGTCCGGCCTCAGGAGGCACTGTTGTTTGCTGGCTGAGCTCTGTCTCTGAAGGGAAAGTGCCTTAAGACTTAGGTCCCTTGAATGTATCACTCCCGTGTTTATTTGCCAACAAGTCAAATGCACTTTCCAAGAGCCCGTTCTTATATAAGCCTCTGTGAATTATATCATAAAAAAAAAGCTCCAGACCTCTGGGGACTTCCCATAAACCAGTAGTTCTCCAACTGTAGCATGCATTGGAATCACCTGGAGGACCTGTTAAAACATAGACGATGGCTGCACCTCTAGAGTTTCTGATTTGGCAGTTTTAGAGTGGGACCTGAGGATTTGCATTTCTAACCAGTTCCCAGGTGTCGCTGCTGCTGCTGGCGGGGGCACCACACGTGGAGAACCACTGGTCTACACTGTCCTTTCCAGCTGCTTGAGTCCATGGAGCCGCTGGTGGCTGATTTTTTTTTTAAACTGTCGCTCGTATTATTTCTTTCAGTTGGCCATTTTTTTTGGATGCTTTCTTTCATCAGAGTTTTGGGCATGCCCTTCTCCTCTTAAGCAAGAATGCAAGTCAGGTTACTGTCTCTGGCGTCATTTTTCGTATCATCCTGCAGCCGATATCATTTCTCCTATTAAATGTAGAGATGTCCCCAGTCTGCTTTCCCACTCATGACTCTATGTCTCTGGACTTGATTTGCTCTTTGGGCTAAAAGGCCGCCCCAGCCCTGCCTGGTGATTCTGAATTGCATGTCAAAATGGAACTCATGGCACGGCGCCTGTAGGGTCATCTGTGCGCAACCTACCCAAGCAAAGTTTTCTTTCTTTTTATTTAATTGTATAGCTGCTCATACAAAGTTGCATTTCAGCCCTTGGCACGTTCTCGTGTAAGGATCTCTTTGCAGGCTTCCCTTGCCCACTAGACAAAGAGGCACTGAAGGCAGAGACCAGGAAGGACTCCACTTGAGGTTCCCTGAAGTACCAAGCTTTTGGGTCTAACCCTGGTTATACCTTAGAATCACCTGAGGCATTTGCAAAAAATTCCAATGCTCAGGTCTTTCCCCAGACCAACTCAAGCAGAAACTCTGGGGAACAGAAGTATGATTAAGGCCACTAGCCTCCAGACTTCCTATCTGGAGGAATGTTTTCAGTAGCTATAGCTCCATTCTGATTTTGTGCTTTTGTAGTCCAGTATCTTGTCTGTGAGGCAGATGCAAAAGATCTTATGGTTCCCATTTTATAAATGAGGAAAATGCTCTAAGAGAAGATTACTGATTGATTGATTGATTCAGTAAATCATCAGTCCATTGGTTCATTTGTTCATTCCTTCTCCATTCATTCAACCAGTATTTTTGTGGGATCCACTGTGTGCTTGTACACACTGGTAAACAAGAACAGACATTGCCCGTGCTCTCAGGAAGCTTTCAGCCTAGTGCGTGAGACAAACTGATCAATCACTCAAATAAATGTAAAAATACACTCCTGATAAATGCCATGAAGGACGGTGCTCTACTCAGGGGAGAGAAACACAACTGATTTTGGAATCTGTAATAGGAGAGGGCTTGGCCCAGTCCTAGAGGCCAAGGATGGTTTCACTGGCAAAGGTCAGTTGCCTGAAGAGAGGAGGAGTATGTTTACTGGGCAAAGGGAAAGGCAGGGTGTCTCAGGCAGAGGGAGCTATGGGGGCAGCCAGAACGGGGCCTCCTTGAGTCAGGTTTGCACCACCTTTATCCTGTCTCAGCCAAGCCCTTCCTTTTTGTTCTTTTGGAAAGACCAGAGGAAGGTGGGTTGCCCTATCACTCTGCTCCAAGCCTTTTGGTTTGCAGCTGCAAAAGCTCATATTGCATCATTTTTTCTTTTATTAAAAAACTTACTTTTGGGGCCGGCCCCGTGGCTGAGTGGTTAAGTTAATGTGCTCCGCTTTGGCAGCCTAGGGTTTGTGGGTTTGGGTCCCAGGTGCGGACCTATACACGCCTCATCAAGCCATGCTGTGGCAGCATCCCACATAGAAGAACTAGAATGACTTACAACTAGAATATAAAACTATGTACGGGGAGGCTTTGGAGAAAAAAAAAGAGGAAGATTGGCAACAGATGTTAGCTCAGGGCCAATATTCCAAAAAAAAAAAAAAAAAGAATTTACTTTTAAATGGTGGGAAAAACCCTTTTGCCCTACATAATATATGGTCAGTATCAATTAAGCTGGCCTTTAAACATTGCTACTAATAAGAGCCCGTGGATATGCAAGAGGAAAACTGTTCATGCTTGTCCAGCTAAACACAATCTCTTAAACATTCTATTGTGTGACTGCCTTTCTATTTTGGGGCAGTCTATTACATGAAAAAAAAATTGATTCAAGAGGTAAAAGTAGTTAAGGGCTATGCATATCATGGTCTTTAAGAAATAACAGGAAAATCGATTAAATAGAGTACTAAAAGTTCCAATAAAATAAGGATAGCTGAAACAAGCCTGCTCTGTAGAGCACACCTGGTTGAATAATTATACCAGCTACCAATTCTTAAACACTTGTAAGGTGTTACATAATATACCAGCTGTTTTACTTGTGTTATCTCAGGCAATTCCTGCAGAAAAAAATCAATTTTACAGAAGAAAACTCAAGTTCAGAGAAGTTAAGTAACTACTCCCAGGTCACACAGCTAGTAAATGAGATTCAAGTCCACCTGATTCTTAAGCTCATGATATTTTCCAACATTACAGTCTTTTGGGCCTCTGTACCTCTATTTTCTCATCTGTAAAATCAGTAACATAAAATTCATCCCTTTATATGCCTTGCAGAGATAATGGAATAAAAACTGTTATTAGCAATAATAGTACTTTCAGTTTGTGTAGTACGTCAATTTCCAAAGTGCTTTTGTATCCTGAGTGCCATTTGACCAATCAAACAACCTTGTGACATAGGTATTATCATGCCCACCTTCCAGATGAGGAAGCTGAGGCTAAGAGAGATAGGTGATTTGCCCCAGGTCACAGCTCTAAGGATGGTAGGACCAGAAAATTGATACCAAGGTCAGTGCTTGGTCTACCTAACAACAGCTACCTTTTTTTTTTTTCCGCTGAGGAAGAGTCACCCTGAGCTAACATCCGTGCCAATCTTCCTCTATTTCTTTAGTATGTGGGCTGCCAGCACAGCATGGCTGCTAACAGAGAGGTGTAGGTCTGCACCCAACAACCAAATGCAGGTTGCTGAAGCAGAGTGTGCTGAACTTAACCACTAGACCATGGGGGCTGGCCCAACAGCTGCCTTTTTAATTACCAAGATAACTGTAAGAGACTCAAGGTTCCCCATGGGAAGGAAGGATTCATGGTATATTATGTAGGGGGTTATTATCATTGTGGCCATGCTTGTTATTAGTTGCCAAAGGACACTTGTGAAGTGTTTGGTCCTTTTTACCCTCAGCAGATCACTTTCTCTTTCCTGCTAGTCAAACTTTCTCTGCCTTCATCTCTTGGACCTTGAGAGCACGGCACTCATTTTCAGAGCTGCTCATGTGCTCACACTGTTCTTGCAAATTGGAGTCTGAACTTGGTTAGATGCTTGGCTATTCAAGGGCTTTCTTCTCCTTTGAGTGAATTGGAGGAAGTTGGGCTATTCAAGAACTTAATTAACATCTTAGATACATGAATGGCAGCTATACTCATTAAATTGACCTCTGATGTAAATAAATCGATGTGAGAACAAGCCCTTGGGAAAGCTGGATTACAATTAGGAACATTCTTGACCCTTTGGGCTGGCCAAATGGATGGGTTAAGGCCATTAGGGAAAGTATAAATTAGCCACTTGGGGAGAGGAATAAACTATTTACTGAAAAAGAAAGAAGAACTCAGAGTCACAGTGGGTCACAAGTTATGCATGAGACACAGCATGAAGAAGGTTTTTCCGTTGCTGTAAAATCTTTCTGGTTCTCTTTGGGTTGATCTTAGCCGTAGGAGTTATTTTCTGGGATCCTTTGACTTAGAAGATATGAAATGTAGACAGGATCTAGGGATGGTTCTAGAAGGGGTAATGTGATGACGAACTAGAGGAACTACCATAATGCAAATTAGGTTAGGCATAGAAGGAGGCCATATGCTCGGTTGTATTCTGGAAGAATAATGCGTGAGAGGTCAGAGGTCTTCTAGGGCAGGATAAAGGCAGCAGAACAACCAGAGCCGCATCCTTCCCTTCCTCCATCTTCCTGCCAGCCATGACATGGGAACTTCTACCCACTTAACAGTATTGCTCTGCTGCCTGGCTCCCGTCTCTGATTGGTGAGATAGTGAAAGTTCACTTTAGCGCACTTTGTCTTTTGGATGGATAAACAATGCTACTCGTGAAGGGCCTTTGCCTCTTGGGTTCTCTACACTCAATGAGGCAAGTAATCATGCTCCTTGTAGCTGGAAGCTTTCAGACCCAACTTGCCTCAGGTGTGGGTCTCAAGATCTAGAACTTGGGGAAAAGGAGTAGAAGCTCATGCAGGCCTCGTATCTCACATTTTCCAATACCACTTTTCCATCAGTAACACTGATATGTAGACTCCTGTTTGACTCCAGTGTTTCTTTCTTAGTAGATTCAGAACTCCAATGGGCAAGATGTGACTAATTGGTCCCCTAAGCAGCCCCAATAAAACTCCACAAGCAGAAGTGTAGTTTAGTTTGGAAGAAATCCTTCCTTTCATGATTGTGAGATACAGGTAGAAAGAGATCAGGTAGGAGAAGAAGAATCTTCCTTCGAGATGAAAAAGTTAAAGAACTAAAAGAGAGATGAATGTTAAGGACTTTTAAATTCTAAACTGATAGACCCTCCCAAGGCCCCTTAACATTCTGTTATTTGACAGATAATTAAACTCAAAGAAAGGTCCAGTGGAAAAATTGGTGTATGCGTCTTGCTTCCCAGAATGCTCTGAGGAGTGGCTTTTCCTCATGTGATCATAGAAATGTCTTGGATGTCCGTGCAGTTCCAGGTTGAAGGAACCCTCGGTGCTAAAGCATATGGAGTAACTCTCACTGGCCTGGGAATTGCATCTGTTGTCACCAATATGAAAGTACAAAAATTGCTTGTAGAGAAACCCGTTATAGAGACAGTTGGGTACTCAGCTTTTCTGTCCCCATTCTCTCACCCTCCCCAGGCCTGCAGTCCCAGTCAGATTGGTTATCATCCCCTGAAAATGTGGAGCCATTTTGTGTCATACGGAAAGAAAGGAACTAGCATGCCGGGAACTTACCTACATTATATTACTTAATCTTATGAGCAAATGGATCTATTCCTGGCTTATTGAAGGGAAAACCAAAGCTTAGTGTATGTAAATTGCTCAAGACTGAAGAATTTGTAAGTAGTAGAGGCTGGTTCAAATCTAAATCTAACTGATTCTAAATTTCATTCCCAAAAAGTCTGCCTCTGAAAGCCAAAAAGAGTCAGATACTTTTCTCTCTACCTCTGTTTATTCTCTTCTCTTTACCTGAAATATTCATTCATTTTTCTATTCATTCAATAAATATTTGCGGCACTCTTACTATGTGCCTGGGAATTGGCTCAATTCTGGGAAAACAGATAAGGAAGAATGTGCTGCTACCTTCCAGAAGCATACCTGTCCCTCAGGTATGGACAAGGTACGGACAAGAGGAATAAATATAATGTGATCAATTCTGTGAGTTAAAACAAGACAACACTCTTTGAAATCATAGGTAGTTAAGCAATAAACTACATTAGCAGATGGGAAGATGGGTGGAAGGAGATGGAGGGGGTGGTAAAGAGAGGATGCTTGAGAAGGCATTTTTCAGATAATATACATGAAAATGTTTATCATGGTATTTTAAAAATAGCAAACACTAAAAAAGTTCACTTGCTAGTTTTTAAAAATTAAGTCAACAGATATTTATTAAGAGGCCTCTGTATGCCAGTTACCATTTGAGGCATTGAGGATCAAGCAAGAATTGAAGTCCCTGGCCTCAGGAAGCTTACATTTTAGTGGAAGAATCAGATGCAAAATAACAGAAAGCTCTGAACGTAATGTCAGGCAGTGATTAATATGATGATGGGAAATACAGCTGGGTAGGGAGATGGAGGGGAATAGCTGCTATTTCAGGTAGTCTGGCCCTTTGGGGAGGGAGGATGGAGCCATGTGGATTTCCGGGAGGAGAGTAGCCCAGGCTCATGAAAGAGCAAGCCTCTGAAGTCAGCTCGTGCTGCCTGAGGTTGTAGGAATACCAAGAAGGCCAGTGTGGCTGGACAGAGCAGGACAAGGGAAGACTGGTAATAGATGAGGTCAGGGAGGTAGCTAGGGGTAGATCAACAAGGGCCTTGGAGGCTGTGGGAAGACTTGGGAAGCAACCGAATCAATTCATTTAATTGCCATTTCTTATACAAACCTATTACGGGGTGTCTTATTCAGAATAACAGAATATCCCAAACTGGGGGGCTTATAAACAACGAAATTTTTTCCCACCGTTCTGGAGGCTGAAAGTCTGAGATCAGGGTGCCAGCATGGTCATGTTCTGGTGGGAGCTCTCTTCTGGGTTGCAGATGGCCGTTTTCTTGTTATATCCTCACATGGCAGAGAGGGTGAGAGAACTCTCTGGGGTCTCTTTCATAAGGGCACTAAGTCCATTCGTAAGGGTTCCACTTTCATGACCCAGTCATCACCCAAAGGCCCCACCTCTTAATACCATCACATCAGGGGTTAGGGTTTCAAAATATGGATTTGAGCGGGGACACAAACATTCAATCCGTAACACTGGGTACAAGATTGTTCAACAGACATTTACAGTACAATTACTTCTACAAATCTAATGGAAACTAAAATACGTTTTAAGCATGTATTTTATGGGGTTGGCTCATTCCATTCTCAGTTTAATCCAAACTGATATTCCTAATCTCTGGTTGATATTGGCTTTAGAGCCACTTAAAGGCAGGATGTCTACCATCTGAAGCATAGGAAAGTTACCTCTTTAAAGACGATTTGAAATTGTGGAAATATGCAACAAAAATTTCAGATGAACCAGTTGGAAAATTATTGCGTGGATCGAAACCAAAAACTGTCTTCATCTGGACATTTTAATTTGGTTCCTTTTCCAGGTCCACTCAAAAAAACTGATGGCATTTTCACAGATATTCTGCCCTTGAGTTGATTGCAGCAATCTAGGCCTGAAGGAAAGGCCAGGAACTGAAGGCATCAGAGTCTTTCATTCAAGTTCTGGAAGGTTTCAGTTCTAGCTGAACTTACTTTCTCTTGTTCTGGAGTGTTCACAGCTGGGCTTTCCCCATGTGAACACAGACCAGGGAGGTGGCTCCGGGGCCACTCGCAGATCTGGAGAAGCCTGATTTACAGCTCCCACGAAGGGGGTGGGCATCTAAGCCTGCCACCCACCATGAGAACTATGCATTGTTCCCCAGTCCTGGCTCTGCTCCCTGGCAGTCCTGGAGCCCTGGACATCAAGAAGATCCTTGACTCCCTGCTGTTACTGAGGAGGCTGAGCCAAGAGGGAGAAGTGGGAGAGGCTGAGTCAGTCCTTTGAGATATATTAAAGCAATGCTTAGTAGGATAGGAACCAGGAGCAGGGGATGGAAGGGAAATCCCTGTTTTTTTCCCACTATACTTACTTCCCTAAGGAGCTCATGTGTAGCGTTTATTTCCTCAAACTCAAGCCTGGTGGTAACAACTGCCAAGCTCCCACCTAGGTTTGCCTGAATGTTTCTTCCTGATTTTGGAAGATGGTGATTGGGGATCTAGAAGTTTCCCATAAGTCAGGCTCCTCTCCTGTTGCTATTACTAGGGCTCTGGAGGTAGGAAGAAGGGACTCAGCAAATGAGAGTAGGTAGGTCTCTTGGGCCAAAGAATGAGTCCATATCTTTACTAGAAGGTTCCAGCATTAGTGCTCCCTCTTCTGAGGTACCTGTCCAGAGGACAATGGAGACCTTCCCACAGCTGCAGCAAATGTCTTTCCCACTCACCATAACCCACCCAGTTCCCTTATGAATCTTAGGTGCATCAACTCTTTCCTCCTGTTGGGGACACGTCTTTGCCCAGGAATATGAATCCTACTGACCTCAGGAGGCCTACTTTCATCTCCACAGTCTTCTTCCGTTTCCCCAGTGCTGAGAGTTGCTCCCATATTTCATTAATACTCAGATTAAGCCCATCTGTGTCCCTCACAAAATCTCCCTGACCCCACAACCACAGCTGAGGAAATTGAGGCCAGAAACAGCAAATGGCTTGTTTTAAGTCTCAGACCTCCTCCTTCCCCCCACTTCTTTTTTGGAGGGGCCATTGCACAGAGGAAGGCTACAAACCAAAACTCTTCTACAGTTGTTTTCCTGTAAACACTTTGAGGGCCTTGTAGGGAAATGGCTTCCTCTAATCCACGCATGGATGAAACCCCCAGACCACATGGCTTCCCTCACCCCATAGTTACCCTCCTCAAGGGACCCACCCTCCCTCATACTCCCTTCCTAGGGGAAGAAACACTTCAACAATCACTGTGGCGATAAGCATTGGGAGGTCTAAAAACAGGTATTGAAATGTTTCAACTATAAAGGCAGCTTTTGGAAATTGCTCTTGCTAGGTTATCTTAACTCTGGGCTTTAATTAAACTTTCTAGTATAATTCTTGTGTAATCTTGGTAAGGATTTTAAATGGCTTCTGACTCATTTTCTTAAAATTAGACAAATACACATGACATGCACACACACTCACACACACACTTACACCTCAGGCACTCGCACATCTCTTACTCATTCCACATGCTAGATTCAATTTGATTTTTCAGTGTGTGACCTTGTAATTAAGAAGTACACTTTCTTTGAAGAGACAATTACAGTTATAGATGGCAGTGAGCGGGAAGCTCAAAGGATGTTCCCCAGTATTAATCATTTGCATTACCACTTAGAAATCTTGCTGAAGTTTCAAAATAATAAAGTGGGAATGCTTATAAAAGTGCCAAGAACACTTCTCTGCTTGAAGCTGTAATTACTCAAAGAACTGGTATGTCACCGTGAGGGTTCAGGATGGATTCTCTCTCCTCCACTTCCACCTCTACATCTGATTTATAGAATCTTTGCGTGTCTGAGCTACAACTCAGAAAGCGTACAAACTCATTTCATTTAACTCGCTCGGTATAAATAAGGCAGCCAAGTACTCAAGAAGGAAAGTGACTTGACCAATGTCCCACAGGGAACTGCTTATAAAGTTGGACCAGGGCCCTGTGGATCCTGATTCTCAGTCTAGATTGTCCCATTACCCCAGCTATTCCTATCCAACCTGAGGTTAGAGGTAGTTTTTCAAAAAGACGCTTCCTAACCCCAACTAACCTAAGTAGGGAAGGCCAGGCGATGGGACAAGTAGATACAGACAAAGCTGGGCATATCTAGAGGCAAGACTACTTCAGCAATGGCTGAAGGAACAGGTGATGTTCACAAGAGTGGGTCTGCCCCTTGAAGGTGGAGCCCATGATTTATTTATTCTGAAAAATATACTAAGATTAGTACCTAGATAAAGGAACAGACATTTAAGGAGCCTTATGATGCAACTGACGCTTCAGGCATCGCAAACATCCTGGAAGATAGGTTAATGTTATCCCCATTTTATAGTTGAAAAAACTGAGGCTCAGGAAAAACTGTGCCTTGTATAAAGTCACTTAGCTAGGAAACAGTGGGGCTATAACTCAAACCCAGGCCTTCACTGCTCCAAAGCTTATGTTCCTTCCATGTTACTCCAATGTGTTTGTTGAAGTAAGGCAGTGGGTGGAAACAATGGAGGCAGATTTCAGTTAGATTAACTCAAGAAAGTAAGAACTGACACAGATGTCTAAAAATCAAGCTGACTGCATTGGATGGGGCAAGTGCCCTGTTCCTGAAAATGTGTGAAAGGAAGCTGGTTACACCCATGGTGGGGATGTTATGAAGGATCTAATCAAGGGAGGAGCCAGTTGGTTGGGGAGCAGGTATTGTCTCTGCAGCCCACGGGGCTTCCTTTTGGACTCGACATAAGCCAGCTCCCTGTATGAAGCAGTTATTTGTTAATGTGTGGGATATGCAGCAGAACTTCCAGTGGTTTCACTACAGGTCTCCAGGCCTGTGCCTTTGTCCCTTTACAGATCATTCTCAGCACAGTGGCCAGGGTAAAATGGTGGTTCCCAGAACTCTCACCCCCTTTTCTTGCTCTACTATTTTCCGTAGCATTTATCACTGTCTAGCCAAACTATCTAATTTACTCATTGTGCTTATTTTTTGTCTATCTTCCCTGTCCCTCTCCCCCAACAGAACTTAAGCTCCATCAGGAAAGGAATTTTTGCTTTTTTTACTAAAGTAACCAAGTACTTAGGACTATTGTTTGGCAAGTAAAAGTCAGTCGCTAAATATTTAGGATAAATGAATGGATGGGTGTTCTTGTAAATTTTTTAAGATTGAGGACTTCTGCAGAAAGGGGCCTCCTGTTTCTTCCTCCTGAATGCTTGACTGAAGCCATCGTTCATTGACATCTAATAAGGATGTCTGAGATACAGAAATGTATTACAGATAAGAATGTTGGGCCCTAGACTATGGCAGTTCAACAGCAATTCCAAAATGGAATAAAATAGAGATTTCTGAGGTTCAATTCTGGAGATGTGAGCTATTTCACATAAGGAGGGAACAGTGTTCTGGGGTGTAAAGGATGCTGGACTGGGAAACAGAATGCTTGAATCTAAGTTATCTAGGTCCCTTTTCACTTCTGCACATGCCATTCATTCATTCATCATCTGTCCATCCACCTACCTGCTCACCTACCCAACGGTCCATCCTCCATCCATCCATCTATCCAACAAATATTTCTTAAGAAATTGCTGTGCCTCAGGCGTTATTTTAGGAGCTGGGAACACAGCAGTGAAGATGATAGCAAGGGTCCAGCTTTCCTGGAACTTATAATCTAACAGCTGAGATAGAAAAAGAGCCTGAAAACATTAAGCTTACGTAATTTGAATTTATGATAAACACTCTGAAGAAAATGAAACAGGGAAAGGAAATAGACATTGTTGAGTTTCATGATTTCAAAGTCCCCTTCTCTCTCTGCTGTTTGTAGATCTATGAAGTTAATTCCTCCTTTAAAAACAACACCCCACAATTAAGCCACCCAAATAACACCAGATAGAATTCAGGAAATATTATACCAAAGCTCTCCAAGTACATTTTAAAAAGTATTGTCTCTTTTAACTAGAGTTTGATAATTATGCTTTGATATTTTTTATCTTAGTTTCATTGAATTTAAGCAGTAATGTTATGTAATTGTAGGCATGTAATATAATTTAACTCTAAAAGCTTCTTGTTTTGACTCTGTAAACACTTATTGAGCACCTACTCAGGTGGTAGGTACGATGCCAGGTGCTGGAATTGCAAAGAAGAATATGCTTCCCTTCCTCTTAAGAGAGTGAACATCTCCTGGGACATGTAAATAAATAGTGACAGGGCACCAAGCCAAGCCGTAAGATCTTTTAAGATAATGTTTGAATGAAGTACTGAGGGGACACAGGGGAGAAAGTGACTAACCCTGTCTGGGGGTGTTAGGGGAAGGTCAGGGAAAGTTACAAAGAGGAGTCGACTTTTAAGCTGAGTCTTAGGGAATGAAAAGCCCTTGCATGTACTTGCCACTCATCTATATTTGAACTCAGTCAAGATGATGCAGTGGGAACATTAGTCATCCCATGAGGCCCTTGATATGGGAATAGGTTGGCCTAGTTTGAAAAGAACAGCATGGCCATTTCGGCTCCAACAAGCTACAACATGAGAGTGAAAGTTTAGCAGTTCTGAAAACATACAAGGAATGTGTGCAACCTCAGTTGTTTAATAAAAATTAAAAAAAAGAAAAGGAAAGAAAATAGAGTCTTATAACAACTTTTAGGAAAAACTCGCAAAGTCCATGAGCTTTTAACAAATGCCCTGCGATGCCCTCTTTTTCTTTCACCTCTGGGAAAACTAAGAGAACATGTGCCAAAGGTGGCCTGCTGGAGTCCTACTCCATCTGCTATGGTAGCCCCTCCATGGGTTGTTCTAGTGAGTGGACACAGGCCATCGTGCAGCCCAGCATGGCTGTGATGGCTAGAGAAGGGAAGCTGGTCAATTGGCCTTAGACAGACACAAATAGCTCCTCCTACTCTAACACCATAGCTCAGAGTAAATAAGATTGTGTCCCTCGTTTGCACTTGTACAGACATTAGGTCATTTAGCCCTCACAATGCCCTGTGAAGTAAGATCATCTTCCCTTCTGTTTGTGGACAGGGAACTGGGAAAAGGATAAGTGAAGTAACATGCCTTTTCTAGAACTAGAAAGGAGCAGAGCTGAGGTTCTAATCAGATCTTTTGAAGATCAAAAGAGATTATTTGGAAATTTCAGAAATGATGCAAAAATGAGTAATTATAGACATCTGTTTGCAACAATACGGCAAAGTGGATATGCAGAGAAACAGTCCTAGAAGAGGTAACCTAGAGAGTTAGATCAAGTCATTTTGTAAAAGCATGACTGAGCTTGTGGTAAAGTAAGAAAAACACTTACCTTAGGCGACGAAGTCTGGAACCTGAGCACAGTGGGATGTGATTACAGAAATTATTGCAAAAAAAAGGGGGATCTGCTAAGACGTCCTAAATGTGTGACCTAAAATAAAACCTGCCTCATAGAGGGAGAGAGCAGTAGACTTGATAATTTTGCCTTTGGCTCTTGGTGAAGCAGCTGAGCAGGGAGTTGGAGGGAAGGGAGTGTATTTCACTCTTGAGAATGTCTAACCACAAGCCTGCCTAGACCCACATGTCTAGAATTCACTCTACTTCTGTGGCCCCAAAGCTCCAAAGCATAAGTTTAGTTTAAGGTGGCTTCTGGTTAGTAGTGTCCAAAATATGTTTCATTGGGATTCTAGAATGAGAGAATAGTAGGGAAGCAAAATTTGAAGAGATAATAGATGAGAACTTTCCAAAATTGACCAGTGAAAAACACAAGTGCTCAGTCTCAGAAGATTCAATAAATCTCAAGCAAGATCAATAAAAAGATATCTGCATCTGAAATTTCAGAGTAACAAGGATGAAGAGAATATCTTAAAAGGACTTAGAAATAAAAGATGATCAACCAAGAATTGGAAGATTGACAGCTGACTTCTCAGTAACCTCTTCCTGATGGAGATTAATATCAATTACTCCTGTGAGTGTGGTGACTTCTTTCTTCATTTGTTCTCTTGGTATGGGGATCCCAGAGGGGCCAGGTGGTAGCCAGAGCTTAAAGTTCATTGGGACTCTTATTGTGTTTCCAGGTAGAAGTATTCATCCTTTGGGAAGCACAATCTCTAGACCTGTAGAGCCTAAGACTTCAGGGATGGGAAGCATAAATCCTCCAAGTGGATGATAGAGGATCATGATAATTAAGTTCACTTCTGCTTCTACCTCTTGGCTCCTAGATCCATGTATTCTATCTATTGAGAATATGTAACTACATAAAGATCATTGCTTTAGGGTATAGACACCTCCTTGAGGATAGTACCCTATCTTAGCAGAGCATCCTCTCCAAGATGGCACCTCAGCTACATCTTAAAGAGGCCGTTCCACCATTCTGTTGGGCCGATGGGTTCTGAGTGGTATGGATTGTGAAAGGAACATGGATTCCCATGGTTACATGCCCACTGCTGCACCTCCTTTGCTGGAAAATGTGACCTTTGATCTGGGACAATGTTGTATGAGATCTCATGTTGGTGGATCAAATATTCTGTGAGTTCTTAGCTACTTGTACTGGCCAAGGCTCTGCAGGCAGGAAAGGTGAATCCATTTCCAGAAAATGGGCTGATCCTAGTCAATATGAATCACTGTTCTGTCTACAGTGAAAGGGGTTGAATTGTAATCAGCTACGAAACAATGAAGTTGGCTTTCCCTGAAGTGGCTGATTTGTTTCCTTGAGGGTTGGTGCCACATTAGGGCTCAGCACTGGCTTCTGTTGCTGGACGTTGGCAGTTGCAATAGCTAGGTCACCCTTGATGAGTTGGGGGCCATACTGTTGGCTCAGTCAGAGCCTGTATCCCTGCCTCTATAGCATTTCTTCTCACTTCAACCTTTACTTTGTGTAGGACATCTGCTGGAGCTAAGAATTTAATACTCTCTGCAGCTGGCCATTGAGTAATCCCTTTCCAGATCTCATTTTGGAGTCTTTCTTTTAGGACCACTTCTCGTGTCAATTATAGTAGACTGGTTTCCTGAAAATAGACTCTGAGACAAGAGTTGTTTGGAGCATGCTCTCAGGAATTACACCTGTAATCATGGGGTGAGGCAGGCAAGATTGGGAAGAGGGAGGAGCTGCCCCTCAATATGGTTGCCATCGATGCCTCAGCCAGTCCTAGGGAACCTCTGGAGCCAGGATGGCTCTTCCGAGTTTTTCCAAACTTAGACAAGGGGCTGGGTGTTTGTAGCCCTGCATTGGTGGCAGACCAATGGCAGAAGATGTAGCCATGCCAGAAGCAATTCCCTGAAGCTGAGGGCCATCCCCACTGAGGGGTACAGCTCTGAGTGGTGTAGCCGATATTGCCGTCTTCCAGGAGATGATGCTTGGGCTCTGAATAGTAGATCAGATACAGCACAACAGCACCCATAGCACTTCTCTCCACAAAGTCTATTTTTTAAAAATAATAGACCTGTTCATTTCAATCATGCTTCCCAGGATGTGTAGCAATTTCACAAGTTCAACCGTCCTTGGTACATGTATCTAGTCCTTTAAGGAGCAAGCATTTTCTGTTCTTCATGGCTGTGTTTGGAATTTAGGATGAATCCCCATACCAGTCAGATTTCTGTTAATGCAGGACTGAAACGAATTTGTAACAGGAATGTTTACTGCTTAGCAAGCCACAGAATCCATGTGACATTTATTTGTAACATTTGTTAGTAGTATATTTAGCACCTCAATTTTGCAAATAGGGAAGTTATTTTACATACGTTGGGGGTGGGGATAACCACGATATTTAAGAGTGTAAGAACTGTGGATTTTTTTTTTTTTTTACACAGGAATAGACAAAGCAGAAAAAGGTTTACTCTTAAGCTGCTAATGCTTCATCTTCAAGGCTACTCACTTGCTCAAGCCTCTTTCACATGGTCATATGATTTTTTAATATTTGCAAAGAAAGATATTTGTATTTTTTTGTGATTTCATTTCTCATTCCAAATAAATCCTCCCTTTTATAATCTCTTATAATGTTTGTTGTATTTGTAATTTAGTGTTATATTTCTTAAAGAGCACTTCCCCAACTGTATAAAAATAAAATGGAATCTACCCCTGGACAAGAATGAGCAGGAAGTTGCTCCCTGCCTAGTTATGAATATTTGATCTCCACTGGGAGACAGACAAGTTGATGCTTATTGGCCTGAGACTGCCTAGGCTGAGATTTTGAATATTAAAATGTGTTCAGTCTCTGGCTGACTATGCTTATACAATGACTTGTCCTTTGAATCAAAAGCATGTTGCTAATAACTTACATATGAACAGTATAAATACTTACATCACTGCAGTTTTAGTTTCTGAATAACTTACAAGTTAGTATTACAGATGAGGAAACCAAGAATTAGAGAACGTAAATAACTCACCAGATGTCACAGGGTTAGGAAATGGCAAGCTGTAACTCAAAATTAGCCTCTATGATTCCTCACCCATGGGGCTTGCTACTATACCACAATATCCTTTCAAAAGAATGCTTATCTAGATCTCTATGGCAATGTTTTGGGATTTTTTTCCTACTAAAATGACAAGAAAAATCTCCCAAACATGTCCAAAGATTTGTATATTTCTATCTCAAGGCTTAGTCCTGGAGTCAAATTATGTAGTCTATTTAAGCAGGAGAGCTTCAGATGGCACTAGAGGACGTGAGTGTGGAGAGGAGTAATGGAGAGAGATTTAGGAGGTGGAGTTTGTAGAATTTGGTAGTGACCTAGATGAGGGGAGATGAAGAAAAAAGTCAAAGATGAATTCCTTGGACGGCTAGATAAAGAATGGTGTCATTACTGAGAAATCAAGCAGAGATGGTGTGGTAGACAGAATAATGCCTCCTCCCCATCTGCAGAAATGGTCCTCAAAACCTGTGAATTTTACCTTACGTGGCAAAAGAGACTTTGAAGATGGGATTAAGTTAAAACTTTGAGACGGGAAGATTATCTTGACTTGTCTGGGTGGGTCCAATGTAATAACAAAGGTCTTAAAAGAAGGAGACAGGAGGATCGGAGTTACAGAAGGGAAATATGATGATAAAAGCAAAAGCAGAGCTCAGAGAGAGAAAGAGATTTGAAGATGATGCACTGCTGGCCCTGAAGGTGGAGGAATGGACCCTGAGCCAAAGAATGTAAGCAACCTCTAGAAGCTGAAAGGGCAAAGAAGCTTTCTCTCACAGAGCCTCCAGAAGGAATGCAGCCCTGCCGACACCTTGATTTTAGGACTTCTGACCTTCAGAACTGTAAGATAATAAATGTGTGTTGTTTTAAGCCACCAAGTTTGTGGTAATTTTTTACAGCAGCCCTAGGAAACTAATGCAGGTCATAAAGTAGGTTTGGAGTCAAGGGAAGAATGCAAAGTTAGCTCTGGTCATGTTCAGTTCAAGAAGCTTAAAGAATGTTCTGGTTGAAATTTCTGGCAGAAAATTAGACATCCAACTAGGGACTTTATCCAGATATAGCTTTCACAGTTATAGGCATGTGGTTAGGTAATAGCTGAAGGCATCAGAGGAAATGAGATCCCCACAGGGAAGAAAGAGAAGAAAGTGTTCTCCTTTGGGCTCTGGTGTACACTAACCCTAAGGATGGACAGAGGAAGAAAAGTTTGTGAAAAACTGAGAAGGATTAACTCAAGGGTAAAGGAAAAACATGGGAGAATGGCATCACCAAACCCCACAATTAAAGTAGTTTCTAGAAGGAATTGGTGGTCAGCAGTTTCAAGCAAAAGTAATTCTGCAATGTGTCTGTGTGCTTGGGAGTTATTGCATATGGACGTTGCTGGTGGCCCCAGTGAGTGCAGTGTCAGCTGTATGATGGGAATAAAAATTCAGTCAGACTGCGGAGTGAATGAGAGGTCAGTAAGTAGAGACTATGAGTGTAGGCCATTCTTTCCCGAATGTTTGCTGTGAATCCATGGAGACAGAGGCGTCCATAATTTGTAGAAGCTGCAATTCTCAGGGAGGGAGTTGAGCCTGAGCTGCAGGAAGTGACATTTGCAAAGATGAAGGGCTCATGGGATCTGTCAGGAGTAGAAATGAAGAACACTCATATTTGGCTGCCCTCATTTATTGTAGCCTTATTACATTTTGTATCACCACCATTTGTCTCCTTATTTAGTTGGCCACGCTAAAGAAATTCAACACTTCAGGTTTTGCTTTAATTCAAAATTGTCCTGTTCATTTTGCCTCTGTACCATGTCTCTGTCTGTAGCTCCTCTTGGATATGTTTCTAATTCTCAGCTGGGCATCTCCACTTAGATGTCCCAGGAACCCACAGCCAGATAGTAGCAAGAAGTCAGGACTCATATGGCTGTTTACTATTTACTTATATTATCTCTTTGAGTCTCTATTTTCTGAATATGAAAAATGAGGATAATGTGGTGCTCTGGAAGTTTCTTGAATGAGGATTAAATAATGATAATTATATTAAAAAATTTCTCAGCATATAGTGTCCAGCATATAATAGGGTCCCTACCACCCCTCTGACTGTCAATGTCCTTATCTACCCATGAGAGTACAAATATCATCTTCATAGGGTTGTTATAAGGATTAAAATAGATCACATATGAAGAGTTTCCATCATGGAGGCTGACAAAATGATACTAATCAGTGGTATCTCCTTCATTCATTTATCCATTCATTCATTTATCCAATATTATGCACTTGGACCATTTTATTTACCCAAAGGCAGGCAAATCCCACCTTTGTCTTCTGGAAAGAAAATTTGGCTTTCTAAGTCCCATGCACCAGCCCTGGCGTGGGTGACATGGGACTGAGCAATCCTCTAACACCTCTCTTCATTCTTTATAAGTGTCTTCTGAGCAACCCATCCTAGTAGAAGTACTTGGCACCCTTCGTTTGTTTTGCCCTCCATTCCCACAGCTGCTGTTGTGAGCCTTTTTCATCTCTATTCTTGCAGCCTGGAAACAGTAACTCAGATTCCAAAGGGCAGTTTGTCCCTCATCCCAAAGAGTTTCCCCCTGTTTCTTTCCTAATCCAAAGAACTTAATCAGTATGGAACTTGCTTAATTCTCCTCAAGACATTTGGACAAGCGTTCAAGGCTGTCCTAAAATTCTCTCCAACTTAAGAGAGAGAGAGAGAGAATATATTCATCTTTGATAACACAGATGAGCAGCAAGCCTTGCAAGCTTTTTGGTTGTGAGGGGCAGCTATGATGTCAAGATTTAGTGATGCAAGCCCAGTGGTTCTTGGTCTGTGGTTTCTAAGCCCTAAAGGCTGGCCCACAAGTCTTTTTCAAACTTCAAAATGACTGCCCCACATTGTGTGCTTTCCCATGATTAGAAGGGGAATTTATCAATTCGGGAGTTCTGAGTTTCCTGTATATCATTAGTAAGAGGAGGATAAATTTTTACATATTAGGTTCTGTTTCCTTGGTAGATGAAATCATTCATAGCATCATCATGCTATAGGATAAGTGGAACCAATTCTTTGGTATTAGGAACCATTGATGGAGGGGAAAATATCCCACACTGGGCAGCAGCAGAGTTTTCACATGATAGATGATCAATAAATGTTCATTAAATGAATGGATGGCATTTTCTTCTGGATCCATGTCTACCACTAAGTACCTTGACCATAGAGAAGTCACTTTATCCCCAGACTTCAATATCCTCGGCGGTAAACTGCATTGGATAATACCAGAAGCGGTATATCCAAATATGCACAGTGGCCAGATGGGTAATACATGAGATACTATGTAGAATAGTAGTCAACAAGGTGGCTTTAATAAACTGTTGCACGTATGGTAACATATTTACAGGTTCTGGGAATTGGTGCATAGACATTTTGTGGGGGGAGCATTATTCTACCCAGTACACTGGAGTAGCTGATATTTGGGCAATTCAGACAAATGCTGGGCTGTGAGCTTACTGAAGACAAGAACTCTGTTCACATTCACTTTTCTTACCTACATATGGTTGATGTTCAGTCAGTGTTGATTTTTGAACTAGTGTAAATACAGGATGTCATAGTAACAATGACCTCAGCTATCTAGTCCAATGCACTCATATTACAGATCAGCAAATAGAGGTCCAGACAGGAGAAAGATTGTGAGTAATTGGACTCTTAGTCTATGGCCCACTCTACTATATCCAGGTTTTCTTAGAACACTAGGAACTGTAGCAACGTTCCTATAGTAACGAGAAAACAATCAACTGTGCTCTTATTCAGAAAAGGATTGTGTGAAAGTAGCGTATCCTTGAGATATTAAAGCAGGACAGGGGCTAATAGTGAGGTGCCCTGAATGAATCTGGAAAGAAGAGAAGCTCCCAGAAAGTTGAACTTTAAAATAAACATATTGTGCATTAGCGTAGAGGAGGGGTTGGCAAGCATTTTCTGTAAAGAGCCAGGTAGTAAATATTTTAGATTTGCAAGCCATATGGTCTCTGCTGCAGCTCCTCGCCTCTGCCATTGTAGTGCAAAAACATTCATAGATGATGCGTAAGTGGATGGGCATGGCTGTGTTCCAGTAATACTTTATTTATAAACATTGAAATTTGAATTTCATATCATTTTCATATGTCACGAAATATTGTTCTTTTGATTTTTTAAACCATTTTTAAAAAGTAAAAATCATTCTTACTCCATGGACTCTACAAAGCAAACAAATAAAGCTGTAGTTTACTGACCCTGGAACAGAGTCATGGTCACCAGAAAGAGATAAAATGGCTCTCAGGCCGCAAGACTCTCAGGTGATCTAATCAAAGATATCACCACCTCTAAAAAATGAGTGTGCCAATCTGAAGGGAATTTGGCTAACCAAAGAAACCACAAAGAAGAAAAGACGAGGGAGCATCATGAGGCAGTCAGGGACAGTGGCCCCTTCATAAGTGACTCAGGGAAGAGTGATCTTGGCCAAAGGAGATCACATATTGGGACTAGATTTTTTTAAGTTCATTTTGTAATGGGAAAGGATATTTTAAGCTATGTTAGCTGAACATCCCATTTTTAATTGAAAAAAAGTATATATATATATGTGTGTATATATATGTGCATGCACACATATATATGGATGTATTTATACATCCATGTATATATGAGTATATTTACGTACATGTATATATATGTCAATATCTGGTTGATTCTTAATCACTTGCTAGCTCTATGATCTTGCTTAAATGTCTTTATTTTTCTGAACCTCTCCTCATCTGTAAAACAAGGGAGATAATAGTACCCATGTTATTGGGTTATTTTGAGAAGTAAATGAGATAATATGTGAAATATCTAGCATATAGGAAATGCTTACTGTGGAAAATACCAGATAATAACTCTCATATTTGGTGTCTATAGTATATAAAAATATACATACATATATATGCATATATGATATATATTATGCACATATATGATATAGATATTATATACATATATCATATTATATGTCTGTACACACACCCCAAGGAAATATAATAAATCACACTAGGTATCCTTCTAAATATGCTGTTTTGAAATTTGCATTTTTCCCCTGATATGTCATGGCTAGCCAGGAGATAATACAGAGCAGGGGTTGAGAGCTTGGCTGCTGTCATCTGACTGCTTGGTCTTGAGTCTTGGTTCCATAATTTTAAGAACTTGATTAAGTTACTTCAGTTCTCTATGTCGTGTTGTCTTTCCCCTAGACTACAATAAGAACAGTGCACAGGGCTTCTTCAAGGATTAAATGAGAAAATATATGCAAAATTCTTAGCACACCTGACATCTAGATAAATAAATAAAAGTTATTAGCACACAACTCAGCTTATAGTAAATAACAAACATTATTCTAGAAAAATGCAAGTTTAGTATTTCAGAAAATATTATAATGACATCGAATATTTGTTCAGCGTTCTCAAAAAACCCTTAGGATGGCAGCAAGAGAGGACACATGGAAAAAATCTGTTTGAGAAGAAAAAGAAGTATTAAAATTATTTCCTACAGCAAGGACAATAGAACATCCACAAAAAGAGGCTGTCACTTAATAGTCAGGATAATGCTTTGCATTTATGCAGCATCATAAATAAAGCAGTTTTCAGAAGTAACACCTTTTCAAAGACATTACTAAGCACGATTCTGAATCATCTCCAGATTACTGTGATAATTAGGCGGTGGACACATTTTTAAAAGGCGACTCAAGACCTATTTTAACCATAAATGATTCACTTTTAAAAAGATCTCTCTGATGTATGGAAATTTCTTCAAGATAAAGTCTCTAACTTTCTGCATGATTTGTGGAATGGCCCTTGAAGTACAAGATTTGGTGGGTTGATTTATTGAAGTTTTCATTTTTACTGGAATTTAATTTGTGCATAGAGCAAAATGAGTTAATTTCAGAAAATGTGAGTGTCTAGAAGTGCAACAAAAAGGAAATGCGTCAATGTCACCAAAAGGTTTTTTCACAAAGTAAAAATTTCAATCACTGATGATTTTTTTTATGTTTGTCTGCAACATCAGGGAGTTATTATGATCAGACTTTTGTTGAAATAAATTAATCAGCTAATGCTACAGAGATGTTAAATAAGATGATAGTCAACTCTCCTAAAGTAGGTGCTCAATTAATGCAATAATCTGTTGTGCCAGTTAATGAGGATTTGTCCTGTGCCAGCAGCCTCCAGTTGCTGTCTTCTGTAATTTAAACTCACACAACCCTGTGAGGGATTAAATGGGTTAAAAAATGGGTTAAAACCCATTGTTTTACAAATAAGGACATTGAAATTCAAGAGTTTTATTCAGAGATCGCACAGGCTTAAATGGATTGGATGAGTTCTGCTCTACCCTTCATGAGTCATCCTCCTTGTTTCTTATTTATAAAAAAGATTTTCCCTCTCTCCCTTCCTTTCTCTTTCTTCCCTTTTCCTCCTCTCTCCTTCCCTCTTCCGTTCTTCCTCCCTCCCTCCCTCCTTCCTGGTCTTCCTTCCTTCTGTCCTTCAGCAAGTGAACCATACTGCTTATGGATAAAATGCAACAACTTGTTCTTTTAATATTTGACTATGTACGTGTGTGCATGCTTTTGTATGGAGGTATGTGTTCTTTTTTCAATGAAAATACCAACCCCATAATAAGGCTGATGAGTAGATTAATCTCTATTAAAAGTATTTTGAAACACTTACTCATTTTCTTCAAAGAGAAATGATGAGAGGGAATTATGTGTAAACTTCCCTGAGTGCCATATTTATTACGTCAAAGATGGTTTTCAGATTATAACATTCATGAGGGAGAATTACATGTAAACTTCACTGAGTGCCATATTTATGATGTCAAAGATGTTTTCCAAATTGTAACATTCATTAGAGTCTGCCAGAGATTATAGTTACTTACTCATGCACTGCCTCCTTGAATGAGGAGTGAGTTCCTTATAATGTCAAAAACCATGCCTAAAGCCGTTTTACCAATTCCAGTATCGAGTTGAAATGAAAGGGACTTTGAAAATGTGATGGCTTATTGTTAATTCACTGGGTTCCAACTCCAACTAATACATTATTTTTGAGTTCCTCTCTAGATGTACAGCCTTCCTTGTCTTCCTAGGATTGTAGAGAACATTGATACGGTGAGAAAAATGATTTTCCCATGAGAAGGAAGCGTGAACATTTGGGGGTAGGGATTGTTGAAGAGGAAGAGGCTCACCCGCATGAAATAGGGCAAAATTTCATGCAAGTTGAGGCAGTAGACAACATTGTCCTGAAACTAAGAGAACTAGATTTTGGTATCAACCCTATTGCTGATTGGTTATGGAACTTTAGACTAATCAGTTAGCACTTTTGGGTTTTGATGTTACTATTTTTCAAACAAAGTGCTGAGTTCCCAGGGCTGACTCGATCTGATTACTTAGCCATCGAGATCCAGGATAGACAGTCTCTTCAGTACCTTCTTAATCAGCAGGGAAAAAGTAACCAAAGAAAACATAATCCATCTGTTGACAGATTTTTAATGAAGCAACTGTAGGGGAGGAAGACATTTCTTCTACCCTCTCTGGGATCTTCTGGCTGGAGAACGAATTAAATTCACATGAGACAGAATAACAGGAGAAAATTAAACAGAGCTTCATAACATGTATACATGGGAGAGGCTCAAGCAAACTGAGCAACTCGCCAAAATGGCTGAAGCCCCCACCTTAAATATCATATTCAGCTAAAGACAGAGGAGGATGTTAGGGGAGTGGGGAGTCAGTTACAGGAGGTTACTAGACAAGCACAGTAAACAGGAATAAGATTATTATGCAGATTTAAGTCCTTGCATTCTGTATTGATAGGAGTTTCTAGAGATGAGGTCATCTCCCCTTCTTCCTGGTACAGAGAGGAAGACACTTTTACCGATGGAGATTTCCTTTACAATGTAAATGCATCCCAACAAAGGGCAAGCAAGTTCTACTCCTCAGAGCCTCCTTCCCGTCTGCAGTTTATTAAAAGTAACCAGCCCCAAATAATCCTCATGCCAAAGAGACATATCTTGGGGTGGCCAATGCCAGTCCTCCACACAAATAAACATTAAAATCACAAACTCTTAAAACATGGTCCAGGGCCCGGCCCTGTGGCCCAGTGGTTAAAGTTCTGTGAGCTCTGCTTCAGTGGCCTGGGTTAGTGGGTTCAGATCCTGGGCACAGACTTACTCCACTCCACCAACCACACTGTGGAGGTGTCCCACATACAAAAAAGTAGAGGAAGATTGGCACAGATGTTAGCTCAGGGCTAATCTTCCTCAAGCAAAAAAAAAAAAAAAGAGGAGGATTGGCAATAGGCAATGGATGTTAGCCCAGGGTGAATCTTCTTCAGGGGGAAAAAAAACTTCTGAATAAGAACTAAGATATTTTATAAGAATAAACATAAAAAGACCAAAATCCTCTATTAAGAAACAAAGACTTTTAGATTGGATCCCACCCTCCAATTAAAGCATATGCTATTTAAAAGAGATATACCTAAACCGAATAATGCAGAATGATAAAAATAAAAGGATGGGCAAAGATATAGCAGGAAAATACAATTAAAGGGAAAGCAAGAATTGTAATCGATAAAGTAGAAGTACAGGAAAAAACCCAATAATTAGAAAAAATGAACTCAAGGAGAAGTGGGAAAATAGATCAAAAACCAGGAAAGAAATGAAAAGTGTTGTCAAATTATTAGACATTAAAAAGGCTTCTATTCCAAACATTTTGTGATTTCAAACTTTTAATAAATTCTATAAAACATGTTCCAAAACCTAGAAAAAGATAAACCTTAATTTCATAAACTAGCATAATTATAATATTGAAATCCTAACAAAAACAGTAGGAACCAATCTCATTTATAAATAAAATTTTTAAAATCCTCTACAAAACACTGGTAAAATAAATTTAACAGAATATTAAAGGAACCCTACATTATGTCCAGGTTGTATTTTTTTTATATACATTTTTTTGGGGGGGAAGATTAGCCCTGAACTAACTGCTGCCAATCCTCCTCTTTTTGCTGAGGAAGACTGGCCCTGAGCTAACATCCATGCCCATCTTCCTCTACTCTATATGTGGGACGCCTACCACAGCATGGCTTGATGAGCTGTGCCATGTCCGCACCCGGGATCCAAACCAGCGAACCCTGGGCTGCCAGAAGCGGAACGTGCACATTAACCACTCTGCTACTGGGCTGGCCCCCAGGTTGTATTTTTGAAAGGAATATAATAACAATTCCGTATTAAGAAAACTATGGCTAAAAAATATCACATCATGCAGCCAAAGGAGGGAAGTGACATGGACACTGCTGTGGTCTGAATGTTTGTGCCTTCCCAAAATTCATATGTTGGAATCCTAATGCCCAATGTGATGGTGTTAGAAGTTTGCCCTACAAAAATCTTGATTTCAGACCTCCAGCATCCAGAACTGTGAGAGAAAAAAGTCTGGTTTTTTTGTTTTGTTTTTTAGAGGAAGGTTAGCCCTGAGCTAACATCTGTGCCCATTCCTCTAAATGTCTGTTGTTTTCAGTCACTCAGTTTGTGGTACTTTGCTATAGCGGCCCTAGGAAACTAATAATAGCCTATAATGAGTGTGTCCATGCCTGTAAGCATTGCTTTACTTGACCATGATTTGTAATACTCAAACCTACTTTTGTTAACAGTTCTCAAAAAGAAAATTTTAATAGAAACCTATGTTAAATAAATTTTTCAAAAAAAGTTATACCATGAGCCATTTTCCAGATTAGGGAGATATGTTGCTGCAAAATCAAGTAATGGGAGGATATTGTGTGTTAAAAAGATTGGGAACCACGATTAATTGCTTTAAAACTTCTAGAAGTTGACTGCCAGTCCTAGTAGCAGCACATAATCTAATAATATATACGTCAAATAACAGTGTATTTTTAAATTCTATCCTCTCATTTATTCAGAGATCAAATAAATAATTTATTGAGCTTTTTTAGGTTCCTCCCACCTAATGAATTAGACAAAGAACCTCCTTAGGAAGAACTCACAGTCTTTTAAGGAAGTTAAGACATTCAGCTAGAACATACACTATATGAAAAAAAAAAGGAAGGGAAACACAGAGTAAATTATAGAGAAATTCAAATAAAAGAGAGATCACTTTCAGCAGGGATGGGCATGGAAGGCATGAAGGAAAAGTAAGTTGGTTCTTAAAGAAGTTGGACACAAGAGGAAGACCATCCCAGTGGAAGGAACACATAAGCCAAGACAGAATTAGTTATCACGTGGATTATTTGAAGAACAGCAAGTAGAACTATTCATAAAATGTTTGCAACCACTCTGTTCCATTAAAACATCCATTAAAACCAAGGAAAATCAGTGAGTTGGCTGGATAACACCGTTATCAGGATGAAGGCCTCCAAAGTTATAAAATACTTGGTAGGCTGGATTTAAGCAGAATATTTGCTTTCATGACTCATGAGATGATGCTTGGGGGAAGAGTTGGGATAGTGTGTGTGTGTGTCACAGGGCTGTCCGGCATGCTTTGACTGGGGAGGCCAAAGGAGAGATGCCTTTGGGTCCTTGCTGGTAGCCAGGAGCACACGGTTTCACCCGGCCCAGTGGTGCAGTAGCATGTGGCCCAGTATCTCTGGAATGATTGATAAAGAAGATTGTCAACTTCTGAAGACTTATACAGCTGGAATTGTTGTTCATTCTTTGAGATGGCTCAATAATAAAATTTTCATATTTCTTTTCATAATCTTTTCAAGATTATTTAAGACAGTCTAGCAGAATCAGCCAGCATGTGGTGGAGGAGCTCTGGAATTAGAGTTAGAAGGTCTAGGCAATGACCTTTTATGTTTTGTTTTGTTTTTATTCATACCCTGATTATTTTCTAAACGGACTTAAAATCACTTTACAATAGAAAGCTCAGATACAATAAAACTGAAAATCATTCAGACTCACATATTGTGAAGAAAAGAGACAGTGCTGTTGGCTAAGATTAGGGTGTACTTTTTTTTATTTGTTCTTTGCTTTTTCCCATTTATTGAAAAGGCAAGAAAACCCAGGAGTAATCTAAATAAGAAAGATGAGAGGAAAAGTTTTTTTTTTTAACAACTTGGGCAACAAGCAAACCAAAAAACCTTGGAAGCCAATGGTGAAGAATAACAAATGTGTATTTCTTAATTACAATTCTGATTAGTTATTTCCATTAGTTAGCAATACTGGCTTCCCTAGTATTCTGTTTCTTAGAACAATGAGTACACGTTCTTAAACTGGTCTCATAGTTAAAGAGTAATCTTTTAAGTATAGACATGGCGTAATTCATTCTATTTTACTATTTTCTGTATTACTTAAAGTTTTTGCCACCAGGTAAAAGTTGAGTTTCAAAGAGAGGTGGACAGATTTAAAAAGAGAGGTTCTTTATTGCTATGCATAACTGGAGGAAACAAGGATAACACAGATTTTTGCCAATACTGTTCTTAAATGAAAAAGCATAAATCATTAAGCATCTACTATGGTTTTCAAATTTAAGATAAAATCTGGAGCAAAATTTAAAGACATGCAAACAGCTAGGTTCAAATCAAACATCTTCTTTCCCTAAGTTTGACTGCTATTAGACAGTGTTTTTGGGTTCCTTTTTCCTATAGAGAAACTTTCATCTCCCAGTGCTTCTGAGCGTGTGAAAACCAGAGGACCGTACTACCGATGTTCTTTTTTGTAAACTATTTGTGGTTTGGCATTGAGAGTCCTCACAATTGTGCCTGCATTACTTTAGAGTTCTCCACAGTCTGGCTTCCTCATGTTAGTATTCAGCTCTGGGTAGTCAGCTTGTCCTGCTTCTGCCTGTACTTGTGCACATGTAAATGTGTACATGCATATTGAACAGGGGGGTGGGGGCAAGCCAAAGAGTTGTCCTCCTATCTACCATGTTACTTGATTAATAAAAGAATCAGACTGAGTTTTTCATTTATGTTTTCTTCTGGTCTGTATACAGGCCTAGGGAATATTACTTTTCAATAAAGGAAAAATTATCTTCAGCAATTCAGTTCCTCAATAAACGTATTTGGTCAGAGAAACGATGGCCTCTTTACTAAGTCTTACAAATGACTCTGGCAGACCAAATTATTTCTTAAAGGCATAACCTTTTTTTTCTTTTTCTTTTTAAACCTAAGGTATTAAATACATGCACGGCAGGAGCACCAGCAGTGACTGTGACCAACAGACGTTAAAAGTAGATTGTGATGCTTTTCATTCCCTGAGCCTGCGTATGGTCTCAGACCCTCCTCAGCAAGATGCCGTAGCGAGCCACTAACAACTGATCAATATTAGATGCAACTTGAAAACTGTTTTCTCTCGTTGCTTTAAATTTTATCAGTATTTGAAGCTAGTTGTCTAGTTCTTCAATGTGCTTCTCCTAGTGATATTTTTTTCCTCCGGGTGTGATACATAAAGCCCTTGGTGAGCTGGGACCTAAGGGTTTTGTTCGTTCGTTTTCCTCTGTTTTTCCTCACACCCCTTATTTTAAAGTTTCCCTTGTGATACTTTTAGAATTGTTTAAAGAAAACCAGATTTGGTACCTACTAGTATAACGAGTGTAGTTGGACTTCAACTCCAGAGTGCTAAATTTTGCTTATTTCTTTTAACAAATAATTATTGAGCGCGTATTACATAGTAGCTTATTCTCTATACAGACAGTAAAAGACAGATTTCCTGCCTTCAGAAACTTTATATTTTCGACATGGAAAAGATATTTTAGGGAACTATTTATTCTGTTTTCAGGAGGTCTGTCTAGGCTGTCAGAATGCTTTCACAAACTTTTTCAGATAAGCAAGTCTCAGATGCAAACTCTGTATGTTGCGTTCTTCTGAAACAATCCAGCTAGTTGGCAGTGTCTGTGATCAACACCAACTGCTCTGAAGCTTTGGAGAAAGGCAAGAGCGTGTGTATGCTGTGTACAGCACAGGAATGCCACTGAAATCCAACTTAATCCATTAACTCATAAAACAGATTCAATGTTTGTTTAGTGCTTGGCAATACATTTTCTCCAATTTCAAAACTCATTGGAAATCCCACCCACGTTTGAACATATTTTTTTCCTCTAAAATTCTTCAAAGTAATCTTTGCAGAATAGGAACACCAAACAGCTCATGTAATAAGGGTTGAAATTCCTATCGACACCTGACAACTTGGCACGTTGGAGAGCATGGTTTTGATGTCAGAAAGACCTTCCAGTCTCTTCTATGAGCCTTGGCAAATTGGGTGACATCTCTGAGCCTCGTTTCTTCAGCTCTTGAGGGAGGATAGTATCTACCTGCCAGGGCCATTTTAAGGATTAAAGAGATAATGGACACACTAGGCATTTCATGAAAATTTGCTGTTATCATTCTTGTTATTATCAGTAGTAATACTGTTAAAGGATCTAAGTTAAGCTTTTGCTTATCACTGAGTTATTTGTTCAATGAGTGTTTACTGAACAACTTCTGCTGTGTGCAGTGTCCTGTGTTGGGTGCTACAGGGTATGGGTGGGCGTGATACAAACACATGAATTTTTGCCTTCAATGGTTTTATTTTCTAGTTCGGAAAAAATACGTGCATAAATAATTAGAAGAGAAAGTGCCAAAGAGAGGCAGACTAATGGTCTAGTGCTTAGAAGGAGGGAAGAGTCCAATCTTATTAGGAATTGAGGTGGAGGAGGAAGTAGAGAAGGGCTTCCTAGAGAAAATACAACTCTGTTCTCTCTCCCCACTGGGTAAGTGGATCCTCCCAGGTGAATTACTTCAAAACAAAACGACTTCCTCCTCTGAAATCTCTGCCATTCTTTGCCGTGTTTCCAAGGGCTGTCGGCAGCCTCCATTTCTAGTGTCCTTCATTCTGGCCTAGCAGATCTGAAAGGAACATTAAAGATCAACTCCTTCATGACACTGAATGATCCCATAAATCAAAAAGAGTCAATTTTAAAAAGCAACTGTTCACTTTCTTTGTAAGATATGAAGCAGCTGTATTCCTATCTCTTACCTGCCCGGGGGCGTCTTTATTTGGGTTTCACATTATAAACCCTTTGGGCAGTGAGTTTCCAGGTTTTCCACATATTTCTCTGATCTTTGTTCAATTTCACGGCGATTATTTTGCTCTCCTTAAACAGTTTGTATGTCATCATTTATTTTTAAAAAGTACATTTAAGTTGTTTTTATAATATATGGCTAAACTTGAAATTATTAGAGATGAATCTTTACAGAATTAAAGATTTGTCCTTCTCTGTTACAGGCAATGAATGCAGTACGACTAAACTTATTCCCCCATTTTTGCTTAGAAACTCATTGCCAAATGTAAAACCTAGCTGCAAGAATTACTTTCTGCAAGTACCATGATAGATATTAAAAGGGCATTTAATAAATTTTATCAATTGTTCCTTCTTAAATGTCGAGGGTGAACAGAATTAAGACGTTATTTCCTTCATATAATAAATATACACATGCATGTACATTCACACACACACACTCACACACAATGCCATTTCCTTTAAAGTCAGACACCAGTCAAGCATGTCTGTTATCACCACTATTATTTCACTTTGTTTTTGGAAAAATGAGCCATGCAAATAGTTAAGAAAATAAACTAAGAGATATAAATACAGAAAAAAGTCAAATTTCCAATTTCATAAAAACCCAAGAAACTAACCAAAAACTCATACATATAAAAAGAGAAACCAATAAGGTAGCTGGTTAAAAAATGAATGTACAAAACTCAAAAGGATCAGGTGGGAAATATAATAGTGAACATTCTGATACAAAACACAGCTTAATACATAAAATATTTAGGAGTATACTGAGAAAATAAAGGTTCAAAACTTGTGTAAAGAGAACTATAAAACTCCATCAAAGATCATAAAAAGGAAAGAATAAATGAAGAGTTATACTTGGTTCTCGTATGAATACTCACTCTAGTGACGCCATTATTCACTAAGCAAACCTGTATGTTTAACGTAATCTTGATAATTTTTTAAATGAAATTTTTTAAAGTTCATCCCAAAATAAATATTAGCATAGCAAAAAGATTTCTGAAAAAAGACAGCAATTGAGGAGAGCACTGAGCTGCCAGATATTCAAATACAATAAGAGCAAGATGGCCAATAAGCATTTGAATGGGTATTGTACTACACTAATAATCAAAGAAATACAAAATAAAATAAAAATGATAGTTTCACTTTTGCTTTTTTGGCAAATATTAAAAATAATAAAGATATCTAGTGCTTGTAACTATAGGGATCAAGGATTCACATACTGCTAATGTAAGTGGGTACAATTTTCTCGTGAAAAATTTGGCAATATATTTCAAAGTTTTAAATGTGCATGTTCTTAGGGCTATGCACTCAAGTATGTATATACGAATGATGTGTGACGCATCAATTGTTCCGTCTGGGAATTTTTCCTATGTAAATAGTCAGATAAGTGACTCAAGATATATGAACAAGGATATTCACTGCAGCTTTATTTATAAGCAGAAAGACTACAGATAAATAAAAAGAAAGAAGAAACAGACCTAGATTTCATGATTTATGAAGAATTGACTTGATCATTTATATGATCTCTGCTTAATGCGAGAGCAAGAGTCAATGCTTAAGTGGAAAAAGCAGGCTATAAAACAGAAGTATGATATGCCATCTAAAAAATATATATATATACAGAGAGCGAGAGCGTGCGTTTGATAGGCTATACATCAAAATGTTAAGATTTTAATACTCGGATAGAATGATTCTTAATAACAGTCATTTCTTTTTTATTCCTTCCTTTATTGTTTGGATATTTAAAAATAAGCTCTTGGGGCTGGCCCCATGGCCGAGTGGTTAAGTTCGCGCGCTCCGCTGCAGGCGGCCCAGTGTTTCGTTGGTTCGAATCCTGGGCGCGGACATGGCACTGCTCATCAGACCACGCTGAGGCAGCGTCCCACATGCCACAACTAGAAGAACCCACAACGAAGAATACACAACTATGTACCGGGGGGTTTGGGGAGAAAAAGGAAATAATAAAATCTTTAAAAAAAAAAATAATAAGCTCTTAAACTTTAGGTATCTGTGACTCTTGCTATAATTATTGTTACCCACTCTCCTTTCCTGTGGGCCCTGAGCAGACATCTCTGCTACCTCAGGGCAACAGCCATCTTCTTTCAGACTCTTATCAGTAGATTTTCACTACCTCTGGACTTTCTTGCTGACTATTAAGCCACAGCGAGTTACTGTCTCATCATAAGGACTAGAATCCTCTTTGAGAATGCTTATGTCTGAGTTGTTATCTGATGTTCCCAAAGCTGCCCATGTCAGTGGGATGCATTCCCTGGAGTCGATTAGCTGGTCACCAACATAATTCCTTTCCCTTGTGAACACCAGCAAGACTACCCTTCCCAGGCTCCCTCACAGTTGGATTAGGCCATGGGACCGATTTAAAGCCAGTGGGTGTGAGTGGAAGTGAGGGGCACCACAGCCAGGCCTGGCCCATTGAGCCTCTCATGAACCTCTCATGACCTCCCTTTATACTCTGTCCATCCTCTGGCTAAATGTTAATGCCTGAGATGACCTTGAAAACCTTGTGTTCAAGAGAAGAAAGCCTGGATCTTTGAGTGACTTGTGACCAGAGTCATTCTGCCAAACTAGAATTCCCTGGACTATTTCTGAGTGCACACACACAAACAGAAATGTAACAAACAAAACCAAAAGCAAACAAACAACAAGGAACACGTCTATGCTTGAGCCATTATATGTTTCTGAGTCTGTTTGCTGTTGCAGATAATTGACCCTGATCCCCAAACTGTATCGTGTTCCATGTAGTGCTAGACCAGTGTCCTTGCTCCCACTCTGGTTTACAGTTTGTACCCTGGACAGTCCAGCTTGTACCCATGCACCAGAGTGTTTTCATGAAAAGAACTCCTTCAGCTGGGGCCGCAGCCTCTCTCTCCACAGGGCTCAGGTATGAGTTCCTGTGGCCCAGCAGGGAACATTCTCAGATACCTTCACTGTGGTATCCTCCCTTCCTCTTCTGCCTTTTCCTTATATACACATAGTCTGAACTTTCTTTTAGCAAAAACCATCACGGCACTTGACTCATAGAAAGAACTCTTAATGCACCTTCTTCCCTATTGATTATCTGTGTTGGGCTCTTGAGGCTAAGCTGGGATTTCTGTTACACCTGCAAGAAACTGTCTTATTTCCTAGGATGTTTATAAGATGCAAAGTCTGAAACAAATGAATTAGGAGCCTCAGGGAGCAGGGTCATCAGTGAGGAAGTGGGGTTTAGTGAAGAACACATCAGAGGGACCTGGGTTTGAGTCCTGCATCCTGCTTATGAGCTGTGCTGACCTCTCTGACTCTCAATTTCCTCAGCAGCAAAATAGAAAAAAAAGTCATTCCTACATGATAAGCAGCCAACCCCGGTGTTCTAGTGGTTAAGATTCGGCGCTCTCACTACCACAGCCCAGGTTCATTTCCTGGTCGGGGAACCACACCACCCAACTGTTGGTTGTCGCACTGTGACTGCTTTGTGTTGCTGTGATGCTGAAAGCTCTGCCACCAGTATTTCAAATACCAGCAGGGTCACCCATGGTGGACAGGTCTCAGCAGAGCTTCCAGACTAAGACAGACTAAGAAGAAGGTCCTAGCCACCCACTTCCGAAAAAATTTGCCATGAAAACCCTGTGAATAGCAGCAGAGTATTGTCTGGTATAGAACCAGAAGGTGAGACGATGGCACAAAATGGCCAGGCAGGGTTTAATTCTGCTGTACACAGCGTTCCTAGGAGCCAGAGTCCACCCGATGGCACTAACAACATGATGAGCACGTTCTGAAATATACATGGGATGATCTTTGTAAATTGCTTGACATGATAACTGATAGATAAATTTGATAAGGTGGAGAATAACGACAGTGATAGAAAAAATGAAGAAAAAAATCTTTTGGATGGAATTCTACGGAAGAGAGGGAGAGTGACTGAAAGAAAGAGAGACACTTGAATACTCGGAGGGCAAACACTGACCCTGACCAAATTAAATTTCAATCAATGGTATTTTAATATCACATGTGACTCACAGTTATTAAATACATCTTCATACCTAGCATGGCATTAGTATCAACTTGGTCTGCTATGTCTATGGTACTCCTTCCCTTTCTTATCCCAAATTTCCATTATTCTCCTTTGACATATTTTATGTGAATGTAGATATTTTCAGTGGGTTATTATACCCCATTGAGATATTAGCACCTTCTAGAGTACTTTATGATTTCATCTCCTTAGTATGTATTCCCATGGAAACAGAATATAGTATAACACAACTGAGAAGGGGCCCCATATGCCTTTCCTGTGTGTATCTTCAAGAATGACATTAACTAGGGGAATGAGGCTGGGAGTTTGGGGTTTATTGTGGCTTTTTGTAGTGATTCCCTTTGCATCTCTCGAAGAGTTCTGTTTTTAATAAACTTTACTAGAAATGTAACATTACCAAAAAGTATAATCAAGTGCATTGTATATGTATGAATCATAATAAATGGGGATTAGATAATGTTTTTGCTTACATAAATGGGCTGTTTCACAGTTGATATTTATTTTTTAGTGGAAAAGTTTGTTTGGGTGAAGCAAGGGACTCTGGGTGAAAGACTTTAGAATGGAACTGACTTATATTCAAGTAAAATTTATGAATGCACATGAAGTCGACCGCAACATTCTCTCTATCAGCCTATGGTTAACTTCACCCCATTCTGCGCTGAAGTATGGGCTGTGTTGGTAAGCTCTCTGGGCTCTAAGGATAGCAATCATCGGAATCCTCATGAAGGCCTACCTTCATGTAGTTCTTAAATTTGGGGCCTTGAACACCTTATTTCGCTTAGTCTTGGTTTTATCATTTGTAACCTACAGCTGCTGAAAGTGGTGAGCCTAGCTCATTTGTCCCACAAAGACAGAGCATTTTTTTTTTAATTTTTATTTTTTTCGGATGTACATCATATTTCAAATTCTGGATACACTACATCATGTTCACCACCCGAACACTAATTATAGTGCATCCCCTCACATGTGACCCTAATCACCCCTTCTGCCCTCCCCCCTCCACCCTTCCCCAATGGTAACCACCAGTCCAATCTCCAATGCTATGTGGTTTTTTTTTTTTTTTGTCATTTTTATCTTCTACTTATGAGTGAGATCATATGGTATTTGCCTTTCTCCCTCTGACTTATTTCACTCAGCATAATACCCTCAAGGTCCATCCATGTTGTCACAAATGGCTGGATTTCGTCATTTCTTATGGCTGAGTAGTAGTCCATCGTGTATAAATACCACACCTTCTTTATCCATTCGTCCCTTGATGGGCACCTAGGTTGCTTCCAAGTCTTGGCTATTGTGTATAATGCCGCAACGAACATAGGGGTGCCTTTGTGTTTTCAAGTTCTTTGGATAAATACCCAGCAGTGGGATAGCTGGATCATATGGTAGATCTATCCTTAATTTTCTGAGGATACTCCATACTGCTTTCCATAGTGGCTGCACCAGTTTGCACTGCCACCAGCAGTGAACGAGGGTTCCCTTCTCTCCACACCCTCTCCAACATTTGTTGTTTCCTGTCTTATCAATTATAGCCATTCTGACCAGAGTGAGGTGATACCTCATTGTAGTTTTGATTTGCATTTCGCTGATAGCTAATGATGTTGAGCATCTTTTCATATGCCTGTTGGCCATCTGTATATCTTCTTTGGAGAAATCTCTGTTCAGATCTTTTGCCCATTTTCTAATTGGATTGTTGGTTTTTTTGTTGTTGAGC
The DNA here is from genome assembly GCF_021613505.1 of Equus quagga. Classification (NCBI taxonomy): domain Eukaryota; kingdom Metazoa; phylum Chordata; class Mammalia; order Perissodactyla; family Equidae; genus Equus; species Equus quagga. Next base: position 71,643,541 of record NC_060267.1, on the reverse strand, counting down.
TGTATGAGTTCTTTGTATATTTTGGATATTAACCCCTTATCTGATATGTAGTTTGCAAATATCTTTTCCCAATTGTTAGGTTGTCTTTTCGTTTTGTTGATGGTTTCCTTTGCTGTGCAGAAACTTTTTAGTTTGATGTAGTCCCATTTGTTCATTTTTTCTTTTGTTTCCCTTGACCGGTCAGACATGGGACTTGAAAATATGCTGCTCAGACCAATGTCATAGAGCGTACTGCCTATGTTTTCTTCTAGAAGTCTCATGGTTTCGGGTCTTACATTCAAGTCTTTAATCCATTTTGAGTTGATTTTTGTGTGTGGTGTAAGGGAATAGTCTACTTTCATTCTTTTGCACGTGGCTGTCCAGTTTTCCCAACACCATTTACTGAAGAGACTCTCCTTTCTCCATCGTATGCTCTTGGCTCCCTTGTCGAATATTAGCTGTCCATAAACATGTGGGTTTACTTCTGGGCTCTCAATTTTGTTCCATTGATCTGTGTGTCTGTTTTTGTGCCAGTACCATGCTGTTTTGGTTACTATGGCTTTGTAGTATAATTTGAAATCGGGGAGTGTGATACCTCTAGCTTTGTTCTTTTTTCTCAGGAATCCTTTGGCTATTTGGGGTCTTTTGTTGTTCCATATAAATTTTAGGATTCTTTGTTCTATTTCTGTAAAAAATGTTGTTGGAACTTTGATAGGAATTGCGTTGAATCTATAGATTGCTTTAGGAAGTATGGACATTTTAACAATGTTAATTCTTCCAACCCAAGAGCACGGAATATCTTTCCATTTCTTTGTGTCTTCTTTGATTTCTTTCAACAATGTTTTATAGTTTTCAGTGCACAGATCTTTCACCTCTTTCGTTAAGTTTATTCCTAGGTATTTTATTCTTTTTGCTGCAATTGTAAATGGGATTGTATTCTTAATTTCTCTTTCAGCTACTTCGTTGTTAGTGTATAGAAACGCAACGGATTTTTGTACGTTGATTTTGTATCCCGCAACTTGACTGTATTCCTTTATTATTTCTAAAAGTTTTTTTAGTGGACTCTTTAGGGTTTTCTAGATATAAAATCATGTCGTCTGCAAAGAGTGACGGTTTCACTTCTTCTTTTCCAATGTGGATCCCTTTTATTTCTTTTTCTTGCCTGATAGCTCTGGCTAGGACTTCCAATACTATGTTAAATAAGAGTGGTGACAGTGGGCATCCTTGTCTGGTTCCTGTTCTTAGAGGGATAGCTTTCAGTTTTTCTCCATTGAGAATGATATTTGCTGTGGGTTTGTCATATATGACCTTTATTCTGTTGAAGTATTTTCCTTCTATACCCAATTTATTTAGAGTTTTTATCATAAATGGATGCTGTATCTTGTCAAATGCTTTCTCTGCATCTATTGAGATGATCATGTGATTTTTAGTCTTCATTTTCTTAATGTGGTGTATCACGTTGATACATTTGCAGATGTTGAACCATCCCTGCATCCCCGGAATGAAACCCACTTGATCATGATGTATGATCTTTTTAATGTATTGTTGTATTCGATTTGCTAGTATTTTGTTGAGGATTTTTGCATCGATGTTCATCAGTGATGTTGGCCTGTAATTTTCTTTTTTTGTGTTGTCCTTGTCTGGTGTTGGTATCAGGATAATGTTTGCTTCGTAGAAGGAGTTAGGAAGCCTCCCCTCCTCTTCAATTTTTTGGAAGAGTTTGAGAAGGATAGGTATTAAGTCTTCTTTGAATGTTTGGTAGAATTCACCAGGGAATCCATCTGGTCCTGGACTTTTATTTTTTGGGAGGTTTTTAATTGCTGTTTTGATCTCCTTACTGGTGATCGGTCTATTGAAATTTACTACATCTTCTTGGTCCAGTTTTGGAAGGTTGTATGTTTCTAAGAATTTATCCATTTCTTCTAGATTATCCAATTTGTTGGAGTATAGCTTTTCATAGTATTCTCTTATTATCATTTGTATTTCTGAGGTGTCCGTTGTAATCTCTCCTCTTTCGTTTCTGATTTTATTTATTTGAGCCTTCTCTCTTTTTTTCTTGGTGAGTCTAGCTAAGGGTTTGTCAGTTTTGTTTATCTTTTCAAAGAACCAGCTTTTGGTTTCATTAATTTTTTCTATTTTTTTTTTAGTCTCTATTTCATTTATTTCTGAGACAGAGCATTTTGAACACTCCTCTCCTCTAAGTGACAAAATGATCTTCAGTAATAATCATGAAATAAATGAATAATAATAGTGACAAAAAAAATACAGATGGTAAAATTTTTCTGTGAATGTATATATAATCAGGCCAATAAAGCAATTATATTACAAAAAAGGAAAAAAAATTAAAGAATTAATGCCTTTTAATTACCTTAATGTATTTTTTTTAAAGAGAAAAAGCTTACACCTACATTTACATAATACATTGTAGTTTGTGTTTTTCTTTCTTGTGCAAATGTGTCAGTGACTTTGCCAAAATTGGTCTTCTTTGCCTATTTATGTTAAATAGCCAGTATGGCCGAATTTGTCAATCTATATTCCCTCATAGTTGATAAAAGTTCTTTGCTTTTATTAATTTTAATTTTAAAAATTTCTTTCACAAGAATCAACAGATACACAAATAGTCAAGAAAAATATTATACATCAAATAAGGTTGGCAGATTCTTAAAAACCCTATTTCACAATAAATTCCAGAAACTGATACAGGTCATGTCTTTGTCTTTGGGATCAATTCTACCAGCTTTCAAATGTCTCTAAAATTAAAAAAAGAAAATATCCCACTAAAATAACTTCACCAGAAAATTTATCAAAAATGTCTTATGTTTTGGGGCTGGCGCCATGGCCGAGTGGTTGAGTTCACATGCTCTGCTGCAGGCGGCCCAGTGTTTCGTTGGTTCGGGTCCTGGGCGTGGACATGGCACTGCTCATCAGACCACGCTGAGGCAGCGTCTCACATGCCACAACTAGAAGGACCCACAACGAAGAATATACAACTATGTACCGGGGGGCTTGTGGGGGGGGGGGGGGGGAAGGAAAAAATAAAATCTTAAAAAAAAAAAATGTCTTATGTTTTATAAAATCTTCTGGAAAATCTCAGAGAAAATGGCTATATGATAAATAACATTGACATTATTAGATCAGTTGCTTTAGAACAAGTGTTCAATTCCTCAGAAAATGATCAAGGCAGTCAAACATCCTTTTGTCCTTTTGATTTCTTCTAGCAACGTAAAACCAACATCTTTTATTGCTTCTTCTCTATTCTCTTCTTGAAATTTGAATCTTTTTCCTATGCAAAATATCCATTTCCTTACATCTTGTTGTTGCATAGTGAATGGCCTTTTCTGCAATTCCTATGCGCTGAACTTCAAGGATTAATTGTAAAGCATGGTGTTTTAAGGCACATTGATCAGGCTGATTCTGGCTGTTTGTAAATAGTGTTGTTGGTGTGTAATTAACCTTATCTAAAAATTCACACCAGAAAAATTCAAATTCAGAACCATATTTCATTTATGAGCAAAAACTTGCACTTACCAGCCAAGAAATTACACCTTGTACCCTCACTCTGTTTGAAATGTTGAATGAAAATTAATTCTCCAAGTGGTCACCCAGAATGTCAGAAATGAAATGACTCTAGTTCTGTTTTTCAGCTTTTTCAATTGCTATGCTATAGATGTTTATCCAGAATCACTCATTTAAATATCAGGATAGGTAATACCACAAATGCCAAGGATGTGAACTGCGCTTGGTGCAAGCTGGAATGGTTCCAAATTGTCACAAACATAATCTCAATGTGAATCCCCGTAGCTGGGTCTGTGCCTCTTGGGGCCTGCCTTTATAACTGAGAGTTCTCTGAATTAACTTCTGTCTGGAATATAATATTTATTAAAGGATAAATAACAAGGAAGTGTTAATTTAAAGCTTGCATATATATTATTAAAACTCAATAATAACCACAACAGTTGTTTAGAATTTAGACTCACGAAAGATTTTTCTTGGGAAGAATGTTTTATCACAGACATTGTTTAGAATTCCTGGCTCATAGTGGGAATAAAGAGCAGACCAACTTTTCAGTCCATTTTCAATATTGTTTTAAAATCCTTGATGGACAATGTACCCCTCAATGCCTGCACCTGGGGTGGACAGTTCACACCATCCTACCCTTGGTACCACACTGGTTTGGGAAATCCACTAACAAGGCCTGTATATATGCTTCACACATTTACTGAGCACCTACACAATGTCAGCCCCTGACATGGACCTTAGGAATACAAGATTGAAAGGCTTTGCAGTCCCTGCTTTTGAGAAATGTACTGGCCCATTAATGAATGAATTATTTTTCAAAGTTTTAGCCATCATTAGAAATTTTTAAATATATCTTTAAAATAAGGGCAGCTGTGAGTAACTGTGTAAATGGCTTAAACTGTAACACCATTTGCTGTTGGATTAGCATGCTCTCTAGCGGTGTGAGGATCCAGGTTTGGTTGCCAGCTAAACCATGTCATCAAGGACTCTAATTTCTTTGGTCCTTTGGCTCTACCATCCTCAGTCTGCATGCATTGTCTTCCCTTCCCAACAAGATGGCTGTTGCACCTCCAGGCATCGTGAAATCCCTAGTGCCTTCTCCCTATGTCTCATTGGCCAGAACTTGGTCACCTGCTCAACTCTGAGTAAATCACTGATGAAAGGGAATGGGATCGTTGTGACTGGTTCACACCAATCATGATGGATTATTTGGGCCTGTGCACATGGCCACGTGAATAAAATCAGAGTTTTTTGGTCAAGAAGAAGTAGGGTATGGCCGTTGAGTTAGGCAGTCAACAGGGTCTGTATACCTGAGCCAGGAGAACTGTATACAAACCCTGGGAGGGCATAATTTATCAGTTCACTGCCTCAGTTACTTCTTTATAAATCATCATTACACCTGACCCTACTTAGTCAACACAAATGGTTGAATGAGAGACTCACACTTTGGGTCAGAGAAGTTCTAAGTTCTATCTGATTTTTATAAACGGAGAGAAGTCTCTCTTCAGACCTTAGTCTCCTTCAACTTTAAAATGAGGAGTTTAGGATTAGTTGAACTTCCAGGTTCCTTCTCATTCAGATACTGCATAAAATAGTTCACTGCAGCCCTGAGTTTAACAAGGATAGCAGCCTGTGCTTTCCTATGACCTTGTCATTGTCTAATGGCCTTATCGCAGGCCTCTTTTGACAGAGGCAACCAAGACATTTGCTCCAGCCGTTTAATGACAAATTAAGAACCTTCCTGCCCTATGGTATGCCAGTTAGAGAAGCAAAAATATTGCTTGCCTCTGGATTATTTCAGTCTAGTTATTGTCAAAATAACATAAACATATGACAAATCTTCCCAACTATGTGAAATATCAGGCACTGGATGCAATTCAGGCAGCATAAGTCACTATGGCAGTTTAAGTACTTCAGCCCCCTGAGGCACTCCAGCCATGTAATATGTAATCAGGCCACGTAACACCCCTTGAAGAATGGACAAGACAAAGACCCCCATGGAACTGTGCCTGTTTTCTCGAGGAGAAAGTTTGCTACAGATCATATTCAAAGGGCATGTCAGGATACATCCTCTCAGGTGTCTAAGGACACTTCAAGGTCCTTGAGAGATGAATTTCCCTCAGATGACATGAGTGATTCTTAGCATTGATTTGTTCTCCCTGGGTTTTCCCAAAACAATGTAGCAGAGGAAAAAAAAAATAGTAGAATTGAATATTCCTGGCGTAAGTGCTTCTTTTCATTATTTATTGTCTGTGTGGTGATAGGCAAGCTCTTAAACCCTCTCCTAGACTCCTTTCTGCCATCTTTGAGACAGGGATGGTAAAGATGGTAGACAAGATCTCCAAAAATGAAGGCTTGACATCAAGAGACAAGGTGATGTAGTTGGGAGGCCCCCTATCTGTGTGGTCTTAGTGAAGTCCCTTCCCATTTTTGGGTTTAAGGTTCCACATGTGTTCTGTGAGGGGCTGTACCCAGCTCCGGTAACCCGTCACTCAGTGTAGCAGTTATCATATAAATGATCACAAGAGAAGCCCACATATCAAAGAAGAAGGGAACCAGAGAGGGCTAGGGGCTGAGTTTCACTAAGCCAGGTTTAGAGACTCTTCAGGAGATAATAACAAGATCAATGACAACTTGAGGACAACTACTGGACAGCTTCAAGACTACCAAGAGCACAGATCATCCCATCCTAACCTTTCAGCTTTTGAAGATTTCCCCTTAATCAGCACAAAATAGGTCCTGAAGTCAACCAGTGGTCTCACTATAGATAACTACATGGCAACAACTTTAGGAGTCATCTTATCTATCTTCACCATCCTATTCGCCACTTTTTCCATGGTGAAAATAGGAAAACCAAGGGATCTAGAGAGATAGGGGATGATTTCTGGCTCCTGCTCCAAAATGCTGAGGTTGAATTCTGCTTCATCCTGCTTCAACATGCGGCCGGTAGAGGCAAGAAGGAAGTCTCCCAAGAGGTGCTATCTTCTCTGGACACTCATGCCTTCATGCTGACTTCTTCCTCCACTACCTCCTCAGCTGTTCTCCCTGATTCCCTAGAGGGTACCAAAGAGTCTTGCTTCAAGTGGCAACCAAACCAATAGGGACAAAATTCTTGGTCCTCATCGGCTTTGGGCACTCCCAAATCACTTTTCATATGACACATCTGGAAAAGTATTTACTTCTTTATTGACCTGATGAATTCTATTCTCCCCACATTGGGTCTTATTATTCCTTCCTTGCTGAGTCTCTATTTTGTCATTCCTACTTTTATACATACCTCTGTTGTGGTCCATACTAATGATCTGTTTACTGGTCTTCACTTCAATATACTTTGAGCTCTTTGATGGCAATCCTGAGTCTGATCATCCTTGTAGCGCAGTGTCTGGTACAGGACATGGCAAAAGGAGAAGGTGCTAGACTCAGTGCCTGATGAAAGGAAGTGTAATCTGTGAGTCTGATCCCACTTATTGATTGATGCTGAGCCAACTCCCTTGATGGCTGAAGAATTCTGGGCTGTACATAGGCTCCAGTTTTGGTACTCTGGTCTCGTTTGTGAGGAAGCACTTTCCCCATTAGACAGAAATCTCCATCTGGACCACATTCCATTGTCTCAAATGTCAATAAATAATTCAATAGGTGATAAGCTGACTTTTTGGACATGGGCTCAAACTGAGGAATCCGAAAGCAAATAGGAAATGAGATACTATTTCGAGCTGTAATGTCACCCCCCCCCACACACACCCCCATATCCATCCAAACTCAAACCACACTGATGCAACCCATAGAGTGTCACTGAAAGAGGTCTCTCCTGATGGGGAAGGAAAAGCTGACTCTTAAGCAAAAGGAGATCAAGCAAGTATTATGGGGTTGAGGAAAGGGACATGCCTTCTCACCCTTGTGCTTCTAGAGAATTCAAGTGATTCAGCCTTGAAAGCAGCACAAGAGGCTGGACTTGAGATCAGTTAATAAGTTAACTAAATCCCCAATCAATATTCACTACATACCCATTCTCTCTTAGTTTCTGAAAATTTAGAAGTGAAAAGGAGCTTATGGTACTGGGAGAGAGAGTTTGTTACAATAATACTGTGTGGTAAGTGCTGTAGTCAAGAGAGGCATGATGGGGGGACACCTAACACAGCCTGGGGAGTCAGGGAAGGAAGAGGTAAGATGTGGGCTGAATTTTGAGAAATGAATAAACGCTAATCAGTTGAAGTAGATAAAGTGGGGTAGAAAATGTTCCATGCAGGAGGGCAGCCTGGACAAATGCACAAGGACTAGAAAGTCTAAGAAATTGGGGGAATGGTAAATCATTTCATATGGAAGAGAGAGACAGACAGACAGAGAGACAGAAAGAATAAATGGTAGGTGAGGAGACCAACCATGGAAGAAGACAAGGAGGGAAAGTTAGGCAGAAGCCAAATGATAAAATGCCTTGGCAGGCATGATAATAAACTTTCAGTCCTTCCAGGAGGTACCAAGAAGCCACAGGGAGATTCTTTGGGTTTGACATCATTTATCTGGACGGCAGACACAGAGGCATGTTCATTAACATTGCTGTTCCTCCAGGGTAGTTCAGAGAAGGAAAGGGGCAGATGGGCCCTTAGCATCTGAAGACCAGTGTTATAATTTCTAATGGAATATAGTCAAAGCCTTGTTAATAGGAGAACTATCCAAGGCCCATGTTGACTAGCCAAAGTGGTTTACAGAAGGAACTCAATCCTCCCAGTTACATATTGTGTTTGATATCAGAAATTAGGAGAAACGCAGCCAAAGACTGGAATGAAAGCATCCCTCACATCCAACCACCATCCTCTATACATCAGGAGATCCAGCAGAAACTGAGTTGCCGAAGGGAGAATTGTAGAGTTTGAAAGACATAAGAAGGAACCATAGGGGTTGGAACAACTTCATTACATTCTAAGAAAGGCGGGTAGGAAGAAGCAGCAGATAGAGAAGGTCGTGAAGGGGAGAATGGACGTCAGAAAGAAGGGGAGAGATAAAGACAAGAGAGAACCTCTGTGGAACATCCTGCCCACACAGCAGGGACTTGCTGCTTATGGGGTATAGGACGTGAATTTAAGTGACTCAAAAGCACAGCTTTTGGCTGTTTATTAGAACCCTTTAATAAATGGCTGGTCAAACTTCTCTCAGAATATACCGTGTAATTATTCCATGGAAAGAGGTGACGGACTTTATTTAGAGTGATAAGGGGAACCCAGTGGTTCCTGACAGTTAAAGGTCTATACCCCATATGGAGTACAAAACAGTTAAGAATATTAATCAATAGAAAATACCAGTTGGAGAGCTAGAAGGCTTCTTCTACTTATTTTTCCCTCTTTTGATCATATCTAGAGATATTTCTTGTGGGGTGAAAAAGGATGAGATTAGAGGTGGGAGTCTGCCACAGGGATTCATTACCATTTATGGGGAAGGCTCTATGTGCCAGGGGCTGAGCTAAGTGCTTTATGCACATGATCTCATTTACTGCCTACAATGATTCTGTGTTATCAATACTATCCATCTTTATCCTTATTTTAGGGATGAGGATAAAGAGACTTGTAAATGTTAAGAGTTTGTGGGGTAACTTAGATATCCTGAAGATCCTTGTGCTACAAAATCTATAAAACTTCTGGGTGAAATATAAAAGAAGGAAGAGGAGGAGGAGAAACATTCCTTTAAACTGGTGAATTAGTGTGAAACTGCAGGCCCTGCCCCATTGATGTGTAGGAAAACCAATTTAGTAGGTTGTGACTGGCTTTTTTAAATGAAATGGAATGAGATGAGATAGGATAGGACAGAATAGAATAGAGTAGAAAAGAAAATGTCAGAGTGTACTGTGGGTAGTAAGAGTAAGTATTGTTCCATGAATTATAAATTTTTGTGTGTACTGGGTTGCAATGTAAAATGTCTATCTTTATATGAGTCACTCTCCAAATTTGAAACCCACTATTTAAATGCATAAGTGAGCATGTTAGAAAATTGGAGAAATCTTTAGAAGCCAAAACAGAGCAGGGTCCCCCACTCTAGAGGTATAACATGGATCTACTGACCAAAGAACTGGCTAAAAGGTTATGGTCTTTTTAGACTGAAATTTTAAGTCTATTAGTAATTTTCAGCATGGTTGCAAAATGTTGAAGAGAATGTAGAAAGTGCATGTAAGCTAGACTTTCTATAGGAGGTAAGTGGTTGCTGGTGGGTGTTGGGACATTTTTTTAAAATCAAGATATTCTTTAAAGTTATTTTCCTTATTAAAATACATCCTAAATGCGCATACATTTAGGGCATTGGGATACAATAACTAATGAATTATACAGGAAGATTTCATTTCAAAGACATTTTTACGAAAACATGTCATCAGAGTGATTCTTGCAAACTGATGAACAGAAAAACTCAAGCGTTATATTCTCCTCTGGAGACAACTCCCAAAGAGCAGCATTTCTCGATCCCCAAGTCCGTAGAAGGTACAGCTCTCATTTCTGTGATTCCACCTAACATCTCGAAACGACACACTAAGGGAATATGCTTAGTAGTTGGCAGGCAGGCTGAGCATGTCAGGGAGGAAATCGATTACCATTTCAGGACTTCCATGCAGCCGCTGTCCAAACCACAGTGAGCACGATAGACCATAAGTTAAACTGACCTCCTGCTGATATGCCTGGGACACCATCAGAATCTATTTCCAAATATCACCGAAGGGACTATGTGGAATCCTCTGACTTCTGGAGCATCAGATTGAATGAGGAACCTGCTTTTTATTATGATTGGGAATAAAAAAAAAATAATGTTTAACTATTCCATGACTTTAATGGAACACAGATTTGGTTTGTCTTGGAAATGACTGTTCGACATTATAATTACAATTTGCTTGTAGCATCGGTTCAGGCACGCTGCGGAGTTGGCTTCCAAACCACGGAGGCAAAGAAGAGCGAGGACACAAGCATTAAGATACATGTGTGCGTACACATAGACGTGCACATCACCCGTTGGTTCATTTGCAATTCATGACACTTTGGAACAGGGAGGATTTTTTTCAAAAAGCAACATCCGTTCCCTGACAAACTCATAAATCATTTTATTTCCCTGCTATAAAGCAACAATCATTTTTAAAACCAGGGCGATCTTTGAGTCTCTGTTCATTTGGCAAATGCATCTCATGCTGAAATAAACCTGCTGTCAGGTTTGACAAGAAGTCCACATTCCCTGAATGTGTGTGCTTTGCAGTGTTCATCCAGAGACACGCCATTTTGGATAATACCCTCATTGAGCTTCTCTTACCAGAGTGCTGCCCTATGTTCTCCCTTGGGGCCCTGCCACTGTAACCCTGCCGCTACTTTTGAGGGCTTTAAAGTTGCACCTAAGGCGTGTGATAGTAGAGTCTGGAAAGAATCCAATGGGGCAGGAGAAATGAAGCAGATCCCAGCTGATAAGATTCTGCAAAGCACCATGTGTTAATTCTGGGGCTTTCACTGTTTTCTCTTAGAAACTATAATCCTAGGCTGGGTGAATATTAGAGGAGGGATGGGACTATTGACTGTAAATTATTCAGTGCCCCGTGTTTCATCATCTGAGCCCTCATATTTGCTATTCTCTCTCTCTGAAATATGCATTCTCTGAGTCTTTGCATGGCCAACTTGTTCTCAACCTTTAGGTCTCAGCTCATTTAATTTTCATAACTATTCATTGAGTTCAGTGTTATTATTACCTCTTAAAAGATTAAAAACTGGGGCTCAAAGAGTCTAGGTAGTTTGTTAACTGGCTAATAACTAGTAGAGACAGGATTCCAAACCCATGGTCCTGCATTCATAGCCCATATTCTAAAGATCACATGCTGCTTCGTTCTCTGCTCTAAAAAGGAGCTCAGACTGGTGTGGAAGAAAAGTTAGTTCTTACTAACTAGTTCCAGAATGGAGGTGCTCATATGATGTTGCAGGATCCCGGGGGTTCAATGAAGGATACCTGAAGGAAGCAAACCTGAAGTTGAGTGTGAAAGAAGTACCAGAAGAGGAAAAGATATTCTATGTAAAGGACCATGAGGCAAAATGGCACATGATTGTGAAATAGCAAGAACTGTAGAGTAAGCTATCGAAAGGAGCTTAGTATTGCTGGAGCGTTATCGTAATGAGGAGAGCAGTAGATGCTAAAGCTGGAGAATCTAGTAGGCATACACATGAGGTGTAAGATACCAAGTTACATTGCCTCTGACCTTGGAGTAATGTAGAGTGATTGTAGGCAGCTGGGTGATGCAGTCAGACTTGCCTTTTAAGAATATCACCATGACTGCCATGTGGAGAATGGATGGGAGCAAGGTAAGCCTAGAGGAAAGAAGAACTTTAGGAAAATATAGGTCAGGTAAAAGATGCTGTGAGCCTGAAGCAAGACAGTGATAGTAGACCAGGAGAGGATGGGTCTGATTCATGAAGATTTAGAAGATCAGATCAGCAGGCCTTGTGTTTGGGAGGTGGGGACGATGAAAGACGAGTTTAGGTATATTCCTAAGTTTTGGCTCATGTTTGCAGGGTGGATGATGGCACCATTCTTGGAGATAAGGAACTAGGTTTAGTGAAGAAGAGAATAAGCTACCTTGGTTTAGCACCCAATGGGACATGGATGGGTGTCATATCCTTGCACAGGAAGTGCTAGAGAGTTGACAGAACTGGAATGGTGATTTGGAATTCATAAGCACATAAGAGGTTCTTAAAACCATTGCATCAAGGAAAGAGTATAAAGAGAATAACAGAGTTCTTAGACAGACTCACGTGGCACAACAGTGTTTACCAGGCTGCCAGGGCAAGAGAAACTCACAGAAGAGACTTGAACTCTGAACGAGGCGGGGCCCAGGGGCCCTCGGTCACTGCCGTAGCCTGTGGCTGCCCTATCGTCTATGAAATATGGATCAGCTTCTCTTTGGGGATGAAAAACAGTAGTCACGAGGACTGTGAAAGTTATTGTAAACCCATCATTCGTCTGAGTGTGCTGAGGCTGGGTAGTCCAACAATGGAAAACATAAAAGTATTCTGAAAAGTTAAAGTTGCTCTTGAAGGAGTGGGCATTTTTAATATATTTTCCTGAGCAAAATCCACAGAATTGGAGTTTAATTGAAATGACATGAACATTTTGAATGCATTAACTATTATTATTATTTGTATAAGTCTAGCTCTATGCTGCTATGGCAGTAACTTTCATGAACTCCTGGCCCTTAATTGTGACAGTATACCCAATATGAAGTGGAAAATGGAGTAGGGAGGAAAAACTATTTTTATTTCTACCATTAACCATTCAAAGGTTTGGTTTTGTAATTATTTTCTAATTAGACTTCATCTATGGCTAACCGTTCCCATTCATATTGAGACTTAACAAACCTTTAATGAGTGCCTGCCATCTGCCTGGAGCTATGCTGGGCACTTTGATGTGCACTGTTACCTCCAAACTCACAACAGGGCCAGAGTGAGGTCAGCATAATTTTGTCCACTTTACCGACAACGAAACTGAGTCTCTAGAGGTGATATGATTTGTTTAAGTTTACTCAAGTTAGAGGAGGCCGAGGACTCGAACACGTATGTGCACACGCATACACACACACTTTAAATTCTAAGTCTAGGGGTCTTTTTCCTTTTATGATGTTTGCTGTTTCTAATTCTAAACTGTGGTTCACATCTTGCTGACTTTTCTAACTGGATAAATCTTTTCTCTTCTTTCTTTAACTCCTGAGCACCACAATCCCACTGAACAAATGCGTAAAAAAAGGAGGAATAAGTGAACTTGTGACCTTTATAAAATAAGCATTCCTAGGTCATCTGTGCATATTGTTTGGTCTACATATTTGTTTGTTTGTTTGGTCTAAGGGAAATCAATGGGTAGTATGTAAAATTCAGCATCAATGTTTTTCTCATCACCTTCCTTGAGGCTAGAGAGTTACAGAGATTTACATAAATTCATAGGGCTAATTTGGTGTCAGATTAATGACATGCACTATATCTTTAAGTATGTCCAGGTTATCTTTTAGGTTTATAAACAAACTGACTAGTCATAAGCATGCCTTCAGTGAGACAGTCATTTATGGCTGCAGAAATGAGTCTTGGCTAATACTGTCCTACGTGGCCTCAGTGTCTAAGTAAACCTCCATGCTTACCTCAGCAAAATATCCATAATTGCCATCCACTTTTTTGTCTTCTTTATTTAATTTTCATAGGAAGCTAAGGGGACACTGAGTCTGTATAGAGGAGGGAAATTCTTGTGTTTTTCAACCAGATTTGCCAGGATGTAAGAGAAGACAATAGGCAAAAAACAGAAGTGAAATTGCTGCATGTTTCCAAAACATCGACAAATTCTATACACCGAAATTTTTGGTGAATACAATGATTTTTAGAAAATCAAACTGATGGTTTAGTGAGGGGAAAAGCCACCATGTTTGTTCAGTTTCTTCGTTAGTTCAGAAAATGCTGATTAAGTATCTACCCTAAGCCAGGCCCTCTGATAGACATTGAGAGTGTCGACACAAATAATCCACAATCAAGCTACAAATCAAAATTGGGGTGAGCTTATTAAGAACCAAGTCTGAGGACTATAGCCCAGGGCCTTCCTTCTCCAGGGAAGGAAGGGCACCAAAGAAATAGGGAGTACAGAGTTGTTACATACTGTCTTAGAAGAAAGAGCATACATCATATATGATAAGAACATCTCTTTTACTACTATCACAAGATGCTTAGCTGGCAGAGCAGGCCAGTAGTCAGCAGGTCAGTGGTCAGAAGGTGAACATAGCAGGTCCGTAATTAATCCTTAGTTTTCAGGAAGAGATGCTTATCCTTAAAGAAATGCCGATGTGGGGGGGATATTACATCCCTATCTTTATGGGCATCATTCTTGTCTTTGGGACATGGTAAATGTTTAAAGCAGATGTACAATGTATGCTCAATAGGCCACATCAGCGCTTTTGGAAAAACAAGGTCAGGCCAAATAAGTTTTAAACCAAATGGCTTCCTCATGTACTCTAATATATTCTATTGCTTTTCTTTTATTTATCAAGGGCATGAAAATAAACAAGATAGATATGGATTCTGCTGTTACTTTCTCAGATATGAAATTGACCATTGTGAGTGCCTACTATGTACTGTGCATATTTTCCATAGAGAGAGGATAAGGGCCGTAGGTATTAACAGTAGACCAGATGTCTGATGATTAATCCCTCAGAAGAATCCTTGAATAGGAAATCAGGAACATAACTTAGATGGAGACTTTCTCTGTTTGAATTTTTCTTTTAGGGCATAAGTATTGGTAGAGAAGCCCTACTATAAGATCTGATAACTAGAGAAGGAAATAGAGATTGAGATGGAGAACCAAAGTATGGGTGTTTAGATTTATCTGATGCTTTCAAGGAGTAGAGAGGAACTGCAAAATATGATGACGGTTACAGAAAAGGCCTCGATCCAGAAATTCTTCTTTACTCACCTGTGGAGAAGTCCTTGGAATGCCATCATTACTAGTAAAAATAATACTAACTAGAAAAATAATGTAAAAATGGCTAGAAACTATTGAGTGTCAATTATATGCCAGGTCCTGTCCTGGTTATTGTACAAACACGTTCTCATTCAGTCCTTAGAATACTCCTGTGAGGTGTGCATTATTATTACTGCACCCATGAGAAACAGATCAGAGATGTGAAGTGACTGAACCCACGTCACATAAATACTGTGCGCCCCAAATTTGTGCTTCCCAGGATGCTGGCCTGTAAAGCCTATGCTGTAGCTACTTTACTTTTCAGGCTCCCCGCCATCATATGTGGCCTGGCATTAGTAAGACATTCTTCTCTGATAACCTTTCATTGTTCTCACCTCTTTCATATTTCAACTGACAGATAAGCCAAAGACATTATGTACATTATCTCGTTTAAGCCGCTCATCATCCCTATTTTATTCACGTAGATAATGAGTTTCAGAGAGTTTTAGTACTTTGCCTAAGGTCTTGCGGCTTTTAAGGAGTCGGTTAGCGCTGAGGAAGGAACTTGTGCTGTGAAGTTGGGAAGCTACCTTTAAACCTCATCTGTGTTTCTTACCACCTGTACTAGTTATCTATTGCTACATAGCAAATTACCCCAAAACGTGGCAACTTAAAATAACACACATCTATTAGCTCATAGTTTCTGTGAGTCAGGAATCCAGGCGGGGTTTAGCTGGGTCTTCTGGTTCAGGATCTCTCATAAGACTATAGGTAAGATGTTGGCCGGAGCCAAAGTCATCTCAAGATTCAACTGAGATGAGATCCATTTCCAAGCTCACTCAGTAGTTGTTAGCAGGATTTAGTTCCTTTTGGGGTGTTGGCCTGAGGACACGGCTGTTGGCCAGTGGCTGACTTCGGTTCCTTGCCACGTGGTTCTCTCTATAGGACAGCTCGCATCATGGCAGCTGGCCCATCAAAGTGAGCAAGTGGAAGAGAGAGCACAAGATGGAGGCCAGTCTTTTATAATCTAATCTTGCAAGTGACAGCCTATCTCATTTGCTCTAGTCTGTGCACTAGTAACAGGTCGCTAGGTCCAGCCCACACATAAGGGGAGGAGATTACACAAGGATGGGAATACCAGGAAGCAAGAGTCCTTGGGAGTCATTTCAGAGGCTCCCTACCACACCTGTCTGAGTTCACCAAGTTTCCTTAGCCTCTTTTAGTCTTGGTTTCCCCGTGTTTAAAGTAAGAATAATATCCACATTGCACTGCTGATGTGGGAATTAAACAAAATAGAATATATAAAGCCCCTGGCCCATAATAGTTGCTCAGTAAATTATAGCTACAATTGTTATTGTAAGTAGGAAAGCCAGAATTTGAACCCAGGTGTGTGACTCTAATCCATGCTGTGTCCACATCACCTCCTACACAGCATTACTTTTGGTCTGAGGTAATGCATTCTGAGATGGGGCCTCATTTTCTAAGATAATTTGCTTACAATATTCCAAGAAGTGTCATCTATCCTAGTGTCATGTGAAAAGGGAGAGGCAAGGTGGATTTTGTTTTTCCTTCACAGCTATAAAATATAAGGAGCCTTCATAGGAGAGGTTTTCTTTGTTCGAGTCTTTAGCTAGTCTCATAAGACATTTTAATGTTAATAGGCTCCCAGAGGGATAATATAATTGATACAATACTCTTCCAGAGCTGTTCTAAACTTTGCAGTCACTTGAGTATAGTAACATATCTTCCCAATGTCAGATAATGCAGAGCAGTTACTGGACTCCGACTTACTTGACTCTGGGATGGTTTCTTTGAAGGAACTTAATGGGGAGGCTGACTTTGGAGCCATGGGAGCAAGTCTGATGAATGTGCTGGAAGTGCTACAGTGGCCTTTAAAATGCCTGAATGTCACTGGGGGAAATAAAAATGCTAAGAAGAATTAATGTGATAAGCAATGCTGTCGTTGAGCCATCTCAGAATCATGAACTTCAGATTTTAGCAAAACTGAACAGTGTGGTGGAAAGACCACGGGCTTTGGAGTCAGCTCAACAAAGCTGGGTTTGAGTCCAAGTTCTGCCTCTTTCTTGCTGGGGGGGACCTTGAGCAAATAGTTTAACTTCTTTAAGACTCTCAACTACTTACTCTATAGAATTGGGTAATAAACTAAACCACAAGGTTGCATGGGTGTCAAGGATCACACCAAAGATGCCTATTAAATTTAGACCTCATATTCCTCTTAAAGCTTGCTTTTGATTCAGTATATATTTAACAAAGGACTCTCCAAAGGGCGGGAGGGGATTCCCTGATTTGTAGCATTTGCCTATTTCCGTGGTGTAAAAACTTCCACCATGCTGATTTCTAGCTACCAACCTGGTCACTGAACATGGAGTTGGGAAGAGATATGCGCAATCAGCTCTTGGGAGTTTCTGTGTCCTTCTGTCTATGTCCAGCTTTCTCTCTCTTTTATGCTGATTTGTGCCTTTTGTCAGGCCTATGTCTCATTTTTGCAAAATTGAAAAAAAAAAAAGGTGGCTCTCTTCTCCTCCACACCCCACCCCCAGCCACTGAGTGGACCATACTGCACCTCAATGATAAGGCTTGGTTAGTAGGTGGCACCTCTGTGCAAAGCAAAAAGCCTCTTCCTCCTTCATCTGGATGGATATGGCCCTAAGTCAAGGCGTATGGCTTGGCAAGATGAACAGGGACTGGATTTCGGTGTGCCCTCATGCTCTTGGCTGAGTACCCTTGTGTAGGATACAATCTCTTAACTCTATCTGATGGCCTTGCCTTTTGTGGTTCCCCTTTGCGATGTGCAACCTCTCCCTTTCCCTCCTGACAAAGTCTCTGCTCCTAAACAGGCTATACCTCCGATAAGCAAGTGAACTTTCAGCCCCCATTTTTGCTGCTTCCCTGAACAAGGAAGAAGGTAAATCTCTCATGGTTTGCTCTCCATACTTGGTTTTATGCAGAAATATGTGTGTAGATGTGAACAAGTGTCAGACTTGTAAGGTTGGAGAGGAGAAGCCAAAAAAGATGTGTGAAATTTTCCTGATGATGAAAACATTTGCCTGAGAGTCAGCTGTTGGCTTAATCACTGAGATTCCTTCTAGTTTGCAGAAAGTGCTCACATCTGTACCATGTGGGATGGATTACAAACCACTTTTGGAAATGTCATCTCATTTGGAACACACTTTGTAAGGTCGGTAGTATAATTATCCTAAATAGCAGATGAGGAAACTAAGGCTCAGAGAAGTTGATGTCACAGAATGCTGAAACCGGGCCTCAAAGCAGGGTCTTCTGGTTACAGGCTTCTGGCTTTTTTTGACTGCATTATCTCTGTTCCCTGTTATTAACTCTTCCTTCTAGGCAGCCTTTCTTTTCTTTCTTTCTTTCTTTTTTTTTTTTTGAGAAAGATTAGCCCTGAGCTCATCTGCTGCCAATCTTTCTCTTTTTGCTGAGGAAGACGGGCCCTGAGCTAACATTCGTGCCCATCTTCCTCTACTTTATATGTGGGTCACCTGCCACAGCATGGCTTGCTGAGCAGTGCCATGTCTGCACCTGGGATCCGAACTGGTGAACCCCGGGCCACTGAAGCGGAACGTGTGCACTTAACTGCTGCGCCACCGGGCTGGCCCCTAGGCAGTCTTTCATGACTGGGGTTTCCCATCTGAACTGCAGAATATAGAAAATGATTTTCAACTGAAATGATATCTCAATTCTGTCAAGGATGCATCCTAGTGCATTCTAGGTGCAGTGGGAGAAGTTCATTCACTACATACAATGGATGCCTTCAGGCAATAAGGCTTAATTCTCTTGCCCAGAAAAGCTGTATAATCCATGACTAGATGCTTCACTGCCCCATATCTCCAACAAAACCTGGGATGACCTATTCAGGGTGGTGCTCAGACATTTTCCTCCCAGTTCCACTGCCCCATTTCAGTTCTTGCTAGCCAACATCCAACTCTCTTCTAGGACAAACGAGATGAGATTTGCGCTCTTAGAAAATGTCCTGAGTTGTACACGCTAAACTGGTGATCTGGGTTTCTGTGTTATCTCAAGCAAATCTCCACATCTCTAGGCCTCAAGTTCTTCATCTGTCTAATAACTATCTAGAAGGTACAGTGAACACTCAGGAACAACACCAACATAAAACAAGGCATGCTGGCATTTTAGGGACAAGGCACGGTCCTATCCTAGTAAAGAAGCTGGCATGTAAGCAATTTATGAGAACTCTAATAGAAGAGGGAACCCAGAGAGCAGGCCTGTGGAAGGGGATGGGTGCGAGGATTTGGTGAGACTTAACAAAGAGAGAGATTTTTGAACTAAGTGCTAAAGGAGAAGCAGGGGTTTACCAGGGAAGGATCCGAGATTGAGAGCGGAGGATGGCTCAGTGGACCCAATGAATAAACCGCATGCCGTACCCCAGGGTGAATGCCATGGCAAAGCAGTAAAAGAGGCCGGAGGTGTTGGCTAAATAAAATGACTTGAATGCAATTTTGAGGAGTTTGGACTTTATCTTGCATACTAGTGGCTCTCGAGAAGGTAAGAGAAAGAGCAAGTAGAAAGTTTATCCTGCTAGAGGGGACATATCAGACTCATTGAGATACGGTGTTTTTTGTTCATATGTTTGCCAAGTTTCTGTAGTTAAATATATTAGTCCTTTCCAGAATAATTTGTGCTTTTGGTGTTATGCTTTAAAAGGCCTAATTGCTGCCTCTCTTCCCTAGTTGTATGAGTATTTGCCTACATTTTTTTTCTGGTACTTCATTATTTTCATTTTTTAAATGTTTAAATATGTAATCCATCTGGAATTTATTTGCCATATGGTGTTGGATAAGACTAATTTTTCCCTAAATTGTAAATCAATTATTAAAGCTCAATTTGTTGAATACTGCATCTTTTCCTCACTTGTATTCTATACTAAATAATTATATGCTTTCTGGTCAGTTTCTAGCCTATTATTCTTTTCAGTCAAATAGTCATCTAGTAGGTATTAATACTAGCTTCTTTTAATTGCTCTTTTTTTTTCCAGGTATGTTTAGGGTCAATGAAAGTTCCTTTTTGCTATTTTTTAACTTTTAATATATTTTTGGCTCGATAAATTTTAGAATAAATGTGTCAAGTTATAGTAAAATATTGCAATTGGAAGTTATTAGATTCTTCTATTAATTTGGGAAGGAGTGACATCTTTTCAGTACTGAGTTTTCCTATCCAAAAGCAAGAGATCTCTCCATTTAACCCAGCGTTGTTTTATTATTCTCACTAAAGTGTTATTGTTTAAGTGCTGCACAACTATTGTCATGATGATTTCTAGGTATCTTATTTCTTGTAATGTTAATTGGATTATTTCTCATTATGCATTACACATATGCATATGTAATATGTATACATGCGTATTCTATATGAATATACCTAATATTGATATAATATGCATATATACATGTGCTGTAGATGTGTGTATGTATATGGTTATATTCAAGAAAGTTATTAGTTTCTTTAGTTTAAACTCAGATCTTTTTGTTCTTTCTAAAAGTTGTCAGTTGATTTGAGGGAAGGGTTTTGGGTATACAATAAGAATGACTTTTGAGGCTGGCCTGGTGGTGTAGTGGTTACGTTTGTGTGCTCCACGTCAGCAGCCTGGGGTTTGTAGGTTCAGATCCTGGGCTCAGACCTACACACCATTCATCAAGCCATGCTGTGACAGCACCCCATGTATAAAATAGAGGAAGATGGGCACAGATGTTAGCTCAGGGACAATCTTCCTCACTGAAAAAAAGAAAGAATTTTCTTTCCTTTTCAAGATTTAAAGGTCACAAATCTTTAGCTTGTCATATTTCTTTCATTGGCTAGGTCTTTTGCAATAAGATTGAACTGCAGGTAAGTAACAACTGAGATATCAGTTCATCCTATGAAACTGACTGCTATGGCCTGAACGGTGTTCCCCCAAATTCACATGCTGAAGCCCTCCCCCCGATGTGATGGTATTTGGAGGTGAAGCCTATGGGAGACAATCAGGTTAGGATGAAGTCATGAGGGTGGGGCCTTCATGATGCGATTACTGCCCTTATAAGAAGAGACACCAGAGAGCTTGCTCGCTCACTCTCACTCTCTCCCCTACCGTGGGAGAGCAAAGCAAGCAAGTGGCTGTCTACAAGCCAAGAAGAGAGCTCTCACAAGAAAACGATCATGCTGACACCTTGATCTTAGATGTGTAGTCTCCAGGACTGCGAGAAAACAAATTTCTGTTCTTTAAGCCATCCAGTCTATGGCATTTTGTTATGACAGCCTAATATCAATAAGATACTGTCAAAAATTAGAAACTGGGTCATACCAAGTGTGGCAGAAACATTGGGATTCAGGGTATCTTGTGCACTGATGATGGGAATGTAGATTGGCAGCCTGACTAGACAGCTCAGTCAAATGATGTATTTTGACTCAGGAATTCATCCTCTTAATACATATCCCAAAACAGTAACACATGTAGGAGGATGGTTGTTGCTTCATTAGTTGTAGTGGCATCAAGTTGGAGGCAACCAGGGACTGTATCACTGGGGTAGAAAATAGGTAAGTGATGATGAATGCACATTATGGAGTGCTATGCAACACTCAGAAGCAAGGATTTAGGTGTTCTTATAGCAGAGTAAAGATCTTAAGGCATAGTTCTGAGTTAAAAATATGAAACATTTACATAAACTGAAATTATGACATTAAAGGACAATTAGCATTTTACAAGAACTAATAGGATCAAAATATATACATTAAATGCATGGGAAATGTATACTTCTGCCCATGATAGAATAATAGGGAGTTGATTTACCTTTGTGCCTTAAATACCTAGAAAATCAAACAAATGATTTTCAAATACATGAAAGAATGATTTTTAGACATCGGCCAGCAGGCAGCCTTGAACAGTGATTCCTGAAAGAAGGATAACAAAGGAGGTGAGTCCCAGAATATTGCCAGGAGGGTATTGAGGCTACAGCTTAGGGAGGGAGATCCCAATCAGAGCCCACTGGTCTCTTTGAGTTCAAGAGACAGAGTTCAGAATTTAGGGAGGCCAAGAAAACTAGAATTTGCAGGACAGAAATTCCACGAGGGAAAATGCTGCATGCAGAGAGAACTCCGGAGATCTATGAAGGGTTTCCTCTGAGTCTTCAGCCAAGTATTCATGTGTTCATGTATGTGAGAAACTGTCTGGGGCTGGGAAGAGTCACCAGAGTGGAGGAGATGGAGCGATCCAAGACCACATAGGGCTGGAAATAGTTCCTGTTCTCACCTGCTACAAGAGGAGGAACTCCTAATGTATAAGGCACTGAGTAAAGTCCTCGGAAGGATATTGTCTTAGTATTGGGGCCAAATGAGCCCTAGATTTAAAGCTACTCTCGACTTATCCAGACAAAGTTTAAAAGCTAGTCTTGACGGGATCAAACTGATCAGCAGTAACTTAACTGCATCCCAGAACAATGCCCAGCAATATTGAGGCAAATACAACAAAATCCAGTACCTGAAACTAAAAAATTCAAAATGTCAGTCCTCCAATTAAAAATTACCAGTCATGCAAATAAGCAGGAAAATACAACCCGTAACTCAGAGAAAAATCAATCAGTAGAAGCAGACAGAGAAACGACAGAGATGATGGGTAAGAATGTTAAAAGAGCTACCATAAATATGCCCTGTATAATCCAGAAATATGTACAACAACTTGTATTAACCTAAAAAGCATTATATGAAGTGAAGGAAGACAGACATAAAATGCGACATACTGTATGAGCCCGCTTATATGAAATTCTAGAAAGATAAAACTGCAGTGAGAGAATGCAGAATGGTAGCTTCCAGGTGCAGAGTAGGGGGAGAGAGTTTTTCGGACAGTGAAAGGAGGAAATTTGCGGGGGAATTGAAATGTATGTTATTCTGATTTTGTTAGTGGTTTATGACTACATTTGTCAAAACTCATTTACTTGTACGTTTAAAATTCATGAATTTTTCTGTGTATGAATTACTCCTTGAAGCTCATAAAGAAACCAAAACATTGGAAGGATACCTGTGTGGAAAGGGAGGAAGGGATCTTGGGTGGAGGGATAAAAGGGAACAAACAAATAAATGAAAAAGGGGCCAAATAAATATATAAAATAAAAAAATAAAAGCAGTGAAAGGTGTATCTTTGTCTTGTTTATTACTTTACTAGAAGTGTCTTTGGTGCTTCCAAATTAAGCATGCTCCTTATCTTCAGTTTTTTTGTTATAGTTTTACATATTGATTCTCTATTATTTGATCCAATATTTTTATTCACAAATGCTAATTAAGTATCACTGCTCTCTTTCCTATATATGTGCCATCTTTTTTCCCCTCATTTTTCTCCCAGTTCCTTGCTTTCTTCTGCATTTTTGGAGAGTTTTTTTCTCTGCCTTCCGCATCACAGCCTGGAATTTACGCAATGTCGATCTGTCCATTACTGCCTCTATAGAAAATTTTAAGTCTGCTATTGCATTTTAACTTCCTTCTATTATTTTCTTATTTTGTCCAGCTCCCATTTGTTTATGCCTGACGATAAACCCATATCTGAGAGAGCAGCTAAGTGGGGGAAGATCCCCGTGGGCGACTCATATTTCCAAATTTGGAACAGTATATTTGACTGTTTTATTATTAACTTATCTTTTATCTTTTGCTTCATAGTCCAAATTTTCCCAAAATTTTATTGAGAGCAAAAAATAGAAATGGTAGAAATGGTTTCTTTTTTATATAAAAATATTTTTTCAGATGTATATATGCTTTTTTTTTTTGACTCTCCAGTGCGATATTGTCCATTGTTGTCGCTACGGTTTTTATTTAATTGGGAACGTTCTCAATGTCTATTTATTCATCCTTGCATATAGGTGAATGGATGACCTTTGGTCCTCATTCGTCCTAGAGGACGGCTGAGTGGATAATCATTGCTTCCCTTCTCTGTTCACCTTGTTCCCCACATCATAGGCTGGAGAGCAAGTTGAAGGGAGTATTTATTTCCAGTCCATTGATAAAGCAGCCAGAGGGGAGAAGGAAGAGAGTTTGAAGCTATGAGCCATCTCATCTTTGCTGTTCTCTGTGTTTGTTTAAACCATGGTTCCAAGGGTCACCTTTCTGCATAGGATTTCCCATTTAACCTTGTTTCTTGTCCAGGTACAACGTATGCCTGTAGCCAAGTACCAGGGCCTGGTGAATGGAGGAAATGTCTGTTCGTTCGCTAACTTTCTGGCAAAGCTGCTGTATCAAAACTATAGTAATTACCATAAAATGATAGTATACATAGAATGCAGAGCTTCCTATGTATCCTGTGTCTTCTTGTTTTTCTCCATTTGGAAATTTCAAGGCCCTGCATGGATCTCCTCCGCTTACTTGCTTTCTCAGATGTGGGACTGACAAGTTAGTTCTCACTGACTTCCTTTCAGTTTTTGGTCCCACCTAACAGAGTTCCCTATAATAAAGGGATTGTTCGCTAAAATGCACACATGCAGGCTTTTTCTAAATTTTAAAAAATGATCTTGTGGTAATTTCAATAGGGATGTAGGAGGGGAGAAGTTACATCCTTTTCTCGAGTCACATCTTATTCGGGTATCTTTGGGTAATATTTGCATTTTAAAAGGATATTAAATGCTGTAAGGAAATAAAGACAAAGTAGTGTATGTTTCCACCTACCACTGAGAAACATTTTTGGGGGATCAGGAAGGACTTTAGAGCTTTTCAAATTCTTCTCTCTATCCATAAGTTTAATCCCAGCAATAAGTAGAGAAACCCATTTAAATGTTAGCCCTGTCACAGCTAAATTGTTTTATTCTACTGGACTTTGAAAAAACAAAAAGCTGTCAGCATGATTTTTATAATTACTTTAAGGAGCTTTTGGTGTTGTCCGGCACTATTCCAGTGGGAAGCAAGCCTTGTTCCCTTCTTGGATTATAAACAGTGCAACAAAGGACATAGGAAGCCCTCATGTGTGTGCTTGGAAGAGCCTGCAATATAACCCATCCTTCAAGCATCCTTTTTGACCTATAGACACATCTTCATATATTAAAGAGGATTTAGGGAGAGTCTGTGAGCCAAAAATTCCACATGTACTGACCCCCAGTACAAAATAGTGTTGAACTGAATATTTTCTACATAAACTACTATGACCATCCCAATGTGCTTTGAGAAAAACCAACCCTCTTCCTGGACACAGTCAATTAGAAAGATGAGCTGAAAGGAGGCCAGCTATTTCTGAGATGTCTTGGTTGAAACTTTGACCAATGGAAATATTTCATACTGAGGGGCAGCAAATTGAGCCAATTAAGTCTTCTTTGGGGGAGAGAAAGTTGTAAGTGCTAGGTTAGTAAGGGAAAGGGTAGTCACTTCAGCTTAGGCTGCTGCCGCAGGAAAACTGAGCAAACCTTCCAGTTTCAATAAACCCCATGCCCACCTCCAGTACAGAAGTATTGAGACCCAGGGGTCTCATGACTATGGCTCATGCCACAGTTCCCAGTGTGTGTCTTTTCCTTGCACTCTCATTGAGTGGGACATGACTATTAAGTCAGTCCAATATTTTAGTGGTTAAAGAAAGAGAGTTTCACATGCTTTTCAGACAGGAGAACGTTGGTCTTGAAAAGAACAGTCCAATACAAATGTTTTATTCTTTCAGGAAAGGAAGCCTAAACAGGGTCCCCACTCCACGCATGCCATCTCCCAAAGAACTCTATGCTCTCTCTTGTGATGGGAGAAAAACACATCAGGATCTAGCAGCATAAAACCTAGGCAAATGTGCCCTTTGACTTGTTTAATGGGATTATCCCTTGTAGTATCCTGAGAGCTAACCCCAGTTCAGATGAAGACAGTCTAGAAAGTTGGATGGGGTTTCTGTTGACAGTATTAACTTGGCGCTAGATGCATTATTACACATCCGAGCATTGGAAGATCATTTTATGACTAACATTTGGGTTAAATCTGTAAACGTTGTTTATCTTTGACATTATTTTCTTTAAAAAAAGGCAATAACAGCCACATTTTCCCCCCGTCGTTTTGGCCTGCATGAGGAGCAGGAGGTTGGTGGAATAAGGGTGAGGAAGGCAATGATGACAAGATGTTGAGCCTGCTATCTCTCCTCCTATCTTCCAATTTTGCTGGTAGAGGGAAAAAATTGTTGACGTGACACAGAAGTTCTTGCCTCAGGGAGTCTCACGAGTGAAAATTGATGGATGTTCACCACCAAATCCTTTTCTTTAAGGGATGTTATCATGTCACATTTCTGAAGATATGGAATGCACCCTGGATAATATTTTCACATATGCTGATAAACACAGTTGCCAAGAAAAGCATGCTTTAAAAAAAATCCAAGAGATGTTGAGGGTTGTGGCTTTCCTTGAACAGAATTTATATTTTCAGTGTCCTTCTTAATTCTCTCAGTGATGTTATAAGGTTTACCAATAACTCTCATTGCTTACTCCCACCTTAACTTTGTCCAGAAAGGGAAAATTGGAAGTAATTAAAGCTTGATTCTTAATTTTCTAATAATAGATGGTGATGAAGATAAAAAATTTGCTCCATTTTGAGTGAAAAAGCACACACACACACAGCTAAACCAAACCAAAATGAAATACAATTTTAAAAATGGGAAACAAAATCATAATAAAACATCATAATATTTTGATTTTTATTTTCTAGTCATCAGTTTATATATTTTGCATCAATGTGATCATTTTGAATTCCACCCTGCAAGTTTCATTGAGGAAACTAAGCCAATCTGGCAAAGTCATGATTATCATTTTTTATGTCTCCAGAGTAAACAACGGGAAAGATGTTCTATATTGTAACTAGTTATTGCCACATTTTTGCATAACTAGCTTGCTTTTGATTTAACCAGTCATAGAATTACAATGACCGTCTTTATTCTTTGGCCTTTGTTTTTGTTTAATCGAGTCACTTTCTTAGGAAAAAATTTAAGAATTTTGAATATTAGTTATTAACATTTTTGCCACTTTTGCCAAATTATTTTCCAAAAGAGTTTTGCTGACAGTGTCTGTGGGTACCATTCTCTATCCCTAATTTCAAGTAGCAGGACAGCTTTACATCGACATTAGGGCTTTGCTAAAGTGTTCACAGACACAAAGAGTAGATGTGAGAACTCAGGTGATCAGGTGACGGAAAAAGGAAATAAGGACTCCTGCTTATTCTGATGCACGGTCAATGGATGACACTTGGAAAAATACTCAATAACCAATTGCTTTTCTCTTTGCATTGTCTCCTATGACATATAGTCTATCTTAACCAGAGTGTAGAATTACAATGGCTTAGTTCTCATGGATTAATCATACTGCTGGTGTCATTTTATTTTTCTGCTCTTATTTTTACTTAATCCCATTTTCTTCCATTATTTATTTTTGTATCCATCTTTCTCCAATTATTGCTGTATGATCATCTTTTGAACTAGATCAGAATAATTAAAAAAAAAGAATTCTAAGAAAATACTCGGATGTAGCATGTGCTCAGTGAATAATTGTTGAATAAATAAATAAATACACTGTTTAGAAGGATCTTGAATGTTAAAGAGCATTTGTTTTGTTTTGTTTTGTTTTGTTTTAATGCTCATTTTTGTTAAATAAAGCTAGGCAACATAAATCCTGACCTTCTAATTTAGGTTCTTGCTAATTTAAATTTTTACTGCCATGCCATTTTATAGTTTAAAAAGTTATTTCTCTTCCATTATCTCATTTGATCCTCACAAGAGTTCTGTGAGTTAGAAGAGGCTGTCATTACTTTCTTCATTTCACAGAAAAGTGAATAAAACCAAGAAAGAAAAGAAAGGCTTTGAGGACTGACACCAGGTCATACCCCATCGTAGGGGCTTTACCTATTTTAAATAGTGACAGATATCATTATCCGATTTTACCAAAAGCCATTGGAATTTCAGAGGAATTAAGTAGCTTGTCTAGGAGCAAGAAGAGCACCCAGGCCAGTTGGATCCCAAGGCTCATGCTGCACTTTGTACATCACCCCATTGATCATTCAAGGCATGATTTGGCAGACCTATGACTACTCTTCTTTTGCAGATAAGGAACTGAGGCTCAGAAAGTGTTGTAACTTGCCTAAGCTCATGCAGCTCGTAAATGGAGCATCCAGAATGTAGATCACAATCTCTGTCAAAGAAATCTGTGCTCTGCTCATGACTACAGTGGAAATACAGAATCTTAGCATCTGAAGTCACCTTTGAGGTCATCTGGTATAACAACAGTACAAACAAAACAGCTAATATATTGAGTACGTATTTTGAGTCAAGCATCATGCTAAGTATTATATATACATATATATGTGTGTGTGCATGCGCACACACATACACACACACAGAGTTCTCACAAGAACCTTATGAGGAAAGTACCATACTTTCCCTTTTATAGATAACAAAACTGAGGCCCAGAAATGTTAAATAACTTGCCTATGGCCACAAAATTAGTAAAGGCAGAACAAATCTTGTGCCCTGTGTGTGAATTACTCTGTACAGCTCAAAAAGCATTCTCTGAGCCCCTGCACCTCCAGAGACAGAAGGCTCTCCACCTGATGAGGCAGCCTATTGAGGGTGTGGGAAAATTCATCTGACATCTGCCTCCATGAGACCCCACTTAGCACCCTGCCTGGCACATAATTAGCACCATAAAATGCTTGTTAAATAAATGCGTATATTTCTTTTAAAGTCTTGCTCTGTAGATCTGTTCACCTTTCCCTGCTGAGGCCCTTCTGAGACTGTAGTGCTGGGATCATGTTTTTCTGATTTATCTTTTCTCCAGAACACGTGTTCTCATCTCATTTTTCCCAAATATTTCTCACCTGTCATGTTTTTCAATGCTTTCGTTTATTCTTCTAGAACTTCAATATAGAATGAGTACTACAAGGCCAATGTTATCTTCTATAAATTACATAAAAACATCCTAAATCTGGAAAATACATGTTCTCAGTTAACTAACATAGATATACTTCCTATTTCGTGACCCCTCATTTCCATTCCTGAACTCCTAGAGTAGAGGAAATCCACTGGCTTCATGGTAAAATAGACACAATGACTTTGTGACTTCTTTTCTCTTGGTGATAAATCCCCAAATGAAGCTTGGATGATCTGTCCATTAAAACTTTTTAGCATATTCCCCCTCATTAATGTAAAATACTTTTTATTATTAAAGATATTATAATATTTATTATGTTAAATCATTTTTTATACCTATAAAAGTTGAAGATATGCATAACCATTTGTCCAGCAATTTCTGTTCTAAGTACAAGTCCTGCATCGCTTAACAACCGGGATACGTTCTGAGAAATGCATCGTTAGTCAATTTCGTCATTATGCAAACATCACAGAGTGCACTTACACAAATCTAGACGGCATAGCCTGCGACAAATCTAGGCTATATGGTACTATCTCATGGGACCATTGTCATATATGTGGTCTGCCATTAACTGAAATTTAATTATGTGGTACATGACTGTATATACCATAAAGAATTGTGTACACATATATACTAGGAAATTCCAACACAGATGTTTATGTTAGCATTGGTCCAAACAGCCAAAAATTAGGAACAATGAAAATGTTCATCAACCAGTAGAATGGATCAACATGTCATAGGGTATTTTTATGATGAGGTATTATATAGCAATAAAAACAAGTCAGTTATAGATACATGCAATACCATGGATGAATCTTAAAAGCATAATGTTAGGTAAAAAAAAGTTGTACTCAAAAGCACACACACAACTTGAGTCCATTTATATAAAATTTTAAAACAGACAGAGTATAGTGTTTCAGGAGGTGTAGAAAAATGGTTAACCAATGAAGATAAACAAAGTCACTACCGTAAGAGTCAGGAGGGTAGAGATCTTTGGGAATGGGAAGGGATGGGTATTATGAGGAGGAAGCACACCTTCTAAGACACGAATGACTATCTCTTGACATGGGTAGTGGCAAATGAGTATTCAACAACGTTCTATACACTTTATGTCTACAGGTTTAAACCTCTTTATTTATATACGTATATTTCACATTAAAAAATCTATAAATAATATACTGATGGCCAACAGACACATGAAAAGATGCTCATCATCGCTGATCATCAGGGAAATGCAAATCAAAACTACACTAAGATATCACCTTACGCCCGTTAGAATGACAAAAATATCTAAAACTAATAGCAACAAATGTTGGAGAGGTTGCGGAGAAAAAGGAACCCTCATACACTGCTGGTGAGAATGCAAACTGGTGCAGCCACTATGGAAAACAGTATGGAGATTCCTCAGAAAATTAAAAATAGAACTACCATGTGATCCAGCCATCCCACGACTGGGTATTTATCCAAAGAGCTTGAAGTCAGCAATCCCAAAAGTCCTATGCACCCCAATGTTTATTGCAGCACTGTTTACAATAGCCAAGACGTGGAAGCAACCTAAGTGCCCAGCAACAGACGAATGGATAAAGAAGATGTGGTACATATATACAATGGAATACTACTCAGCTGCAAAACAGAACAAAATCATTCCATTTGCAATAACATGGATGGACCTTGAGAGAATTATGTTAAGTGAAATAAGCCAGTGAGAGAAGGATAATCTGTGTATGACTCCACTCATATGAGGAATTTAAAATTATGGACTAAGAACAGTTTAGTGGATACCAGGGGGAAGTTGGGGTGGGGGGTGGGCACAAAGGGTGAAGTGGTGCACCTACAACATGACTGACAAACATTAATGTACAACTGAAATTTCACAAGATTGTAACCTATCAATAACTCAATAAAAAAAATGAAAAAAAATCTGTAAATAAAATAGCAAATAGGAGAAAAAATAAATTGCCACATGACTACTACTCAAATCCACCAGTGAAAACATTTCAGTGTATTTTGCTTGCAATCAAGAAAATACACTTCTGGCCCCTCATCTGCTCTCATGGCTTCTGTAAAGTACAGCCAACGAGCGAGGAGAAGAGTGAAGGTCTCTTTTGTTTGCTTGCATTTTAGTTTTTTCTGCTGTATTTGAATGAGCCACATTGAATAAACAATGAGTTGATGGAGAAACATGTGTCTAATTAAGGTCTTGCTTCTCTGATGCATTTCGGGTCCCTAACATTTACCACGTTAAAGACAATGAAATGTTATATTGCCATGTACTGCTCTCCTCTGGTGAGACCTCCTTTTATGAGACAGTAAACAAACTGCTTGGCTGTGGGATTTTATTAGAAGCAGTAAGTAGTGGCAGGAATAATAAGCAGTGCCCAAGTGATCCTAGCTTTCAAGGATCCTTGATCTCAAGTGATGCCTGTCAGCCTTGCTCCCCTCTGTGAGGGAATCGAGGGGCTCATTTCCACTGTGTTATATAAACTGAGAAACAGAATCATGATGCATTGATGGACTGCACTCAGCTGCCTTCTTGCCGAGTCTTCCAAGACATCTAGCTTCTCCCTGAAACGATTCCCCAGGCGGGCATCTGGTATGCAGTCTATATGCTCCTTCACTGACCTCCACATATATCACAAAACATTTTTGCTTTATGTGGATTGCACCACTGCCTAAATATTTGTTCTTATTTTTCTAAGATGCATGGAAACTGGATGAAGCTGAAGATGAAGCAAACCAGGCCTGCCTAATTCATCCAAGCCAGTCTCATTAACATCCTCCCATTCGCTCAGATCTGAGGCTCATTTTGAGTCCTTCCCATGGTGACTAAGAGTGGGTCTCAAAACATCAACAGCTGCTAGGTCATACATCTCCATGAGGTGCTTTTACCAAGGCAGGGCATATCTCGACAATTTGGGGTGGTTAACGAGCTGGCATGATATGTCTGTCTTCCAGACTATTCGGTGTGCTCTTTTGAATTAGACAATGACTTCAGTAGGGCAAATGCATTTGTATCTGGTTAAATTTATTCAGGACCACATTTACCGAGCATCCACTATGTGCCAGGCCCTGGCTTTGTGCTGGAGCTCAGAGCGAAATTAAATTTCACAACTGACATGGAGACAAACACGTCTCAATCAAGTGAGAGAAATGCAGTGTTAGGGGTGTTTATGGGGCATTGAGGAAAAAATTATTAATGATTAATACTAAGAAGGGCAAGGGCAGGGAAAGCTTGACAAGAGACTGATATTTCCCTAAAGGAAGGAAGATTCATTATAGCCCCAACAAAGCAGTTTGGAAAAAGTGAAACTAAATCATCCCTGGGCAAATCGAGGCACCTAGCTGTGAAATGCCCCAAGAAACCCTCCTAGGGAAGAAAAAAAGAACAGTAGGTAGCTAGGAGCTCAATTATTCCTTCAAGGTGATTAAAAATGAAACACAACAAGCAAACAGCAATTAAAAAACCTCCAAGATCCTTCATGATGGAAATACAGCTTAGTCAATATTCCTCTATGACTTGCTCATTGTTGTATTCTCAATACCCAGTGTGTCTCAATAAATGCATATTGATGGAATGAATGGATGATGTATTATAAACCCTGAAAATATGTATATATGCATGTATAGAAAGTATGTGTGGACAGGTACCATGTGTATAATATGTGGAAACAAACATGGTAGCAAAGAGGGCTAGCTCTAACTGGCCCAGCTGTTGAAAGCACGGTGCTAATAACAGCTTGGTTTCAGCACTGATTTTTGGGTAACTTGGAGAGTATACTCAAACTGCCCCAGCCACCTGTGGTAGTCTTTACTCTATTGTTGCTTGAAAAGGAGGTTGGGTGAGAGAAAAGAGACGCATAGATGGGTTTCTGTTCATTGTTTTCCATGATGGTCTGTTGCATTAAGAACAGTGTCAGGGCCCATTAGGGAGAAACACTCATAGAGCAAACAAAAGGCAGAAGTTCAGTTTCTGAGCCATCCTTCAGTTGACCATTCCTCTGCCTTCCTTTGGCCACCCCAGCCAGACTTCACTGTGTTTCTCCAGAATAATCTGGCTAAATGAGTTCTAAATGGCTTGGTGACCACCTCAGGGGTAAGTTCAGTAGCTTTTCCCATCCCACAATATTTGAATAGGATGTTCTCTCTCCTTCCTTGGAGTGGTGTTTGATCATGAATCTTGGGACTTGCCTGCCAGACTGCATCCTGTTAGCTCTCACATGCGGCCCTGGCTGGGATTAGCTCAATTTCTCCCCACTGGGATAGATATCTCACAGCTGGATTAGACACATCCATTCTTCCTCTGGGACAGCCCAAATCCCTCTGTGTCCACCCTCACTGGTGCTGGGTGAGCAACGCATCACTGTGCATGTGGAACTCTGAGCGTCCAACCCTGCCTCAAAGCATTGCCAGGCAGAATGAGTCACTGCAAGGACACATCTTCTTTTGATGACAGAAAAATGCCCTACACTTTTCTCTGTCATTCCCTAAGGGGCAAAGCTGTTGCTGTCAAGTAGCTGTCCTGGATCTGAAAGAGGTGGGCACTTGGACAGGGAGATACTGTTTAAAAGGTGGATACTGTTTAAAAGGAGGATACAGTTAGGCTGGAAGGAATCAGCTGGAAGCATGATCATGTGAGGGCCAGGTGAGGCTGGAAGACACAGGAGAAAAGGTAGAAACACATACCCACTCATTGTTTGGGGAGACAGATGATTGACACAATCTGCTTCTCTCTGTCCAGGCTTGTGCAATCGTCTCCAGCCACACAATAGATTTGTCACTGTTGTAAATGGAAAATTCTTTGGCTGGACTTCAGACCATGTTCTTATACTGACTAAGGATGAGATGATGGGCAGGTTACTTCACATCTCTGGGCTTCAGTCTCAATCTATAAAATGACTGAGGTTTGTAACGTAATGGTCTTTCTAGTTATTATAATCTATTAAATTTCAACGTGTTCTCAAAGATGTAGTTTGGAAGGAAAAAAAAGAATTTGGAAGAAAAGAAAGTTCAGAAGCAGAACAAACTCTCAAGTCTTTTCATTTAGGAAAACAAAATTGCAGACACAAATTCCAACAGTGTCTCTTATTCAGTGACTTCCCATAATATCTTTTTTCAATAAAATGCAAATGACGGCAACAAAGCCCTCTGCATGAAGGGATTGCCAATTTCAGCATTCCAGCTTCTTAATAACACATCCTCTCAAAGGTTTTCTATTTACAAGTTATTACTTCCTTACCCCTTTCTCAAAAGAAAATAGATTTTGGAAACACAATGTCACAGTTCAAGTAAATGAAACAGGGGACACTTCACTCCCTTTAGATTTCTAAGAGAAGCATCTTTATGACTACTTCTGCAGTGGCTTTAGACACCAATACCTGTGGCTTCCCCTGGTTATTGGATCTTGCTTTTTAGATATCCCACAAACTCAGCACGTGTAACACTAAACTCCTAACCCCTGCCCCCTCTGCCCTTCAGTTTTCAATAATAATTGCACTTTATGTCTTAAAAGAACTTTACAATTTAGAAAGCATTTTCACATGCATTCTTTATTTGATTTCTATTTTAAATCATCCCCATTGTTCAGGTGAAACAATTGAGGCTCAGAGAAGTTAAATGTCTTATAACTAAGATGATACAGGTTGTTTCCAGAACATTAGAGATGCTTTTCTTGACCTCATTTGTCTGTTAAAAATCCCTTGCTGGCTTCCTGTCACCTATAGAACAAAGTTCAGTCTCCTTAGCCTGGAATTCAAGGACTCCATCACACCCAACCCTCTCTCCAGTATTATTTCCTGTAAATTTAGACATTTTTCCCTCACATGACTCCAGACAAATCACCATTCCTAATCCACTTGCTGGTTTTCCCTTACACATTCTGTTCCTTCCGTCCTACTGGGATCTTATCCATTGTTTAGGACGGTTCAAATACTGGGCCATAATCCTTTATCCAAAACGCTTGGGGCCAGATGTATTTTGAGCCTAGAACCTTCTTGGATTTAAGAAAAGAATAGAGCTTATACACTCTATATTACAAAATGTCTCCAAGAAATCTAGCGCAGCACCCTGCATTCAAATGCACTAACGTTTTGCAACGAAGCATATGAATACCTATGCTAAGTGGAATAAATAAAGCTACTAAGTGGGTTAAGTGAAGTTTTGTCATCTAATCAGTTAAGAAAAGACTTGGTTTTTGGAGTTTTTGACTTTGGAATTGCTCATAAGTGACCACTGACCTGCATTGCTTTTTTCTGGAAGCCTCCCTGATTTGGCTTCCTCTCTTCTCAGGCCACCCTCCTTTCTGGCCCCTGAGAATTTTGTTCTATATATTCATTAATTTAGTTACTTATTCTGTAAATATTTATTGTGTATTATGTTAGATACTGAGAATCCTGTGATAAATCAGATAAATCAGGCCGCCTCCTGCAGTTCCTGGTCTGGTAGTGAAAGCAGACACATAAAAAGGCAAAAACAGGTGGGATGAGTGCTAGGATGGAGCTGAGCACAGGGAATTATGGGAACAAAAAGGAGGCACCAACTCAGTCTGGGGTAGAAGGTGGAGAGGAAAAACAGTAAAGATTTTCCGGAAGTGAAATCATCTGGGCTGGACCTTGAACAAGGTGTAGGGGATAGCCAGGCTAAGAAATGGAGAAGGGAACTGAAGGCAGAGAGAACAGGATGTTAATAACATGGAGGAAAGGCAAAGCTAGGGTGATTGGCATCTGCAAGTATTTTGGCTTCAGAGGATTGAAGGATGCGTCGAGGGACAGGGCAAGAAGTGCAACTACTGAGCTTGGCTGGTGCTAGAACTTAGAATACCTTGTATGGGTGCTAATGAGTTAATAATACTGTATCCTTAAAGGCCATGAGTATAGGACAGAGCATTAACCGCATCGTGGAAAATGAACTGGAGGGAGGCAGGACTGGAGGCAGGACTCTTTAAGATGCTCTCGTTGTAACCAAGGGTTGGGGGCAACACTGAGGAAGGGGAGGCTCTAGGACTTCTTCACCCCCGTGACAGCACTTGTCCCAGATTGCCTTGTGTCCAATTTCATTTTACCAGTGAATGATCTTTCAGGCAAGGATCATGTCCTAATTTATTCATTCAACACATTTTCTGGAACATCTGCAATGGACTGGGACCGCTCTAAGCCCTGGGGATACTCTGTGAAGAAGCCAAGCCAGACTCTTCTTCTCAGGGAGATATTTATTCAAAGGGTTTGGGGTGGGGTGTCAAACAATAAAAAATAGACAAACAAGCAAGCTAAATTCAGACGGTGAGAGGTAGGTGTTGCGAATAAAATAAAACAGAGTTATGTGATAATGTGAGTGGAAGGAAGGGAAGCTCTCTCAGAGGAAGCCATTCTGTCTGAGTCCTGAATGAGAAGTGTCAGCCATGCAAAGAGCGGGGGAAAGAGCATTCTAGGGAAAAGCAACAGTGATTGCAGAATTCTTGGGGTGAGAACTGTCTTGTGATCTAGGCAGAGAGAAGTGCCCAGAGCAGTTGGAGCATAGAGAGCTTAAGGGGTAGTGATGTGTCAGGAGTGGGATGAGGGACAGGAACTGGGTCACGTGGGGCTTTCTTGCTGATGGTAAGAAGTTTGGATTTTATTGTGAGGAACTTGAGAAGTCATCAGAAGGTATTACACAAGTAAGTGTTATCACACAGTTTAGATTTTACAAAGTTCACTTGGCTGCTGTGCAGAAAATGGATTGAGAGATGACAAGAATGGAATTAGGAGATGTTTAAGTCTACTGCAAGGATCCATGTAAGAGGTAATTGACCAGAGCTGGAGTGGTGAGATGGAGAGAAGGTAAGACATCATGGCTCTGTTTTGGACTTGCCTATGGAGTGTGTGTGTGTGTGTGTGTGCGTGCGTGCGCACGAGAGAGAGAGAGAGAGAGAGAGAGAGAGAGAGAGAGAGAGAGAGAGGGGGAGGGGGAGAGGGAGAGAGAGAGGGAGGGGGAGAGAGAGAGAGGGAGAGAGAGAGAGGGAGGGAAAGAGAGAAGGAGGGGGAGAGAGAGAGAGAGGAAGGGAGGGAGAGAGAGAGAGGGAGGGAGGAGGAGAGGGAGAGAGGGAGAGAGACAGGGAGAGAGAGAGAGAGAGGGAGAGACAGGGAGAGAGAGAGAGGGAGAGAGAGGGAGAGGGAGAGAGAGAGAGAGGGAGGGAGAGAGAGAGGGAGGGGGAGAGGGAGAGAGGGAGAGACAGGGAGAGAGAGAGAAAGAGGGAGAGAGAGGGAGAGAGAGAGAGAGGGAGAGAAAGAGAGGGAGAGGGAGAGAGAGAGAGAGAAGGAGGGAGAGAGAGAAGGAGGGGGAGAGGGAGAGAGGGAGAGGGAGGGAGGAGGAGAGGGAGAGAGGGAGAGAGAGAGGGAGAGAGAGGGAGAGGGAGAGAGAGAGAGGGAGGGGGAGAGAGAGGGAGAGAAGTAAAGGCTAATGCAGATACCAAGGATATCACCTCAAGACAAGGCATGTAAGTAGCCCTAAAAAAGTGTGTGATGCATTGAAAGCATGTGTT
Organism: Equus quagga; assembly: GCF_021613505.1. Lineage (NCBI taxonomy): Eukaryota > Metazoa > Chordata > Mammalia > Perissodactyla > Equidae > Equus > Equus quagga. The sequence continues at coordinate 71,606,221 of NC_060267.1, read as the reverse complement.
TCTCTTTATTTAAAAAATATCTTCCCTCTGAACAATGATTTAATAATTTAATGATTTAATAATTTAATTTTACACAGCCTGCGCATCATACGAGCTTAATGAAAGTGTTCTGAGAGGTTTTTCAACAAAATTGCATTTAGAAGTAAATATTTACTGCAGTACAACTCACTTGTGAAATTAAGTCATCTTCATGAGGCACACAATTATTTGTTTAGTCAGCAGAATAATATCTATGGAATTATAAAATGTGAAGTCTTTCTAACTATTTACCTCACTTGGAAAACATAAACACAGACTTTTTTAAAAAGTGCAGTCACAGACAAAACAAGTTTCTTAGCACCTCAAAAAAATCTAGCAAGTATATGTGCCGTGCCTGACTGGGTACAATTAGAAATCTTGGAAAATCAGGAAGCCATGACTTCTTCTGTGCCTTTTCCCAGTTATGAAGCAAATTCCAAGGTCCTGGAATAAAATTCAGTTGTGCATCTAGGCTATTGTGTCCGTGCATAACATTTTCCAGACTCACTGAGGACACTGAGAGGAATGAGAAATGATCTCTGCCCTAGAGGAGTTCCTAGGTTAGTGTAGAGAGAGAGAGCCATATGAAGAAACCACCAATAACTGGGTATGATAAATGCTAAAGATAGATGCAAACTCAGGGTGCTGCTGTGGGAGCCCAGAGGGCAGCCAACCCATGGAGGAGTGGATGAAGGGTATAGTCAAGGGTCCGAGGAAAGGCTTCCTCAGGGATGGGAGGCATGATTAGAATCTTAAAGGGTGAGCCCAGGCTATGCAGATGAAGACAGGGGAAAGGCAGAGAGAGCAACCTGGGCAAGGGTTGGGAGGTGAGAAAACCTAGTGAGGAACTGAGATGGAGGTGAGGAGGGTCATAGCAGCAGAGCCCAACAAGTCACAGAGGATCTTGTCTGCTGTGCTAAGGACCTCATTCAGAGGACCATAAGGAGCCCCTGAAGGGAGTAAGCTGTAAGAGGAGTGAGCAGATTGGCCTTTTACAAAGGTTTATTTGTTATCAGTGTGGATTGTTATGAGGGAGCATTGAAGGGTAGCTTGAAGGCCAGTGTCTAGAGGCAGGAAGAAAGAGTAGGAGGCTGCTGGGCCCCCAAACAGACAAACTGAGGCTCTGGGGTCAGGAGGGGGTAATCAGGAAGTAGGATAAACAATGGGAACGTGAAAGGAGGATGATGAAGGAGGAGATAAGGCTGCCTTAAATTTAGGCTAAACCTAGATTACTTTATATTTTAACAAAAAAGCAAGTAAGTGGATCATCAAAGGGAACGCTCTCAACCTTAAACAACTACCAAGGATAACAACATCACATTTCCAGGCAAAAATAGTTTTTTCTGATTTTAACTCGTATTTCATAGATGAGAGCCATGACCCGTGAGTGTCATTTTACATTTGTTAGTGTTGTTTGATGCTAGTTCATGAGTTTGAAGATATTTTTTCAAAATGATATTTGTATTGCCTCCTAAGTATTTGACTTTAGCAAGGCATTGGATAAGAATCATAAGACTCAAATTTGCTGTCTGGGGGCAGAGCGGCGTGGTGAAGGAGCCTCGTTCTGGAAGCATCTGGGGAGCAGACTCACAGCCTCTAATAAGATACACAAGCTACTTTCCCCTTACCAGGCTGTCTTCTGCTTCTCTGTAAAGTGGAGTCATAAAAGTTATCTTGATACCCTTTGAGTTATAAAATGGGGTGTATTAATTTGAGATGTTTATTTGAACTTACTTTATATATTTTAACTCCCTTTAATCCTCAAAACACTCCTCTGAATCTATTATTAGTCCCCTTTCATAGACAGGTGCAGTCACTTGCCCATGGCCACCCTGCAAGGACATGGAAAATGTGGGTTTGGAAGCAGGCAGCCTGGCTCCAGGGCCTTCGCCCTTCACCCCCGCGCTCTACAGCTGCTCCCTTGTCCCGGATTAATTTTCCATTCTGCTCTAGAGGGACTTTTAAGTTGATTTTGGTTTTTCTGCGAATATGAACACTACTTCAATAAACATGCTTTCATGTAACTCCTTGTTTTCACATGCAAGTGTCTCCCACAGACAATTGTTAAATTAGTGAAACGAGGCCATTAGACTGAGGTGGCTTTAATGCCTTAGTAGCCTACAAAGGCAAACCCAAACCTAAGCCTGAAATGCCTCAAGTTTAAGAAATCAAAACCTAAGGACATGCAATCACAAACAGCCAATTAGGCTTTTCCAAATAAGGCATCCCTTAAGCTATAGCCAGTCAAACGATTCCTTGCTTTGCTTCCGCATCTTCTCTATAAAAGTCTTTCCCCTGGCTTCTGTCGTGGAGCACTCTGAACCACTTCAGGTTTGGTCCTGCTTGATTCAAATCAATGTTTGCTCAAAAAAATTCTTGAAATTTTTAATATGACTCAGTTAATTTTTTTTAACACTATTAATGGAATTGCTGAGTCCTGGGGTACCCATTCACTCTATAGACTACTACACACTGGTTTCTGTCCCCATTACTCCACCAAAGCTGCTCTTTTACAAGTCATTGAAAGCCTCCATGCTGCCATCCCCAGTGGAACATGTCAGCCTTCTGTCTGACTTGCCATCCCAGCAGTGTTTGATGCCGCCTCTGATCACTGCCCACTTCCTCAAACACGTCTTTGTCTCCAGCTGCACCACATTCTCATAGGGTTTTTTCCCCTCCTTCCTTTCTTAGTCCCCCTGGTCAGCATCTCTAGATCTTCCTACCCCTTAAATATCGGAGATCCTCAGGACTCAGTTCCTGGTTCTCCTCGTGCTCTCTAACCAATCTCATTCGCACACATGGATCTTAAAAATCATCCACCCACTGACAACTCCAAAATTTACATCTCCAGCCCAGACCTCTTTGGAGCTCCAGAATTGTACTTCAGACTGCCTCTTTGACAGCTCCACTTGCAATGTCCCCACGCATCTCAAGTCTAACAGATGAGGGTGCGGCATGGTTGTGTAGTGGTGGGGTTCGTGCACTCCACTTTGGCGGCCGGGGGTTCACAGGTTCAGATCCCGGTGCGCACCTATACAGCACTCATCAAGTCATGCTGTGGTGGCGTCCCACATACAAAATAGAGGGAGACTGGCACAGATGTTAGCTCAGGAACAATCTTCCTCAGCAAAAAGAGGAAGATTGGCAACGAATGTGAGCTCAGGGCCAATCTTCCTCACCAAAAAAACAAAACCAAACAAAACAACACCTAACAGACGCAAAACCACTCTGGACTTGCTTCTCCTTCATTTATTTCCACCTAAATGGTACCACCATCTACCCAGATGATTATCTCAGAAATTCCAGAATCTTGGAAATCAAGTCTCCAGGAGCCCTACACAAATACATTACCCATTGATTCAACCTCCCAAATATATCTTGATTCTTTGCACTTTCTCCATCTCCATTGCTAATACCCCAGCTTAGCCTCCACTTTTCTCTTCTGGGCTATTGAAAGTCTGCTCACTTGCCTCCCCACTTTTGATCTCCATACAGCATCCTGAGTGATCACCTAAAAATGCAGATCTGATATTGTCTCACTTCTTGCTTAAAAACATTCAGTTAAAAAATTGCCTTCCCATTAGTAGAAAATTGAAACAACTTATCCTGTTCTAAAAGGTCTAGCCCAGTGGTATTCTTCCTCGGTTGTACATTAGAATCACCTGGGAGCTTTTTAAACATTCTTATATCCAGAGCCCACTTCAGAGCAACTATTAAGATCTCTGCTGGGGGCCAGCCCGGTGGCACAGCAGTTGAGTTTGCACGTTCCACTTTGGCGGCCTGGGGTTCTCTGGTTTGGATCCCGGGTGCAGACATGGTATCGCTTGGCAAACCATGCTGTGGTAGGCGTCCCACATATAAAGTGGAGGAAGGTGGGCACGGATGTTAGCTCAGGGCCAGTCTTCCTCAGCAAAAAGAGGCGGATTGGCAGCAGTTAGCTCAGGGCTAATCTTCCTCAAAGGAAGAAACAAAAAAAAAAGATCTCTGCCTATGGGACCTGGGCACCGGTACTTTTTCAAACCTCCCCCCAGTGATTTTTAGGTGAAGCCAGGGTTGAGGACCACTGAGCTACCCTTTTTTAACTCTCCACCTAATCTCACATTTCTCTCCCATGTGAAAAAATACACTCTGACCTCGATAGAGTCCTGGCAGTTTTATGCTTTCAAATATGTCCTTCCCTGTGCCTGGAATGCCTCATTCTGGGTCTGGCTAAATCAGACTCACACTTTGTTTCGCCTACACTTTCCTTCAGCAGTTAGGACTTCTAAATCCTTGCCCATCTTAGTTATCTCCCCTCTGTCTTATTCTCTAAGAGACTTAGTTGTTTCATTTCATCGTGTCATTTATCATAGTGTGTAATTACATGTTTATCTGGATGGTTATTTACTAAATGTCTGTGTTCCCCAGTGGTCGGTAGGCTCCTGGAAGGCAGGGACCAGATTGGCTTGAGCGAGCTCACTCTCAGCATCTACCACAAGGCCTTGCCCACAGCAGGCGCTCTGTGGGTCCCAGGGACACGGAGAACAGTGATTCGTCCAATAGCAGTTAGCTGTGCCATTTACTAACCTCCTGATAAAGGGAAAATCCTTGATCTCCTTCAATCTCAGTATGAAACATGGCTAATAATCACTATTTTGCTGACTTCAGAGTCATCTGAGATTCAAGTAAGATGATGGATCAGAATGTACCATGTGTATCATAAGGTATTAATAAATACTGGAAAAATTGCTAATATTTTCCAATAATTATCAGCTCAACCCATCTGTAAATAGAGTCTAATTTTTTTTGTAGATCAGGAAAATGGTTCAGGGAGCTCAAAAAATTGTTCTTAGTTGCCAAAGGTGCTGACTCTCGAGCAGGGGGTAACCAGATCCTGGCACAGCCTAGCTCTTCTCCCTTCTCTCCACCCTTCCCCCCTCTTCCCTCCTTCCCTCTTCCTTCTCTCTTGGCTCCCCGTTGTCTCAACTCCCACCCATGTCTCTCCACATAATTACTTTTTAACACCAATAATCCTTACTTGACCTCATCCTCAAAACTTTTACGCACTAGGGGACGGTTTCCTACAACTCACTGCTACAGGAAATTATTTAATAATGCCCAGTGTGCTGCTGAGAGCCAAAGCAGCTCCGCCAAATGACGATGGAACCAGGGACCACGGGGGTCTGGCCCCTTCACAGCCTCAAGTCATTCAATTAGTCTCTTGTCAAACCGGAAGAACAAGGAGTGATAAAGCAGTGGAGAACTCATTCACAAATGGGATTTGCTTTAAGATCCTGAAGTATTTTTAAGGGGAAGAGCGAGGAAGTACGAAAACATCTTTCATTCAATAGACACTTAGCGTTTACCGCAGTGGGAGCTAGTGTTTATGCCAGCACTTTATCAAGTTGTATCCTCTTCCTTGTCTGATTTGAACAACAGCTCTGTGAATCTCATTTTATAAAGGAAAAAACTCAAGAAATGCTCTATAAATGTGTCCAGGTCACAGAGCTGGGAAGTGGTGTTGATGTGACTAGAAATTCTTAAGCCAAATCTTGAATTTTTTTTTTTCCATTGTAGCAAGCTACCAGACGCTGAGAAGGCTAACATGGGATATCAAAAATTCAGGAGGCATTTTTGAACTGTCCTTTCTGCCTGCGTTGCCCCTGCCACCACTACCTAATCCTCCTGGTGACCACCACTTCTTGGAAGAGCTCTGCTTCTTCTGAGAGCTGTCCCTTTCTCTGGGAGTCCTCTTCCTGTTGCAGTCCCTCCATGTCCCTTCCCCCCTCCCTTCCTAGAGGGCTTGTGTGAACATGGACCTCCCAGCTGGTTGGATGCTGCAGATTCTGATTGTGTATCATCCAGACCTTTCCCTCGACTTCCTCCCACTCAGTCCGTAGGCCATTTCTCTGAATTTCAAATAATCAGCTGGAAAACAACTGAGGGATGGATGCCACTCTCCTTCAAGCTGCCCCTTCCCAAAGCCATGACTGTCCTGGGATCCATCCCAACCAGAGTTGCCAAATAAAATACAGGAGATGCAGTTAAATTTGAGTTTCATATACACAATGAATAATTTTTTTTTGGTATAAATATCTCCCAAGTATTGCTTGGGATATACATATACAAAAATTTGCTTGTTTATCTGAAATTCAAGCTGAACTGGGCACCATGTTTTGGTTTTTGCTAAATCTGGCAGCCCTAATCCCAACTCTTCCATTTCCTGGGGACCCAGGCATTGGGAAGGAGCTGTGTGTGGGGAGAGGTTGTTTGGGCTGGGCTATAGGAGGCTGCTCTGGTCCTAACTCTTCTATATACTCACTGTGAGGCCTTGGTGGAGTCTTTGTCCCTCTCAGTGACTCAGTGTCCCCATCTGCACAGTGGGAGGTTAAATTGGGTGGTCTCTGAGGAGACTACCGGCATAGGAGAGTAGTCCTGTATTTTCCATGCTCCTACCACCTTGCTCAGATGATAAAAGGGGACGGTTAGTTAATTATGGCACATGCTCCCACTAAGTACAAACTTCTAAGTGCAAGAATTGTTTTCTATTCACAGGCAGTATGATATATTGTAGGGAAAAACCAAAACAACAAGATTTTGACATTCTGAGTTGAAGACCTGGCAACACCATTTACAAGTTACTTAACCTACATAAGCCTCAGTTCCTGCATCTTATTACAATTGGAGGGTTGATGTAAGTTCCTAGCACATAACAATCACTTAATGAGCAGTAGCTATTATCACTGAGTTTGGATTTCCAGAGCCTGGCAAGGGTTCTGACCCAGGATTGGCACTCTAAGTATTAGATGTAAAAAAAAAATGAAGGGGTAATTGGAGAGCTAAACTTAAAGATTAACTGGCCATTAGCACCGAGGGATGCCTGGAAACTTCCTTCTTGTGGAAGGATTCCAGTAGGTCCACATATACTGGGCTTCATGAGAAGGTAGTTGCCTTAGAGCCCCTGAGCAGGCTCACAGTCAGCTCACAGGGATGGGTAGGGCCTGGGGCCCTCATCCAGGCTCAGCCAATCGGTTCAGAGTAATGGATCTTTGAGCAGGAGATTTCTTGCAACTGTCAGGGCCTGGCTCCAGTGCACAAACTCCAGGCTCAGGATATCTGGCCACTTCCCAGGCAGTTGGAAGCATCCAGTACATTCTTGGCCACAGCACATAATATGTAGATGAGGAAGTGGGAAGCATAATTTATTCTTTGGGCAAACTAGGGCTGATGAATGGGTATGTTGACTGAACTTTCTGATTGGAGTGCCAACTGCAGAAGATAAATGAAGTCCTGAATCTGGGGGAGCTGAGAGTGAGAGCCAGTCCAGGGAGAAGGGTGGAGGAAATTGAGAAAGATGGGGAGAACTGGCATCCAAGAGGGTCAGCGCCTAGGTATGCTGGGCTATCTGTGCTGCTTGAAGCAACAGCAGAGAGGCAGCCTGCAGGTGGGAGAGCTCTGGTCTTTTGGTGGAATTGGTCCACTCAGAACAGAGTTCAGGCCCCTGGCAGGTACCATGTCACTATGAATAACAACATTAATAACTAACATTTATTCGGCATTTACTGTATGTCAGGCATTGTACTGAGTACTTAACATGGATTGTGGAATCTAATCATGATGATTGGTCTCTGAGCTATTTACTAATAGCAGGGCTCATAGTAGCTGATGTAGCTGGGTGTTAAAATATTGAAATAATTCAAATCCAGGTAGTAAATTGCTGCTGCTTCTGGATGCCTCTGCCTCTCCCATGAGGCAGGAAAGCAGGGGACTGTTCTGAGGGATCTGGTGCTATGCTACACTGGTTGATCCACATTTTTAATGTGGTCGTGGTAGACTGAATAACGGCTCCCAAAGATATCTAGGTCCTATTCCCTGGGATCTGTCAATTACCTTATGTGTCAAAAGAGACTTTGCAGATGTGATTAAGTTAAGGATGAGATGGGGAGATTTCCCTGGATTGTCTCGGTGGGCCCTAAATGCAGTCAGAAGTGTCCTTATAAGCAGGTGACAAGGGGAGATCTGACACAGAAGGCTGAAGGTGACATGATGATGCAAGCAGAGGGAGACTTGAAGATGCTGTGCTACTGGCTTTGAAGTTGGACAGAGTAGCCACAGTCCAAGGAATGCAGCTCTCAAAGCCGAAAAGGAGCAGAACAGGGCTTCTTTCCTGGAGCCTCTGGAGGGAGCACAGCCCTGCTGACACCTTGCTTGTGGCCCAGTGCAACTGACTTCAGACTTCTGGCCTCTGGAACTGTAAGCATATAAATTTGTGTTGTGAAGCCACCAAGTTGGTGATAATTTGTTCGAGCAGCATAGGAAACTAATACAGTTGTCTTGACTAATAACAGTTCAGCGAGGAGACTACAGCTTGATGGGGTAAGTGATTTGCTCCAAGTTGATGGTCTGTGTTTGAATTTGGACTCCTGACTCCGGAACCCATATTCGTAACCACTAAGCTGCCTCACAATAATGCTTCAAGGAAATTATCATTAAACCCTTTTCGACATGAGACCCATCCATCGCACAGAATTACATCAGTTTGTCCAAGGTCAGAGCTTTGCCTAAAGACAGAGCTGGGATTGGGAATGCAGGGGGATCTCGTTCTAATGATTTCTATATTACAAAGTCCTCCTGCCCTGTGGCCTGGGCTAAATAATGGCTGCAACTCGGAGGTTTGTAGGTATCTAGAATTCAGCCCAGGTCAGCAGTTGCTGGCCTCTCAAGGGGCAGCCAGTATCCCTCAAGTGCTGGTGGCAAGATTGCAGGTATTCATTTTGGCCAAGTGGGGTGGCTTAGGAATGTAGGTGGAGAAGCAGCCTGGGCCTGCTGGTTGTGCTGCTACAGGGAGCTGCGAATACCGGGGTGGGGGAAGGAAGTGGCCCTGACTCAGCCAAACCACATACTGCTCTTGCTCTGGAAGAGACCACTTTCGGGATTCGGCAATATCCAGAAAAATCAGTGGGAGGATGCTGCATGCCTGGCAGGCAGGCTGAGGCACACACCTCAGAGGGACCCATGGGACGTCCGTCAGCCAGGGCTTTCCTGGCCAGCTGTGGTTAGTTTGTGCCAGTGCCTCCATTCAATCTTGCATTCTGTGAGAGGCTTCCTTGCGCCAGATCACTATGTAGATTTCAGGTAGGGCCAAAGAATGAATGCAGAAACTCTATAGTTGTGAGAGACTATGCATACATAAAGTAGGATCTTGGGCCCAAGTTAACATTCTCATCTCCATGCACAATTCATTTCTCTTGTTCATTTTCTCCAAATTACCACATCTATGAGGCAGAATAAGACAAGTACCAAAAGAAGGAGACTGATTCCTGATAGAGTGGAGGAAGGAAGGGCTCCATAGGGCACAGTCACCAAGGATATTAGGCTGAGCCTTCAAAAATGAATAGGTCCTGTGGTGGGTTGAGCTGTGTCTGCCAAAAAGATATGCTGAAGTCTTAACCCCAGGCACCTGTGAATGTGACCTTATTTGGAAACAGGGTCTTTGCAGCTGTAATCAATTTAAGATGAGGTCATTAGGGTGGGCCCTTAATCCAATACGACTGGAGTCCTTACAGAGAGGACAATGCCATATGAAGGCACAGAGACACATAGACATGTAAGGAAGAATGCCGTGTGACAACAGAGGCAGAGATTGGAATGATGCAGCTGCAAGCCAAAGAACACCAAGGATTGCTGGCCCCCACCGGAAGCGAGGAAGAAACAAGAAAGGAGTCTACCTTGTAGAGAAGGCAGGCCCTCCTGACGCCTTGATTTCAAACTTCTGGACTGCAGAACTGGGAGAGAATAAATTTCTGTTGTTTGAAGCCACCCAGTTTGTTGTACTTTGTTCTGGCAGCCCTAGGAAAGTACTATAGGCCAGAGGGCTCATGCCTTAAGGTAGCTCATTCTTTTTCATGTCTCCTTCAGCCCTGCCGCACAGAGGCTCAAACTAGAGCTGAAAGTAGAGATGTGGGAAGAGCTGTATGAGCAAAGGGCTAGTGGCTGGAAGATCTGGATTATGTTTGAGGGAAAAATGAATTTGGCTGCAGAGCAGACAGCTATGGTGAATGAGGCTGGATAGGCAGGCTGGGGCCAGATTGTGACTGGCCTCGTTGCCAAGCGAAATATAATATTCTCAGCTTTGGACTTCCTCTTTCTCAGAGGAGTATAGCATGTGAGTCTCACGTAAATTACCGTGAAGACAAAACATCAGCACAACCTTCCCCTCCTCCATACCTTACACAGACACACTGGAGTTTTTATTTTGAAAATTCCTGCTTGACTGTTCCGAAAAGTTGATAACCTCCCTAATTTCTACCTACAGTTGGAACAAATTGAAAGGCAGATGCAAAAGTCAGCATAGTGGATATCAAAAGATGACTTTCAATATGATAAAACCTTGTTTGGATGCATGATTTAGTGTGAGAGCCACACGCGCCTGACTTTGGAATAGTTAGACCGTCAGAAAGTTGGGGTCTGCAGAACAGACCTGCTAAATCATAGTCACTACTTGCTCTGGTTTGGAGTGGCAGGGGAGAAGTTGAGTAAATCCCCAGGCTCAGGATTTTTGATGAAGATGCCCATAGGGAGCCATGGAGCAAGTGCTGTTGCCACCAACCAGAGGACTCACTGCCCCTCTGGAGGGAGGAGTCAGGGCTGGGCAGGAGGCCAGAGTGCCCAAGGAAGGTCAGAGGTGTGGAGAATACGCTTTCCACTCCTTGAAACCTTACACTATGACTGCATGTGTCTATGGGACACCATCCTAGGTGAGAGAGGGCTCAAGTGGAAGAAGTGGGAAGGGGAGAGGAACAGCCTTCAAACCCACATCGAGATGGTGAAGGCCTGTGGGACACTGAGGAGGAACCAGGTGAGACAGAATACCCAGGTTAGAGTCAGAAGACGTGGGATATTTTTAGCTTTGCCATAAACTTGTTAACTTTCTTGCAAGCTCCTTCTCCTTTTGGGCATCAGTCTGTCAGTGAACCAAAAAAAAAAAAGTTCATGTGTGTATGTGTGTGTATGCTATATATTTGATATGTATAGTATACATTTATATATGATATATATCATATGTTCATACATATATCTATATGTATATATGATCCTTCTAAGTCCAGAGCTAAGGTCATGATCTTGGGGACGGGAGCCTGACTGAAATGTCTCTGGAAGAAAATATATAGACAACTCTTTAACTGGACATTGATAGAACAAATGCCCACCAATAAAACTTTGCCTGGATGAAAAGAGAGAAATCTGGTCCGTCACTGCCAGTTTCCAAGCATCTCACAGGGCAGTCTATTTTTCGTGCTGGCATTTGGCATCACTTTGACGTGGCCTGAGAGCAGTGCTTGGAGTGATAAATAGAAAAGGATTTGACTCCTTCAGGCTTCACCAGGATGGGGCCATTCTACGGAGAAATGATGGTGTCCATAGAGCTGGGAGGCAGGGGAAATTTCCCCCCAGCCTCGAGCCCCGCTCTGTCTTGGTGGGAGAAGGTGGAGGAGGCAGGACCCTGGGCTCCTGGGTAGGAGGTAGCCTTCCCCAGGGCTCTGGGCTCCTCATGCGTCTGTCTGCCCCTAACTGAGCTCTAGGACGGCTCCCAGATCTCCATCCTCAGTCCACAGCTCTTCTCTTTGTAAACTCTCCCATACTGCTTTAACCACCTCCTATACTATGCTGAAGACTCCTAGATTTGTGTCTCCAGGCTGCTCCAGGCTTGGTCATCCTATTGCCTGGAGGACATCTCTACCTAGATATCCCAGAGGAGCCTCAAACTCAACATGTTGAAGACTGTAGTCAGTATCTTTCTTCCCTGTCCCCAGATCCATTTTCCTTTCTCAGTGAATGATGCAACCTCTACCTGGTCACCCAAGAGAGAAGCAGAGAGTCATCTGAGCACCCTCCCTCCATCCCCCACCAAACACTGAGTCCTGACAATTCTATTCCCTTGACATCCCCCTGTATCTGCCCCTCCTCTCCGTCCTCAGTCTACTGGCTCCTGGCAGGCTCCTAACTGGTCTCCTTGCCTCTGAACTCACTGTCTCCTCCCTCTTCCTCCAGAAAAGGGGTCAGCAATTTTTTTTCTGTCAAGGGCAACATTTCTGGCTTTGTGGGCCCAATGGTCTCCATCACGACTACTCAACCCTGCCTTTGCAGTGCGAAAGCAGCACAGACAATATGCAAAAGAATGAATGTGGCTGTGATCCAACAAAACTTTATTTACAAAGACAGGTGGAGGGTGAGATTTGTCCCACAGGCCATAGTCGGCTGGCCCCTGCTCTACACTGGGATCAAAGTGATCTTTTTAAAAGTCAAGTCACATCATGTTCTCTGTCTTGCTTAAAGGCCTTCAGTGCCTCCCCATCAGCTCCAAGCTCTTCCCAGAGCCTGGTGGATCTGGCTCCTTGCCAGCTCTCACACTGGAGATTGCACTACGGCCCCTGCATTATTTGTGGCTCTGTCTTGTTTGCAATTCCCAGAACACGTGGTTCTATTTGTCAATGCCATACTTTTGTACACCTGTCCCCTCAACCTAGAAAGCTGCTTATCTTCCTACCACCAAGCTTCTGGGGATGCTGCTCATCTTTGTAAACTCAATCCAGACACCCTTCTTTCTTGACTTCATTCATTCATGCCTTCATATGTGTATTCCCTTAGCATTTATTTATAAGCCATTTGGCGAGCAGTTACCATGTGCCAGGAAGGGCCTATACAAAGCATAGTGACATGGGGGTGGAAGCTGAGGACTGCTTAGCGTGGGCTTCATATGAATAGATTGAGGTTTGAGGCATTTTTTCCAAATGAGGTTACCTACGGGATTAAGAGAAGTCATTTATCATGCAATTTTAAATTTGTGTCCCATTACAGGAACATATTGTCCAAGGTGTACTATAATTCAGTTTCTAAAAAATACTTGAATTATTCTGTGACTAAAAGAATAATGTGGCATTCTATTTTTTAAAACATTCATTTGGTATATACAAACATTGAAAACACAGCATAATTTTTGTCAACTCTTTCTGGCATTGCTTCATTTTAAATTATATTAGAAGTTTAGAATAAACAACCATGGGTCCTTTGGAGTTCTAAGAGGTTATGGGACAGTGGTGTCACAAGGGGGCAGCTAGGAGGGAGATGTCTGGAACTGCTTTTCCCAAATATCTGGCAGTGTCCCCATCAAAGTTGTGCCAAATGAACTTGTGATTGCCGGAACAAGTAACATAGGGCTTGCATGAAAATGGAACTTTAGTCCGACTCTCATTCCACACAGGCTGCTGTCCCTAAACAGCCCCCGCATAGAAATTCTGCAGGTGCCACTGCCCAGAGCTGGGCGCTGTTCTAGATGCTGGACATACAGTGGTGACGGAGAGACACATGGCATCCCCATTCCTGGAGTTTTCATTACCGTGTAAGTCACAAGTAAACAAGATGGTGTGAGCTCTTGATGACAAAGGAAATTATACAAGTGAGGTGACAGAGGGACAGATATGGGTGGAAGAGAAAGATTAGGGAGGGTCACTGGGCATTTCCACTTCAGATGGAGGGGCCATAGGAAGGTTTCCTGAATTGTACAATTCCTGACTGTGGTCCCACTAGACATGGCTAGCTTCGTAATTAAGCTGTCACGTTCCATTTATTCATTTGTTTACTCATCTGTCTCCCCCTGTCGACTGTGAGCTCCACATTAGCAGAAACCCCACCGAGTGCTCCCTGCACCCCTGGTGCCCGGGCCCTAGGAGCTGCTCTATTAGAATTTGCTGAGTGAGTACATCTCGTTGCACCCTCCAAATGCTGCCTGCAATTCCGCCCCTAACTGCAGTAAGTAATTTAGGGAGACCAAGGCAGCATTAGCGGAAACTTGAACTTCAAACTCAGTGCCACGCCCACTACAAAGGCAGATAACCGAAGGGAAATGATAATACATGTGCCTTAAATTTACCTTAGAAATGGAGAGCCAACATCTTCCAGACAAGTGCTGTTGGGGTTTCACCAATCATCTAAACATCTTAAAAATAGCCCAAGACATTGAACACACACACAAAACGTGGCTGGGTGTAGCTGCTTGTGGTGATGCCTCTAGACAAAAGAGCCTGATCCTACAGTAAAGACAAGCCCTCACAGTTCTGATGGGCAGAACATTGGTTTTTAAATCCTACTTCTCAAACAAAATTTGTTTTTACATATTTTTTATTTCCCAATCATGAAAGGATTACTCACTTACTAGAGAACATTTGGAAAATATAGAAAATTGCTTTGGCACATTTCCTTCTAGTCTCTGCTCAATACGACTCATACACTGACAGCAGTTAGGAATAAGCAGGCTAGGCGGGAAAATACCATCTATTTCTCTCTTTTTGTTGTTGCAAAGTGTACTTAACACAAAATTTACCATTCTAACTATTTTCAAGTATACAGTTTAGTGGTATTAAGTATGTTCACAATGTTGTTCAACCATCACCATTATCAATTTCCAGAGCTTTTTCTTCATCCCAATCTGAAGCTCAGTACACATTAACCAATAAGTCTCCATTCCCCTCTCTTCCAGCCCCTGGTAACCACCATCTACTTTCCATCTCTATGAATCTGCCTATTCTGGATGCCTCAAGTGCGTGGACTCATACAGTATTTGTCCTCTTGTGTCTGGCTTATTTCACTTAGCATAACATTTTTGAAGTTCATCTATGTTGTAGCATGTATTAGAATATTTTCCCTTTTTAAGGGGGTTAAATTAATTCAAGAAGGAGGTCCTTAGACTGAGGGGACTCTAATGCCTAGGCAGCCTATGTCAGCAAACCAAAACTCAAGTCTGTAATTGCCTCAAGTTTACGAAATCAAAAAACTAAGGACAGCAAATCACGAATAGCCAGTGAGGCTTTCTCAAATAAGGCAACCACTTAAGCTATAGCCAATCAAATAATTACCTTGCTTTGCTCCCACACTTTCTCTATAAACGTCTTTTCCCTGCCTGCTGTCAGTGGTGGGCTCCTAACCACTTCTGGTTTGGATCTGTCCAATGCGAATGAACTTTTCCTCAAATAAACTCTTAAAATTTTTAATATGCTCTGGTTTATCTTTTAATAAGGGTGAATAATATTCCATTGTACATATATACCACATTTTGTTTATCCATTCATCAATGGACATTAAGGTTTTTTTTGCCCTTTTAGAATATTGTGAATAACGCTGCTATGAACAAGAGTATGAACATGAGTACAAGTATCTGTTTGAGGCCCTGTTTTCAATTGTTTGGGGTATAACCTAGGAGTGGAATTGCTGGATCATATGGTAATTCTGTGTTTACCTTTTTAAGGAACCGCCCAACGGTTTTCCACAGCTGCTGCACCATTTTACATTTCTACCAGCAGTGCACAGGGGTCCCAATTTCTCCACACCTTGACCAACGTTTATTATTTTCCATTTTTTATCCTAATGGGTGTGATCTGGTATCTCAGTTTGGTTTTGCTGTGCATTTCCCTAATGTATGTCTCTTTTTTAGAGAGAAGGAGACTAAGTCACAGCAAACTAACTTAGCTCAAGATCACATAGCTGCTAATTTGCAGACACAGGATTCAAATCCAGTGCCCTCTTACTCTACTGTTCATGTTTTTAATTGCCTCTTTGGTTTACCTCCCTTCAGATCAGAAATACTTGAAATGGTTTTCAGCAAGAAGCAGTCCCTTAAGTGGGAGATTCTGCTGTTATCCAGACCTTCATCAAAATATTCATTTAATGGACACAAGAGATGGTCCCTGCTTTCAAAGATCTCTCAAACTTTGATAAGTGCTTCTCAAACTTGAGGTGAAGAACTAGTTTTATTTCTTTAGTTTCCATTCTATTCCATACTGAGATTTTTGTAAACCACATTGAAAATGAGTTACTAGAAAAATAAAATGAGAAAAAGATATATATATATATGTATAATACAAGCCCAAATACCTTATTTGATTCACTGCAAAAAATTGCTCTGTCAAATAGCTATAAACGTTTATAGCTGTAAAGTACAGTACTTTCAATTTCTGTACTTATCTCATCGTGGATCAGTAAGAGGGCACAGACAACACTGTCCACAAATCACATACCACAGGAGGAGCATGATTCCAAAAAAGAGACATGTTGAATTTCGAAGGACAAATGTGAGTTGGGCATTGTTAATATGGAATGCCTGAGCCTCCATTGTTTCCATCTCTTTTCTTGAGAAACTAGAACCTAGAGCACGTGGCAGATTCCAAAGGCATTAAAATTTGGCTGCCAAGTATTGGTATATTAAAATTAAAATAGACTTGGAGTCAGGCAGATCTGGGGTTAAATTCTAGAAGCTGTGTGTCCCAGCTTGGTGATCTTGAGCAAGTCAGTTCTTCTCTCTTAACCTTATTATCATCATTCTTAAAAATGAGACTAGAAAGTCCTATCTTACAGGGATGCTGTTGAGATGGAATGCCATTAAGGATGTAGATCACTTAGCACAGTGCCCAGTCTGTCATAGTCACTCAAGCAATGAATGGTACTCCCTTCCCTTTTCCCTTGGCAAAGGTCTGACAGCTTTCAAAAGCTGCCAGCAGAGTACCAGACCACAGCAGTCTAAAAATGCATCCTCTCTTAATTACTGTTTGGTTTGCAGGGAGACTGACTCATCTTTAGCCTCAGCAGCAGCAGGTCTTGGTTAGGAGAGAGGCGATGCAGGGCCACTGGACGTGCCCTGGAGCTCTCTGCCTCTTCCCAGCATGCTCTGGGCTGCTGCCACATTGGGACCATTCAGACTCTGCAAACTAAAAATGCTGCTAATATGCCATTTTATTTAAAAAAGCTGGACTTTGGAAGAGCCAAACAAGGGGTCCTAACAAAGCAAATGCAGTGTATCCCATTATCTTGGCTTTACTTCAAAAGAACCAAATAGTCTATCAAAGATGTAGCACCATCTTTGAAAATCTGTGAAATCCTGGTATTCTAAGACATTGGCAAATAAATCACATTTCCCATCCTCCACCCTTTCCTTTTGGCAAGACTTTTTTGGACATAATGCATGATAGATCTTTGGTTTGGGGATCTGGGGTAAATTCTATATCCAGAATGCCAGCTATGTGATCTTGGAAGAATCATATATAAAATGGGTTGATAATTATCATTATAATGCTACAATTCCTGTTTTTGAAATAAACAGTGGGATTATGAATGCGAAACTATTACACAGTCCCCTTCGCCTCTCCATTTCCTCCCCCTGAGCGGAAAGGGCAAATGAGTTTTAGGCACAACCAAACGTTTTGGGGCCCATGGCTCAAGGGACGTAGAGTCTAGGGCTGTTCTGCTTACCATCCAGAATACCAAGGTTCCCTCTGGGCGGGTGGAATAAACTTTTACTGTTTAGAGGGCGTACATCAAAGCCTAGTTTGACTGCCGGCACACCTCAGAGTTTACAGTCCTGAAATGTGAGCACAGCCACTGAGTTTTGTGTGCTAAACAAGGAAATAATTTGTTCATCATTCTTTAAAGAGGCTCTGAACTTAGACCAATAACAAGGAGCCTCTGTTTATCTGGAATCTTTCTTTAAAAAATTTATAGTTCAGCACAGGCCTGGAAAAAAGGGACGAGGAGTGATGGGGACCACATGGCTCCAGGAATGCAACTGACTTCATGCTCACCACGTGTAGGATGTCTTTCCCTACTTCTTCATGGAGAGTTGGATTGGCCTTTCAGTATGCCTCCAGGAGAGGCCATGTATCAACCTGGCTCCTAGAGGGTAGACACCCGAGCAGGATGCGTTCAGAAGTACCAGCGTTAGACCAGTGCTCCTGGAGACAGCAAGGTGTCTTTACCCTGGCCCCATCGTCATCAGCAATTCACACCTTGCACATATCCATGATTTCACTGCATGCTTTGCTGCTCTGTCGCTGTCTTGTTGCTCAAAGAGCTTTTGGTTTCTTGGTGAAAACCTTGACAATCTGGCCCAAATGCCTGTCTGGTGCAACATCCGTACTTTGACCTTGGCTTTAGAATTCTTTCCATGCCAGAGTTGTTCTTACAAGAAGCTCTCCACCTTGATTTACCCATGCCTAGTGTAATTTGTTCATCTGGAACACCTGTTGAGCTGGTGGGATTGGAGGTAGAGCACCTCTCTTGAAATTCAATCAACAGGTATATTCAGAAGCCTGAGTGTGGTTGTGAGAGGATATATATGGAAAGGAACAGTCCCTTCTGTTTTTAAATTAACCATAGGACTAACCATAGATGCATCTTGAGTTCTCTTCTATTTATGTTGTTGACTGACCTTTAGCTTTTTAAGGACATGAATCCCTGAAGACATGCTCTCTTAAATTACTGAGGAGAGAGCTAACTTTTCATTTTCTGTGCTTAAGGGTACCCATGGGTAACCCAGAAAGGCATATAGCCCCCAAGTCTTTGATTTATATTTTGAATTTATTATGATAATAGCACAACTGGTAGAACACGTACCACTGGAAAGGTGCAAAATAGTCTATGGGGGATGAAGGGCTTTCATAACTGTTGTTAAGCATCTTTAGGCAAATTTAGTCCCATAATTCATGCAATTTTTTTTTTTATCACCATGGAACCTGGAGCAACTGAACAACCAACCAAAAATAAAATCCTTCTGTAGAAAAGTGGGCTTTGTGCTTGGAGGGCTGCACGTTTCATGGGGAAGAGAATAGACTTTTGGACTTAACCTTTTTACGTGTAGCAGAACAGAAGAAAAAAAGTTCATTTTTAAAGAACTATACCTATTTATATATTTTAGCAGAGTTCATCTTTGGAGGAATAATATTTTGTTATAAAATCATTTTGATGAGGCTAGATTTTATTGGTAATTTAAATATAAAACCTTGGACCTTGAATGGATGGGAGATCTTAAGCCAAAGGGCAGAAAATTGCTCTGCATATAAAGTAAAAAGGGTCCTCATTAGGAAGAGAGGTTGATTGTTAACTGCTTTTTACATCCTTTGGAGGTAGAAAATCCAGGAACATAGAATCTGGGGCTCTAAGAAACAGAGTGAAGAGAATACTCAGGAGGAGGTACTCAGGTGTGGTAGGAGTGGACCCAGCAACATGGCAGCAGGTGTGCCATGGGAGAGGCAGGGGAGGAACAGAGACATGGCTGTGGTTCAGACATGGCTCCACATCAGTGCTGGGCAATTCCCCAACACTTCTCCACTTTCACCCCAACTTAGATGATGCTGGGAGAGGGAGAAAAAAAAGAAAGGAGGAAAACACTTTGAGTTGACCAAGATTTTACCTTGGATTGGCCAAGTGTACATGAAGATATTAAATTTGCCATGGTTTTAATTAAATTTCATTAAACTAAAGTTATAGCTTCGCCTCTCTTTGAGTCAAATGGCTATGAAATTCCTCCCCACACTCATGGCACCTGCTGATCTTTTATCTAAACTTTGTGATTTCTGTGTTCCTTTTGCTCCTGGAAGTCTATGACGTGCTAGAATAGCTTTCTGCTTCCATTCTTCTTAATTCTTCCCCATCGCAGCCCCGTCCACACATCTGTTTACTTTTCTCTTCTTCTTGAACTCCATGAAGGCAGAAGCTCTGGAGACCACTTTCACAGTTGTATCCCCACCCTTTAGCAGAGTGCTCAGAACATAGTGGTGCTAAATAATCATTCGTTGAGTAAATGCCTGAAAGAAGGAGGAGGGAGTGGCTAGGAGAGGAGGGGCGGTCAGAATGGGAGCAAAGGAAGGGATGGTCAATGATCCTGGGGTTGAAGGAGGCCATTGGTTGGGTCAGTACAACTGGGGACACATAAACCGGTAGCATGGCTGTAGGATATGAAGACGAGAGAGTTCAAGGTGGGTTGGAGAGGACACAAGAGAAGTTGTTACAATTCCATGTCAAGCACTCAGTGAGCTGGCAAATTGCTAATTCCCTCTGGTTGACTACAAGCCTGGTGAAAGTTTGGGTGGGGAGGGGAAGAAGCAGACTCGTTTGGTTCAAGGTGTTCGGAGTCTGTCAAACTCTCACTGGAGAACAGGTATGATGCCAACTCTATGACTCTACGAACAGTGCTCTCCTCCTGAGCAGGCTGTAATTATTTTCTTATCATTTCAAGCTCTCCATTAGAATGTTCTGCCAGCACATGAAGCCAGAAGTTCAGAGAAAACCAAAACCCTCTGCCACAAATCCTAAAACACCAGCTGGATTATGTCATTCCCTGTTCAAACACCTTCAGTGGCTTCCTCTTGCCTTTTATTTTAAGGAGATGGGGTCTATTTAAGTCTTCTTACACAGTAGTTAGGAGTATTTGATGCCCTTCCAACAGAATAAAGCTTCTTGAAGGGTTCGGATTCTGTTAAGGAAGAGGAGTGAGAATGTGAATAGAGGCACTGGAAACAAAATCCTTGGTGGGTGGAAGACAAGGGGAGACTGGTACTGGGCAGACCCTTGAGTAGGCTGTGTGATGGTGAGAGGAAGTGGGGAGAGCTGATATTTCTCTTGGCAGCAAACTTCCTCTTTCTTGTATCCTCTCCTGCTCAGCCCCTCTGACTGGAGCCTTTATGTTGCTGTCTATCCCATTATGAGTTAATAAATATGAAAATCCTTAGAGCAGTGGCTGGCTCAGAGTTAGCACAGAAAAAATGATTGCTACTCTTTGCACTTATTATTCTATTGTATTCTTTCTGTTTCTTACCACTCATGTTTTGCTACCTTTAATCAAGGTTTGAGTCAATGCACAGCATGGCAAGGCGAATATGGGGTGTGGGTGGTGTCCAGGAGGTTTGGGGAGGAGATTAATCCATGCACAAATCTGGAGTGAGGGTGGGTATAGAGTGGCTGGTGGGAGAGTCCAACATGAGGGTCAGATGAAAATGGCCCATCTCTGCTGCAGGGCTTGGGTCAAAAGGTGTCAGGTAAGCAGCCATTAAATCTTTGTTGAACAAAACGCACATTTGACTGTGCTTTGAAGTGTGGGTAGAATTATCAGCCAATCACAGAAAGAGATGCTCAAGGGAACCGTTTCGCTGTTGGAGAACTAAACAAGTGGCAGAGAGAAGTAATTCTGTGACTGTAATAACAAAAGAATGTGAACCAAATGGGAAAAAAAAGAACAAAAGTGTAAGTAAAAGCTTGGGAGAATTTTGCCTTCCAGATTTCTGAATAAGCTTTGGGGCTTAGAAAAATCCCCATGGAAGTCAGATGTGTGTGTGGTGACACCAGGCGGGTGGTCTTTCCTGCCCAGAGACACTGTGCCCACCCACTAGCACAAGGAGAGGGCTGAGCATGCCTTCTGGGAACGCTAATAGATTGTGCTGAGTCATCTCTGTTTGCTCTGAAGCTGCATTCCTGAACATGATGTTGGTCAGGATGCCTCCCTGCCCCTCTGTCTGCAGGGTAAGTCCAGGTTGTTTGGCATAGCCGGGTATGCCCCTGCTGATTTCTTCACTCCTGCACACCTCATCCACCCATGCATGCACAGTCCTGCATCACAGGGTTGTTGGTGGGTACCCGAGCACACCATGCTCTTTTCCACCTCCATGTCTGTGTACATATCATTCTCTCTATCTGGATTTCTTTTCCCCTCTTACATGCATGTCAGACTCCTATTCGTCCTTCAAAATCCAGACCAAATGATCTTTTCTTTCAGTAGCTTTCTCTGAAACTCTGCAGTATTTTGAATATAATCCTATGATAGCTGTAAAATAGCATGTACTTATGTTCTCTTTTAAATGTGTCTTTCAAGAGCATTCTTTCATTTAGTAAATATTTATTAAGTACCTACTACATGCCAGGCACTCAGGGCAGGGACTACATATTGCTCGTCTAACTGTTCTTTGCAATCTCAGTATTTCCAGAAGCTAGCACACACAAGTGCTCTGGAAGTATAGGAAAAATGAATGAATGAGTAAAATGAATCACTTCCCCTAGGCTCTTCAAGTTCCCACCACAGATTTGGTTGGATATGACATGAAAATGTGAGTCCTCTGAGCCCCTTGGGAAAATGCTGACACCCTTCTCTGGGCTTCTCTGCTGCCTATAATTTTATGTAAGTCAGCGAGTTCTATGCAGGTCTCTGGAGAAGAACTCTCTCTCATGGTCATACGGTCTCTTCTGTACTGAACTCACGTGTTCCTCTGGTTCTAGAGGTTGACATAAAGCACTGACATCATGAGTCACCATTCTTTTAGTGGACCACAGCCAGGTGGAAGGCTGAGCACCCAAACCTGCTTGCTGCCTGTCTGTGTCCTGTCGCCAACCTCAGAGTAAGGCTGGAGCAATTTGGGGTTTTTCTAAAAGTACTCTGCACCAATTTCAAAGACAACTCTCAAAATGGAGGTTGAGGCATAAATAGGCAGCCATATAATCACTTTCTCTCCCTCTTTGGCGGAGACATAATAAGCTCCTGTTTTGATTTGCTGATGAGTAGCTTGGTCCCTGTGTTTCCAGGCTCTTGGCTGTAATTAGAACATTTTTATAAAGAGTAACTGTGAGTCAATAGGGCTGATTTCTTCTAACCAGCACACCTGAATGTAGATATGATAATGATGTTCACAACCCTTGAGATGGTCTCCTTCTGGAGAATAGTGTACTGGAAAGAGCACTTGATTGGGAGTCAGAAGGACTGGGTATCAGTATACAGCTCAACCATTACCCAAGGATGACATTAGGTAAATCATCCATCTCCTCCCTTGTAAAAATGGAGATAACGCTTACTTTGCAGGGATGTTTTAAGGTTCAAAAGAGGCGACGTGAAGATAAACATCCTGGCACATAGAAGATAGTCAATAAATGTGAACTTCCTATGCTTCTTTGGAAATCATGTGTTCTTTGTACTAATGCTGCCTTTGGAGTCCCTCCTTGAAAATGACTGGAAGAGTCATATGTGAAGTGACAATATTGCAGCTACCACTTATTGATGATCTTGGCACTTTTATCAATCCTTGGGACCCCCTGGTGATTCATTCTCTACTCTTCTGTCTTGTTGCTCTCGTAGCCTACATCTTTAAAGGAGGGCAGAGCATTTGTCTGGTCATGGGCCTCCTTCCCACTGGTCCATGTGGAGATGGAAAAAGAAAGACACCTAATCTGACAGTTTTAAGATATTTGAGAGAATTAGCTTTTTAATTGAGATCAGTGGCTGTGGCCTGCCAGCAAGGAAACTCGCCCCACATCCATTTAGTTGAGTGAGGGGTAGGGCATGGGGCCAAGAGTGTTCATCGTGGCCCACATCCAAGACGACACAACCCATGACACCTGAGCCATGACTACAGCCTGGCTGTAGCTGTCTCGGGAGTTGTCGGCCTTCTGGACCCCCCACTGCTATCAGGATCCTGTTACTGCAGCGTTGGCAGCTAACCCATGCCCTTGTGAACCAAATGGAAAGGCAAGGAGCATTCTGAAGCTGCTCATTCTGTCCTGGTGGTGTCACTTTGGCTCTTTCTTGTTCCTGGTTTCCTCCTGACTGCCTGGCTTGTGTTGGTGCTTTGGTTTAAGCTTTTAATGGGGTTTTTGAATAGTTCTTAGTTTACACTTTAGCAGATTCCCAGTCCACCCCTTTTCACAGCCAAGAATTCCAGCCCCTCACGCCGGTCTAGAAGAGATCCGTGGCTGAGCTGGCTGAGTTCCCACGGACACTGTGAGGAGCTGGACTAACACTAGAAACTTGCAGAGTCACCTGGCCTCATGCACTGCTTGTCAGAGCCCTGGATCAAAGCAGAGGGAAACTGCTTCCCAAACTGCAAAGTCTGGCCTCACATGCTACACTCTGCCCTCTCTAGGAAACTTCTGTGAAACATCTTGGGCAGATGACTTTTGTCCCTATTTGAAACGGAAAAGAAAAAGTCACAAGTCCCTGGGTTGATTAAACACTGAGCAAAGCAGTTTCTTCGGTTATTCAGAATTGTTATTTTCCAAGAAGAAGAGTCAGCGACTAGAAAGACAAAATCAACACTTTGTATAGTGATCTGAAAACAAAACCCTGCATTTCATATTATTGAATTGTCAACATGTGATGATGTTCTTTATGTTTCTTCAACCTCTATTTGAAGCAGGTAGCAGGTTTTAATTCATTTCACATTTCGTGAAATTTCCCAATGTAGAAAATAGCCTTTTGCTAAAGCCTTAACTGAAAGTATTGTGTTAATTGTCCTTGATGGAGAGAAGAGATGGAAAATGTGAGCAGAGTGGGTAGGTGTCTCAGAGATGGAGAAGGCTCGTGCCCTGCCCTGTTCTGTTCTCTAGGTAAATGAGCAGACCTGAGAGTGGGTGGCTACTTGGTGTGTGTAGAAGGTAGGATTCTAGGCACTGAAGTGACAGAGTCCCACACTTATGGCGTGAAAGCAGCCAGACTTCAAGGGGCTGAAGATATTCATGATGACCACGACGGACTGGAAATTAGAGAACCTTTCTCTTTTTGGGACACCAAAGAAGTCTCCCAGATTTTGATGTGGGCTTATGGAAAAAGGGGGCTACCCTTCATACCTGAGATTGGCTTCTTGTCCCCCTGGCAGAGTGACAGCTAGAGTCATATTTAATTTGATTTAAAGAGAAGATAGAAGTGTGATATTTCTTGTACAACTGGAGATACAAATTGAAATTCACACTTTCACATATAAGTTGGGTCTTTAAAGGTAGCTACTTGCAGCAGGGTTGTCAATGGGGTGTGGTAAATTGGTAGTTTTAACCTTAAACAGTGAAAGTTCAGTTTTAATCTTGTTTTAGCTGAACTGCCCTTTCTTTAGAAGAATTCGTATGCAACATCAATATACAATTCAGGTGAAAGTGGAGGTGTCCTGATGGGAGTCAGTGGGACCCAGAGCCCTTCTGCTTGGCCTCTGTCTCACACTGCTTTGCCCTTAAGTGACATCTGTGAATTCCCAGGGCTCTGAGGATCAGCTTGGATCCATGTGACAGGTCACAGACTTGCTTTGATAAGTAGATGGCTGAGTTGTCAAGAGCTAGTAACTTCTGGGTCATGCCAACATCCCTTAGCTCTTACTTAAGGTCCTTCATAATGCGGCCCATGCCTCCCTCTCAACCCCGTCCCTGGTCACTTGCATCCATCTTTAGTGTCCACCTTAGTGCCTGGTGCAGATGTGTGTTAAATAAAGGCAAAGAAGTGATGTAACACTTGTCATTTGAAGGAAGTCATTTTGCAGCCCAAATGATTCAGGGGAGTAGAATAAAATATTTGGTATTACAGAGAAAGAGAGAGCAAATTAAGCTTTATATTTATATTTTCTTAGTTTGGAATGACTTCTACACAGTTTTATTCACGGTTGGAGTTTAACACACAGAAAGTCCAGTTCCAACCTCACAGGACACGTGTACATACACAGGCATACACATTGTGTTTGAAACCAATTGATAGAGAAGTCAGGGAGATGGCGCTCAAAAGAACTGTTCTTTTGCTAGTAGTGCTGGGTCAGAGCCCGTGGCTTGAGCAGGCTTCCTTCTCCTTGGCCTCAAATCTAGGCTTGGAATGATCTGCCTTAGCTCTGTAAACGGGATTACTTCACCAGCCAGCTTAGCCTCAAGGAAACATGGCCATCACACACTTGAAAGACCTCAAAGTAAGAACTGGAGATTTAGGTCTCCAGAGCTGCCTCTGGGCTCTGATCCAGGTGTACTTCCCCTTGGAAGCGGATGCAAAGCACAACACACACAGACACCAAAAAAGAAAAAGAACCTGAGACTTCTCAGAGAAGTCTTTCCTACTCTCCGGGGCTGGGGATGGGGCCAGAGGTGTAAATTAAGGGTAGAGGAACTACTTCTTAATATTTATGAATAGATAGTAGGTCCCAGAGCCAGCCCTGGTGGTCTAGTGGTTAAGATTTGGCAGTGAATGGCCCCAGTTCATTTTCTGGTGAGGGAATCACACCACCTGTTTGTCAGTTGTCACACTTTGAAGGCTGGATGTTTCTGTGATGCTGACAGTTATGCCACTGGTATTAAAATACCAGCAGGGTCACCTATGGTGGACGGGTTTCAATGGAGCTTCTAGACCAAGACAGACTAGGAAGAACGAACTGGCCATCCACTTCTGAAAAAATTGACCATGAAAACCGTGTGAATGGCGGCTAAGCGTTGTCTGATATAGCACCAGAAGATGAGAAGATGGTGCAAAAAGACCTAGCAGGGTTCTGCTGTGCTGTACACAGCGTTGCTAGGAGTCGGAATTGACTAGATAGCACTAACAGCAACAGTAGGTCCCAGTTTAGAGAACAGTGTAGAAAATTCAGAAAGTGTCCCTAAGAGTCATTTTTCACTACATTAAACCTGGTTGTATTCTTGAAAGATCCCACTTGGACCTTCGTGTCAATCAGACATTTTGAACTTTGGTTTTTATGTTTATTGACTGGGACGAGCCCTAAGCTCATTTCTGGCAGGGTAAAAATACTTGGTGTGTCCTGCATGATAGTTGAATTCCACAAAAATGAAATAAAGCTAAACCAAAATTTCTGAGGACTGTGTTTACAAATATATAACAAAGTTGTACATTAAACACCCCCAAAGAATTTGGCTTTAGTTTACACAATTAAGCCCTGGTACACACCAAACATGATGTGTATAAGAAGAAATTAGGAACAGTAAACAGATGGGCAGAGACAAAACACAGCAATGCAACTGAAGAGACACAGGGCCCCATAACCTACTAGGACTGGAAAAAGCACACACACATTTAAAGATCAAAGTATAAAATTAATCATCGTGTTGAGCATCCCCCTAAGTGAAGTGCTTAAAGCCAACAGTTTTCAAGGAGAGAGACTGAAATCTGAGACCAGGCTGAGGATGATATGTAAAGAATCTGGGTGAGGCAGTATCTACAGAGAAGGAAGACATAGGTGTTAGAGATGGTTCACAGAGAGAAAAACGGTGTGCCAGCCAGACTCCTTGGTTGCAAGCAACAGTATCCACTCCCTTGGGATAAAAGAGAATTTTTGTAATTCACAGAAGCTTGAAGAAGTAGATTTGGCAAACAGACAAGCTTCAAAGAGCATCTGGAAGCCAGGCAGCAATAGCAACCTGACCAGGACTACACATCACCACTGCAGGGCATTACTGCAGCTGTGGCATGTGGCTTCCACTGCTGTTAGACATTGCTTTGCACTGTAGGTCATCACTGCCACCACTGGATACTGACCTTGGACACCACAGCTGCTGCACGAACCACAAACAGTTCCAACTTGCTTCCTTTTGGCATCTCTTGCTTCCAATTCTAATTTCCTAGTTGGAATGTATCTTTGGCTCAGCCTAGGTTATGTGCCTGTGCCCTGACTGCCAAGGGGAGATGGTAGATTTTCCTTCATTTACCATCAAGAAAATATGCAAAGAGGGTCAGCCCCGGTGGCCTAGTGGTTAATTTCAGTGCACTCTGCTTCAGAGGCACAGGTTCATTTCCCAGGTGCAGACCTACACTGCTCATCTGTTAGCAGCCATGCTGTGGCAGTGGCTCACATAAAAAAGAAGAAGAAAAAAAAAGGAAGATTGGCAATGGATGTTAGCTGAGGGCGAGTCTTCCTCCATAAAAAAAGAGGGGCCAGCCCAGTGGCATAGTGGTTAAGTTCATGTGCTCCATTTCAGCAGCCCAGGGTTTGCAGGTTCAGATCCTGGGTGTGGACATATGCACAGTTCATCAAACCATGCTGTGGTGGCATCTCACATACAAAATAGAGGAAGATGGGCACAGATGTTAGCTCAGGGCCAATCTTCCTCAGCAAAAAAAATTTAAAAATACAAAGAAAATTTTTAAAAAAGAAAAGAAAACATGCAATGGGAAATATTCTCCACCTCCTACCCCTCAACAGCAGGAGAGTTGAATGATGGGCAGCCTAAATATATTCACATATAAAACTAATGAATACATCAATTATGTCTCTTGAGGAGATTTAACATCCAAATGCCAAAATTAAATGGACATCTAAAAGTACTAAGTGCCACAAAATAAACAAAAACATTTTTTAAGTCACAAAGAAAGTGCAATTTATTTAGTTTTATGATCATTTTTTAAAAAATAAAGATCAAGTTACGTGTCTTCTTGTACTGATAAATTATAAACTGCCTAGCCCATACCTCCCCTCATATTATTTCTTCTTCTTCTCTCCCTATTTGCCCTTGCAATTTCCAACATATGTACATTATATAAAGAGGTAGGTACTGGTCAATAAAAGTCACTAGGGGAAAAAAAATGTCAAAGTGGAGCAATGATTCCATTTACATTTTTTAATGACGTGGGTTGGCTCATATACTAACAGACAGATTGCGCTAGTTATGCTTGCTAAATAAAATACCTGAGATAATAATAAAAGATAGCATTTATTGAGTGTTGCTGAGTCAGATGCTTTGCATATATTATCTTGTTCAATCATCATGGCAACTTGGTTGAAATTATTATTACCATTTTCCAAAGAAGAAACTAAGGCTGAGAGAATGTGATTTTTGATGAAGGTTGTAAAACCAGGCAATGAGCAGAACTGAGATCTTAATACCCTGTCTGTGTAACCCAGAAAGTCCTTCTACCGTGCTACGCCTCCTCTGAGTATTAGCACAGTTGAGTAGATCTGAGTCACTGTTACTCTGATGGGCGTTGGCTTCCTGCACAGGCACATTCCTTCAGAGATAAAAGCATCGCTCTCACACGTTTCTTGGCGGAGAGAATGGGAATCTCCACTGCAGACTGAAACTGTGGATTTGCTTCAGGAAGTGGGGATTGGGAGAAAAGGGAAGAAGAGGGTCTTGAATTGCAAAAGTCAAGCACTGGCTGAACAAGACTGTCTGGAAAAGCAGTGCCCTGCGAGGATGTCCTGGCCAGTGAAATTGCTTTTGGCCAAAGTTGTCTTCTTCACGGAAGGTGGAAAGTAATGTTACCCCAGGATAACGCAACACAATTTGCCTTTATTTGATGGTTCCTTCTGCCTATGTGATGTTTCCCAGGCTTCTTTTTATACAAGCACTGGCCTTATAAGTGAAAAAGAAAAATTTGTTACACATTTTGTAAATCATGAACATTTTGCCTTGGCGTTGGATTAAAAAAAATGCTCAAACTGTGTTGCAATTAAACTGGAAGCACAAATAAATTCATGAAAATCAAAATGCATTCTCTTCCAAAACACCAAATGCATAAAAATGCCATACATCTATAACACTTCACATATGGTACTAAAACCTTCCCCCCCAGAGAAAATATATAAGTAGAAGCTTTGAATAAGATGGAAAAGGAACAAACTGAATATAAGATTAAAATGATGTGACTTTTCTCAGATGTTTTTAACCTATGAAGATTTATTTCTTCAATATCCAATAGCATAACCATGCCAGAAATCCATAAATTAATAAAAGAAAAAAAATCACTAATTGTTTTGCCATTTCAGTAAATCAAGCGCATTAATTATTCCTTTTTCACATGAAGTCGTGGTTTATCTTTCTTCCCTTAACCCTGTGTCATAGACATTTCCTGTGAATATATAGTATTTTAAATTACAATTTTATTTGTTGCATCAAATTCAGTTGAAGGGATATGGCACAATTTATTTAACCAGTTTCTTATTTGGGGATTTTAAAGTTGTTTCTAATTTTTCACAATTATGGAAGGCACTGCCATAAATTTAGTTTTGCATTTAGTTTCCTCCACTCCTACCCTTTTAGGGAACTAGTTCCTTAAAATAAATTTCCTGGAGTTGAGTCACTCTGTCTAATGAAATGAGCTATTTTGCTGTTCTTGGTAGATATTATAAAATTGCTTTCCAAAAAAGTTTTTATCAATTTACACTGCCACCAGCAGCGTTTTCATAAGCCATTTTTCACTACAAACTTAACAGCATAGGGCATTTTATGTATTTTAAATTGAAGTTCTTAAAGGAAGCTTTCTTGAGGTTGAAGTGTGGCTAAAAACTCGCCATTTGGCTATTGTGTTAACTCTTAGAGACTGTGAAATCGTAGCAATAAAAATTGGAGATGTCAGAGGCCTTTTTAGTTTGATCTGTCCCTCTGTGGCAGGTGTTGGATTGTTATCCCCAGGCCAGTGCTTGGGAACAAAAATGAGTGGAATATATTTGTCAAATATGTCAGTCTGAGTTCCCGTAAGACTTGGCCACAAAATGTTGACAAAGCTGGAATACAAAGGCCTGGCTTTTCGCCTGCCATCTCCTGCAAATCTTGGGAGCCCATGAAAGGAAGGGCATCTCCTGGGTATGCTACAGAGCCTTCTGGGTTCCAGAACTTTGCTTGGACACCTGGAATTCAAATTTCCCCCACTGCTGAACTGGAATAAACAAATGTACCCCAGGGCCATCTTCTACTATTTCCTTCTCTGAATGTATTGTTTGTAATGTTGAAATGTATTCTGTTAGAACGTCATTGGACGTACAAATTGCCAGGGTATTCGAAATCACCTAGTCCAACCCCTTTATTTAAAGAGGAAGAAACTGAAGCCCAGTGAGTGGGGGCTTCTAATGCCTAGGTTTGTTCATTCCCAGGGTGGTGGTGGTACCCATTGCCTTCACATATTATTTTAGTGGTGAAATGTCTTTTATAAAAGCTGTCCAAGGCTGTCTTGTTAAATTAATTTATTACTGGGATATTCCTTGTTATTGCTGATTGATCCTGGTATATCAGACAATAATTGCAAAACATGCTACTGAGAAATTATAGGCATTAATGTCAGGATTGTTTTGTAGTTCAGTTACAACAATAAGTAACATCTATTTAGTGCTCACTCTGTACCAGACTGTGTTCCAAGTACTTTTTATGATCTAATTCACTTACTCCAACAGTTTTTAAAAATACATTCTTTCATCATCTTCATTTTACAGAGAGCTAAACCGAAAGTGGTTTCTTAGATGGTATATTAAGCAGTATATGCCAAGTCAAGCTTCAGTAACAAACAAACCCAGATCTCACAGACTTACAACAGTAGAGCTTTATTTCCCTCTCATGTTGCATGTAAATGATAGGTTAACGGCAGTTCTTTTCTCTGGGACCCACACTGAAAGAGTAGCCCTTATCAGAAACTGTGTCCTGGCGGATGGAACATTGTGAAACTAAAACTCGCAAGGGCTCTTCAAGCTTGAGAAGGGGCACGTGCTACTTCCTCTCAGCTTCATTGACCAAAGCAAATAACATAGCCAAACCTGACGTAATGAGGCAGATAGTAAGATACTCCAGCAGGGAAGGTCCAGTGAATATATTAAACAAGTATAATCCACCATTGACAGTAACTTACTCAAGGGCCACATCGAGTAAATTTTGGAGGCAAGATTTGAACTCAGTGTGATACCAGAGCCAACACAATTATCGGCTTTACTCTCTCAATGACCAGATGCTGGGACACGTCCTTGGAACCTGGGTTAAACTTTAGAAGCTAGTCTTTAGCTTCCGTGAAAATGCGATTGGTAGTGTTAAGCATGCACTCATACTTTTTAGGCCAACTATTTCACAACATTCACTGAATCCCTCCTCTACTGGAGCACTAGCACATTATTAGTTTGCATGCCATTTCTTTCTGGGTGAAGGAGATCTCTACAGCCACTTAATGCTCTTAAACACAAAACTTTTTTAAAAACCTATTGATAATCTAGGTGGTCAGGGCCTCAGAGGATGGCAAGGCCACCTCCCTGCCAATGCTGCTGTCCTTGATATGGAATCCTGCCGGGAGGCCACACAGCCTCTCATGTGCACCTCTAACACCTCCCACCCCAGGAAGGTTGTTCCGTTTGTGGACAGCTCTGACTGTTGGAAGGGTCTACCTTAGTTGAATCTCCCTTCCAAAGCTTTCATTCTTGGGGCTACATTTTAAGATAAATGTAATCCTTTAAAGTATATAAATGTATGCACACAAGCACTATGTATACAGTCATGAGTCACTTAACAACGAGGATACGTTCTGAGAAATGCGTCATTAGGTAATTTGTGGTTATGCAAACATTATAAAATGTACTTACACAACCTTTCTACACACCTAGGCTATATGATACTAATCTTATGGGACCACTGTCTTACATGTTGTCTGTTGTTGACCTAAATGTCATTATACATATGTATGTATATATATGTATATATACATATATGAGATATATAAGCATATATATCTTTTATATATTATATTTTGTTTATATAATGTTTATACATTATATGTTTATATATATTTATATGTATTATGTCATATATATAAAATAATCTCTCTATATATACATAAATATGTATCTCTCTCTCTCAGCTTTTTATTTTAACGCAGGGATTGTGACAGCCAGTTCTTATCTTGTCTAGCCTCAAAAGACCCAACTTCTTCCTAATATGATATGATTTTGCTTCTCAAAGCATCCCAATTGCCAGTATTGAAGGTACTCTGGTCTATTTTTAATGAAAAATGGGGTTTGTATAATGTTACTCTTTCCCCCCCTTTTATTTATACTACTGGAGTTATAACTCCCAAATAGGAATATATGTTACATTTAATAAGCTATCGTGATCTTTTCTATGATGAATTAAATTTATTTAGCAATTTCCATTAATATAAACCAAGTTTGGTATTTAGAATACTTGGAAATGCTGAGAGGCAAGATAAGAATATCTGCAGATCCTTCAATACATCTTTCAGAAATTGTTACAGGAGAAAGAATACCTTACTCTTTTGATAAGTAAGATGGTTTTGCTTTCATACTTATTATTTACTTTAAACAACTGGTTGGTATTCAAGTATAGACTATATACAGTTTATTTCTCTTCAGTAAATGTTTGACAAATTCTCTTTATAAATTAGCTTTTGATTTGGGGGAGCTTTTGGTATGTAGACGAAATCAAGCCACGTTCAGAAATTGCTTGGGATGTTTCACAATCTTTGAAATAATTTACTTTACGGAAGCTCTGTAAGCTTTGGGGGGAAGGCCTATGTCTTTCTCATTCATCACCAACCCCTCAGTGGTTGGTATAATTTGTGGTACATAGTAGGAACTCGATAAATATTTGCTGAGTTAAAAAAGAAATAGCAATGGTGACCATAGGGGAGTGGCCATATATTATGGTTCATTTTTCCCATAGCAGTTGGTCATGATCAGTAAATATAGTAAAATAATAGCACAGATTACTGTAATTTATCTAAAGGCAATGGTAGTAGAGTGAAGGAAAAGAGATTTGAGATCTAAGAGGTACAGACTGGTTAGATTTAGTGAATGATTAGAAGGTACAAAAGATTAGGGAAAGAGAAGAGTCTAGAATAACTTAAGAGTTTTTGGTTTGAGTGACTGGGAGTAGGTGGTTCATGGACTATTCAAAAACAGTCCATTCTTTGCTTTTGTAAATAAAGTTTTAGTGGAATTCAGCCACACACTTTCATTTGCATCTTGTCTGTGGCTGCTTTCACACTATAATGGCAGAGTTGAGTAGTTGTGACAAAGACCATATGGCCTACAAAGACAAAAAATTATTGACTGCTTGAAAATTGACTATTGACTAACATTTAAAAAAGAATGTTGGCTGAATTTTGCTGTACAGAATACAATTTTTTTTTGGGTGTGGAGAGATATTGGGGTAGATAGCTTCCATTTATTAATATGCTGAGTTTGTGGTGCCTATAGAACATTCCATTGAAGATATTCAGCAAGAAGTTGTAGATACGAGCCTGGAAGTCTGGTGTGAAATTATGGCTGAACACACAGATTTAGTAGTTTGTGGTGAAGTTGTGGCTTTAGCAGCCATGTTGAAACAACATGGTGGCTAAGTATCTAAAATGAAGATGCTGTTGGTGAGTACAGTACTCACTGAGGTCTAGCTTAGGAGGTGAGTAAGCAGAGTTTGATTTCATCTTGATTTCAAGCGCATGAGAAGGACAGGATGTGGGGGCACATCAGCTTCCTCTTCCAGAATGTGGGGCAGGGGGCCCCCTGAACACAAGGCCCAGGCAGAATCCTCTAGCTAACATCATTCATTTATTTCAGAGTGACCGACGCTGCTCCAGATCCTCATAAGAGGCCCCAGGCTAAAATCAGAAGTGCCCCTTCCAGCTTTACTATGCAATTTTGCCAGCCCAACCACAGAACATCTCATATTGGTTGATTAAGGGGAGGAAAAACTAAATGTTGGTTACAGTTCTAAAATGATGCCAGTCCTAGAGAAGTGCAGCTTTGCTGTAACCATCAGGGTTAAGCCTAACAAGGCAGCTCATGTACTTTCCAGGCTGTTTTCCAGCTGGTAAGTGAATATTTCTCTACTGCACGTGGTGCAGAGAGCTCAGCCCAGCTCAAGGACAGTTTGTTCCAACAGAGTTTTTAGGCCAGTTCCAACATGCCTTTGAATCCTCTTACTTCCGGAGTGATTCACTTCCATTTCCTCTTTTGCCAAGTAGGGGAAATAGCCATCCCTGTTTCTCATCCTTGGTAAATGTTGTAAGAAGAAATATTTTGAATGAGATGGAGAGTGTGGAGCCATATGGATAGTGAGCTCCTGGAGGGAAGACCCTGCAGCTTCTACAATGGTGACTGAGAAAGAGTAGACACTCAGGATGTTGAATGAGTGAGTCCACAAAGAATAATTTACTCCAAATGTTGTTGTATAGACTCTGTAATCTAGTGACCTGGACGATAGACATTGGCTGTCTGAAAGAAGCAAGATTATTGGTAACTGTGCTAAGATCTTCCCTCTTTTTTCCTTTTTCGTTAGCCACTGGTAATAATGAACTTTGTGCAGGAAGTTAATTTGATTTTCTAATTTTTTGGTGGATTTACCTTAATAGATGGGAAAGCTTGCTAATACCTCTGCATCTACTCCAATACACATTCTTGAGTTGTATTTCTGCAAATGTAGTTTTGGAGCATAAGTGTTTTAATTTTTTCAGGACCAACAGAGGTTATTATGCTAGATATTGCAATGCCCATTGAAAAATGGGTGGAACTAAAGGGGAGAAAAACACTTTAAACTACAATCAGATTTCTCCTCAAATCATGTTTTCTATTTTTTTTACCTCACTAGGAAATTCTTGGTTTTTATTTTTAACATTGAATTTTCATACTCCCTTTTTGAATTTCCTGTAATATGCCAGGGGGTGCCATATGTATATGAATGTCAGTATGTCACAGCGTGCATGTGTGTCTGTGCGCCCCTGCCTGGCTGGAGTAAACTTGTGGGTCTGTGTGCATGTGTGTATGTGTGCAGATGAGCGGGGGTGTATTTTCCTTGTGGATGTGTTGGTCTGATGGAAGGAGCTCTTAGATCCCACAAGAGCCACATGCCTATCGAGAGGGATCTTTGTTACATTTTTTAGCACATGCATTTGCAGAATTAAAGAGGGTAGGCACCACGGTAACCACAGAACCGTCCATGAACTATTCTGGGTCTCCCCAAAGACCTTTAATTTACTATTGTATTTAAAGACAATGCATGGCCTTGCATAGTTGTATCTGCAAATGCTCATCCTCTCAGTGGCTTGGAAGACGGACCATCACCTAGCCAGGATCCACTCAAAGGTTGAACCAGCATCCACAGAACCTTAGTTGAATAACACATTTCGCTGGAGAGTTTTTGTTGTCTGTTTGTTTTCCTCCTGGCTAACTCTTGGCCCAGACTCAAGATAAACTTTGCTGCCTTTCTGCCTGCTGTGCTTAATTTTCTGTGGTACCTAAAATGCTGGATTTGTAGCCTTTTTCGTTTGGCTGCGGTCTGGCTTCTCC
Source organism: Equus quagga (assembly GCF_021613505.1). Taxonomy (NCBI): domain Eukaryota; kingdom Metazoa; phylum Chordata; class Mammalia; order Perissodactyla; family Equidae; genus Equus; species Equus quagga. Next base: position 71,570,621 of record NC_060267.1, on the reverse strand, counting down.
TTTCCAATTCAACGTTCAAGTTTCCTCTGTGTGCAGGACTCAGAAATGTTTCACTTAAGAGTTTAAGTTTCATGATTTTAATTATTCACATCATCTAAACTTGGCTTTGAAATCAACCATATCAGGCATGACAATTCACCCAAGAGTCTGAAATGGAATAAAGAAAGCAGAGATGAGGCGACATCTGGTGCCAAACCACCCCAGTGAGGTGCCCATATGTTTATGAAGGGGGCTGGAGAGGAGGAGGGGCCTTGAGAAGAGAAGAGAATGAACTTTTTGAAGCACAAAATACAATGAGATAAGTACTGGATCGGAGATACATTATCCACTTTACTATCCCAAGAATCCTTTTGCAAGTAGGGATTTCCCAAATTCTTTTTCTTTTCCTGCTCGCAGCTCCACACATCTGTGCTCCAGGGTAGATGCTGTAGTTGCAGTGCGCTGAATAAAAAAATGTTACTTAAACACTCTGGGTTACTTAGAAGGCTCTCTCTCTCTTATCCGGATGTTGTTGTCTCTCTCTTTCCCATTAACAAATACCACCCTGGTTTTACGAACTGAAGCTAAAAATTGCCAGCTCCTTTTTTTGACCGCCAGTATTTTATTGTTCAACTGTTTCCTGCCCGCTCTGTGTGAGTTCTTTCTATAAGGAAGCATCAGTCTAATATTTAGGATTCTACAACAGAACAGAAAGGTCCCATAAATATATTGATATGAAGTTTCAGAGTGAAGAAGCTCCTCCTGTCCCTTATGGCCAAGATTTTGTCATTTTTGGAACTCTCCTTTAATGAAGTCATGTGCTGTGAAGCCAACAAGAGTGGGATCTTTTGCATGAGAAAGTAGATGCCTGTAAAAATTATTTGTCTGATTATAAAGGTGTAAAAATATTGGAAAGAAGCTATGATAGAAAATAAAACTTATGCATAACCTAACCAACTCAAAATAACTCTACGAACATTTTGGTGTATTTCCTTTTTGTTGTTGTTGTTTGTTTTTTCTTCTTTTCTTTCGGCACATTTTTTAAAACGTTATATAACCGGTGTCTAGGACAAAACAACTCTTGAGATACAATCACAAAACAAAATTATTTGATCTCCTCCATTGTCTCTTTAATTAGAAGGCACAGTCCTTCCTCTGCCCTAAAAGGAAAGACTGAGCAGTCTCCTGACTCTTCTGATCACACCTAAGTGATAAGAGAACCGATGGTCCCTTTTCAACAACCTCAACTGAGAAATTGCAAATCCCAGTTCCTTACAGTAATCCAAACTTTGATTTAAAATTGTCTTTTCCACTTCCCCAGCCAGGCTGGCTACCGCAGGAAAACCTGAAGAAGGCAAAGGGGATGTGGCTGGCTTTCACTCTGTTTTTGCTCTCCACCTCCACTTTTGTCCATTCCAGACCCCTCCAGGGGAAGAGCTAGAAGCTTCTTAGTGACTGGCACTGTCCAAGGCGGCCTTCCCACTCCCTGGACTGAGCAGATGCTAAAGTCAGTGCTCTCATTGACCGTCAATGTGTTCATCAAGCCACGCTTGCCCTCACACCATACCTCCCCAAGAACTTTTATGTGCAGTTCTGCTGATGTTGGTGATGTGCTCTCCTTCTCTAGCTCGTGTTTACTCCTTCATCAGGTCCTAGTAATGCAGCACTACCTTCAGCTTCTCTCTAGTGGGGACTGTCTACCCTCCAGGGGTCCTGCTGGGTAGGACTCAAACCCCATACTAGTTCTCTCACTCTCTCGATAGTTGCTCCATGAGAAACACACATCCTTTGCTCCCGCAGGAGTGCTTGCCATCCAACACAACCATCTCTTCTTCACTCCCACCACCAGAAGAGCTGGCCAAGCTAGCTTTCTCCATCGAGATTTCCCACTGTGTGACTCCTAAATTCAAGAAACATATATCCAGTTTTGGGTGGTCCTGTTGAAACTCTTCTCAGAAGGTTTGAGATGAGTTTCAGACACTCCCCTCCCCCACCAACACACGCGCACACACACACACACAAACACTTTGTGGACACACATGGTGGGTACTCACACCATAGCAATAGTTCTCTTCAAAGAAATTCTTCCCTGATTCCTCTTTCTTAACTTTCAAAACTGGCCCTTTTCATTCTCTAGAGGTAGATGTAACCTTTTCATAACCATGTCTTTTAGAAATTTGCATCTTGATCTGGTACCTCACTTTGAAATGTCATATCTGTCGAATCATAGTGACAGCTGAAACTTAATGATTTAGCATTTATACAAGCTTTTATAAACCTTGTTTTCAAATAGTATTTATCTTGATAATGATCCTATGTCATTCTTTATTTTTGAAAATATGACTTTTAATGGTATTTTAGTACTAAAATTAGTTTCATTTGCTGCTGTTACAAATTATCCCAAACTTTATGACTAAAAGCAACACAAATTTATTATCTTGTAGTTCTGAGGTCAGAAGTCCTAAACCAGTCTCAGTGGGCTAGAATCAAAGCATTGGCAGGGCTGTGTTCCTTCTGAAACCTTTTAGGGGACACTCTGTTGCCTTGCCTTTTCCAGCTGCCTGTGTTCCTTGGCTTGTGGCCCTACATCGCTCCAACCTCTGTTTCTATCATCATATCGCTTCTCTCCCTCTGCTTCCATTGCCACACTGCCTGCCCTGAGTCTGATCCTCTTGCCTCCCTGTTATGACCCTTGTGATTACATTGTACTCACCCAGATAATCCAGGACAATCTCTCCATCTGGAGATCCTTAACCATATCTACAAATTCCCATTTGCCATGTAAGGTAACATATTCACAAGATTAGGACCTTGATGTTTTCTGGGGGGCAGAAAAAAACATTATACAGCCTACAAACTACTATATGTTTTGGATATTTCACAATTTAACTAATTTTACTTTCAATTCTTTATTCTAAATATTATAAACAGCGCTGGATTGAGTTTCCTTAGAAATGAAAACATGTTTATGAGTTTCTCTGATGGTTTCCTCAGTGTAAATTCCTAGAAGTGGAATTATTGGGTAAGAACATTTTTTATTTATCTTGCCAAATTCCCTTCCAGAAAGACTTTGTAAATTTTGGGGTTTTTTGTGCTTGAGGAAGATTAGCCCTGAGCTACCATCTGTGCCAATCTTCCTCTATTTTTGGGGGAGGGGGGGGTGGGGTAGGTAGGACACTTCCACCGCATGGCTGGTGAGTGGAGTAGGTTTGTGCCCGAGATCCGAACCTGTGAACCTGGGCTGCTGAAGTGGATCCTGCGGAACTTTAACCACTCAGCCACCGGGCAGGGTCCAAGACCTTGTACATTTTTGACTCCACGAGCCATAAGGAGTCTACCCTCACCAGCACTGAGTGTTCTTCCGATTTCTCACTTTTTGATCAGTTTGATAGCTAAAAATGGTATCTTCTGAGTTTTTGATTACTAGCAGGATGAACATATATTGTATGTTTATTAGCCAAATGCATTTCTTCCTTTATGAAATAGGTGTTCACTGCCTTTGGACATTTCTATACAGGTCACGTTGAGAATTGAGAGCATTAGACAGATGTGTCTGGTTTTGATTTTTTTTTTTTTTTTGGCTTAGCTGTGTGACCTTATGCAAATAATGTAACAACCCTTTGCCTCAGTGTTCTCACTTTGTAACACGTAAATAATAGCCCCAACTCCACAGTGTGAGGTTTAGATGAGATGATGGGTGCAGAATAACTAGACGAATGCTTGTACTTGTTGAGAATGGGCTGTTGTGCGGCTACTAGAATGATTATACTAGCAAGTTTTAGAGAAAAAGGATTTGTTAGATGTGTTTTTATATATTTTTAAAGAATATTAAAGCTTCGTTGTTTATATTTGTTGAAAATGCTTTTCCAATTTCTTATTTCTCTTCTACTTTTGCATATACTTTGTGTAAAAATATCTCATATTTTGTGATCCTTGTGTTATTGTTTGTGATTTACTTCATTTATTTTATATTTAGAAGTTGTGACCCATTTTCAAGATAATTTAAATATTTAGTGTTATTTTCACTTTTTAATAATTGTTTTCCTGGTTTTCACATAGATCTATAAAACGTATGGAATTTGAATTGGTGGATATGTGACATGAGGATCAAGTAAAAGTGTATTTCTCCCCATATTTTCAGCCACACTCCCCAATATCATTTGGTGAACATTATACCTTTTCTGCATTGAATTTTGCTGCTTCCATAGTTACCATATATTAAGTTCTACAATATTTTAAGATTGTTCTAGAACTTTCTGTTATCTTCTATTTCTACAACTACCTAGTCTTATGACAATATGATCCTGTTTTAATGATTATAGTATTATACATGTTTGGGTGGGCAAACTCCCTCTCCTTTCTCTTTAAATTTGTTCTTAGCTCTTTTACTCATGTTTTCATACTCTTCTGAATAACTTTCAACCATTTTCCTAGTATAAAAACCCCACCTGTTATTTATTTATTTATTTATTTTTGATGAGAAAGATTGTTCCTGAGCTAACATCTATTGCCAATCTTCCTCTTTCTTTTATTTCTCCCCAAAGCCCCAGGACGTAGTTGTATATCCCAGGTGAAGGTCCTTCTAGTTCTTCTAAGTGGGACACCACCTCAGCATGGCTTGATCAATGGTGTGTAGGTCTGCGCCCAGGATCCAAACAGGTAAACCCCAGGCCTATGGAGCAGAACGTGAGAACTTAACCACTCGGCCGTGGGGCTGGCCCCCCACCTAATTATCTTGATATGCTTATATATTAATTTAGGAAGATCTGGCATCCTTGTTCATTCATGTCATCTGGGCACTTAAAATCTCTCCTGGTTTTGTAAACTTTCGTTTTGAGTCCCTATAAAACTCTCAAGTTTCATTTCCATAGATCACACAATTGTACTAAAGCTACCTACGAGTATATTTTTATGAGTATACTCAATCCTTTTCCACTATGTATTTTAAATGGATGTTGCTACTAGATAGAAAAGTTATTGATTTTTTCTTAATCTTATTTGGCTAATTTACTGAGCTCTCTTATTAGTCCCAATAGTTTTTTTCAGCTTTTCTTCCTTTAATTTTACACCATATAGTCAATCATTTTAAAAAAATAATTGTATGGCCTGGTGGCGTAGTGGTTGAGTTTGCATGCTCCGCTTCTTTGGCCAGAGATTTGTGAGTTTGGATTCCAGGAGTGGACCTGGCACTGTTCATCAAGCCATGCTTTGGCGACGTCCCACATACAGAAAGGAGGAGGATTGGCACAGATGCTAGATTAGCGACAACATTTCTCAAACAAAAAGAGGAGAATTGGCAATAGATGTTAGCTCAGGGCCAATCTTCCTAACCACAACAAAATAAATCATCATCATCCTCCTCATAATAATTTTTTATATCCTTTCCCCCAGGATTCTTGCTTTATTTTGCTGATTCTTGCTTTATTGTATTGGCTTAGATGTCCAGAAAAATAATAAGTATTAATCTAACTAATGGGTATCCTTGTCCCGTTGTTTATATTGAATGTAATTCTTCTGATAATTCACCATGAATTAAGGCAAAGTAGGTTTTCTCCTCAAGGAGGTACTCAGAGATTTTTCTTTTCACCCCTTCTGAATATATTCATTAGAATTATCAGAAAAAAAAATGCATGTTAGTAGTCCAGAGATATAACAGACACTTTTTACAAAACTGAGTGGCATTTTAGTGCAATGAAAAGAACATATGATTTGGAGTTAAGGGCTGTCAGGTTTGGAATGCTTGTTCTAGCACTACTGGGTAGACAATGTGCATAAATATCTACCGTTTTTATTTCTTTCTCTTTAAAATGTAGGCCATAACATTCCTTTCTAAGACTGTATTGGAGATTCAATAAGATATGGAAAAAATACCTAAGACAGTGCCTGGTAGACAGCAGGCACCGGAGATGGAAGACAGCCCGTCTGCATTACAGTAGCCCCCCTTGTCGTGGGGGATACGTTCCAAGACACCCAGTGGACGCCTGAAACTGCAGGTAGTACTGAACCCTATATATACTGTGTTTTTTCCAGTACGTATATATTTGAGGTGCAACAGCAAAAGTATTTCTTTTTCCTTCTTAGCAGTTTCACGGATAGAAGTTTTGTTCTTACTGTAGATCTCAGCATCCTCAACATGCGATTTTTTTCTTTCCTTATTAAGTTGGGAACTTTCAGTTTTTCACTTAAAGGAAGCACTTTATGGCTTCTCTTCGGCATATCCGAATTGTCACCATGACTACTCTTGCACTTTGGGGCCATTATTAAGTAAAATAAGGGTTACTTGAACACAAGCACTGCGATACTGCGACAGTCGATCTGATAACCGAGTTGGCTAACAAGCAACTAACAGGCAGGTGGCGTATACAGTGTGGATATGCTGCACACAGGGATGATTCATGCCCCAAGAGGGACAGAGCAGGACAGCACAAGATTTCATTACGTTACTCAGAACCGCGCACAATTGAAAACTTATGAATTGTTTATTTCTGGAATTTTCCATTTCATATTTTCAGACCACAGTTGACAGCAGGTTACCAAAACCGCAAAAAGTGAAACCTCAAATAAGGGGGCACTACTGAAGTTTTGTTCTGCAAAATGTGGGTTGGAAACCTGCATAATGAGTTTTCATAAGAAAGGCAAGACTTGCTGATGACCTCTGTGGACTTCAATTTCTTCCCCTATTTATATGCAAACTAAATAGTATGGTCTCTCCTAATGGGGAAAACTCTGAAAATTCCATGCCTCTCTAATCACAGCCACTAGGGCGCCCATTTCTCAGATTCTCTAGCAAAGTGGATGTCAAGGCAGCTCTCGCCTCCGTAGGATTGCTACAGAAGGAAGAGAAGCCCCTGGAAGCCTGGCAGAAGCTGCATTTTCCTCCGTGGCCCCTCCTCCGGAGCTGCGCTGTGCTGCGTGTTGTTGCAGTTGTACTGTACTGTTCTACCGCATGGATTCATAGTTAACATTTTTCTTCCAGGCACATTCAAAACATTTGGCTTGCATCCTCCTTGAGCTGTTTTATAAGGGCAATAACCGAGGCCAGGGTGTGCTCTTGTCAGCAGGCAAAGCACGCAGCGGAGGCTGCCAAAGAGTTTCCTGCTCAGGGGCCACCCATCCTTGGCTGCAGGACACAAGGCTGGAGCTCATGGCAACTTGCACAGAGCGAGCGCCGGGACTTTCTGTTCTCAGGGCTCATGCTTTGGATTCCAGCCTTCAGCCCTGCTGCATTGATCAGTGGAGGCTGTTGTGTTTGTGCTTGTTTGGGACGAGCTCAGAACACATGTCACAGCAGTGGTTCAAGGCCTAGCTCTAAGGCTTGGAGCTGGGAGAATGCTCTTTAAAGACTAGCAAGCCGTTCTTCCTGCCTGTTAATGCAGGCACAGAGTTCCCACGGATCAGCTGCAGGGGAGAGAGGCATTCCCTTCATCCCACTCTCTGTGAATTAACTTTGGGAAGGACAGACAACACAGACGCCAAATGGAGGGTTCCAACACTGCTACCCCACCCTCTCTGAAGTCCACCTTGGCAGAAGCAGATCTCTTCTCATGTGTTATTTATTGCCAAAGACCGTGACCGGGAGAATCCGCAATAGATCCCTGAAGCTGTTTTTTCAGGATTTCCTTTGATTGGAAGCTCTTGGTTGTGCCTTCTGCAGCTGGCTCTGTCACAGAGCTGAGGGCTCAGAGTGTCCCCCAAGTGACAGCTGCCATGCCAGCACAAAGGAGGGTCTGGCTGTGAAAGTGCCTTGATGCTCTAAAGAACACACAAATGGACAGGGTATTGTTACTCCTTCACTCACCAGCAGGGAGGCAATGCGATGTCATGAGCGGAAAGAACACAGGCTCAAGCCCAAGAGATGCAAGTTGAAATGTCAGCTCTTCCACTGACCCACAGTGTGGGCTTGGTCTCAGTCTTCTCGTCTGTAAAATGGCAATGAAAAGATTTACCCCCAAACTTTCAGCCAAGAATCAATAAGACAAGACATGCAATGTTCAGCTCCTTTCCTCTAAATTCCAAACTTAGTCTGGAAATTTTAAAGCCGTTTAGATGACCCTAAATACTTTCTTTATCTTTTTCATTTATCCATTATTCATTCTGTCAGCATTCAATAAATAAGAAAGAATATTTCAGTGACTTTAACATTTTAGGTAATGCACAAAGTACTATGAATAAAGAAATACATATTCAAGACATGGCTTCATCCCTTATCTATCTCAAAGGTAAAAAAATGAAATGACAATAAAATATACAGGATGTTATGGTGGTGGAAGGTTCAGGAAGTAAGGAGTGCACCCAGACAGGATATTTGCACCAATTGTGGAATGACCACAGGTCTTCCAGAAGAAGGGACATATAACCAGGTGGCGATGTTAGTATATAGAGGACAGCATAAAATATTCCCAGAACTTAGAGGCAGGGACCCTCTGAAATGTGGCAAAAGTGACGTGCCTTTAGAGGTGGACAGTTCATGGGCTGCTATGGGAAGAGTGAAAAATGTCAAGTCTCGTCACAGATGCAGGTTGTGATAGTCTGTAACTAAATTCATCCAGATCCTACTCAACAGGACTGCCTTATAGATTTCTGCCTCCTTATTCTACTTCTGTCAGACTGCTTCGACTTTTACTTCTCCTTCATTATTTTGTTAGTGCTTTCACCTATCCTTTTGGTTGAAAAAAATAGTTTCAGGCTAAATAAAGACTTTGTAAACCATTGCAGCACACCATATTATCTAGAAAGAAATTTCTTGGAAAATGAGTTTCATTGCTGAGGACAAGGAGTGCATCGTGATTTACAAAATTTCCGCTTCTTCTGTGCCTTCCCCTGCATTATCTGAGGATACATTTTCTCCCGGGAGACCATGAGTTCCTTGAGAGTAGAGACTTTGGCTAATCATCCTGTTACCCCAAGGACTTAGTGGCATACGGGCAGACAGTTATTACTCATGTACTACTCAACACTGCCCCCAAAATGATCATTTTAATGTGCAAACTTGATTATACCACTTGCCCAATGCTACTTAATATTCATCAGTGAAAGCTTATTAAGCGTCAGGCATGAGCGTGGGGATGAGGAAGGAATATCAAACACAGCGTGAGAGGAATAAGAAGCAACGTCTCTGTTCCTTATGACGCAATTTGGAGTTTAACACCAAAGCAATTTACCAGACAGCCAAGGTGTGGAAGGAGTGTGCCAGAAACCGGTCTAGAGATGAATGATGGACAACAAATCTGAGTAGATCACAGACTTGAGCTTCTCTAGGTTCTGCTGTCCTGCTCCCAGGACTTACACATTTTCATCATAGTCTCCTGAAAAATATTCTGAGGGGATAAAGATGTTTGGATATTAATTCTTCCTTGTAGTAAATATTCCTTTTAAGGGATTCTCCTGGGGCCAGGACAACACCAGAATATCTACAACAATAACACCCTTTACTAGGGAAGACTCTCAGGAGCCCAGAATGACCAAACCAGATGGATAAGTGAAATTGTCGAGGTCGTATTTTACGGATGGGGAAACAAACTCAAAGAGAGGAAGTGAGGTGACCAAGTTCTCACAGAGGCTATTGTCTGGGACCAGGGCCCAGATTCTCAGACTCCTTGCCCAGTGCTTTTTGTACTAAGATCATGTGTGAAAAGAGATCTTTTGTCTAATTCAAGCCTGAGAAGATGTGTTGAGGTTAATTTAATCTTTAATTAGGGAAGGAAAATAACATTTCTTAAATTCCTACTATATGCCAACCATGGTACCAAACGTTTTATGCACATCCTCATTGACCATCACAATACCATAGTACATACAATTGACCCAGTTTACAAATGAGTTACCTGAGACTTGGGAGACTGAGGCTTTCTGCCTTCAAGGTCATTTAGGATCAATTCATTCCATGCTTTCACCTTGAATCAGTGTCTCATAGTTGTTCCCTTAGTGATAGGACAGGGGATAATGGGACTCTCTTCGTCTTATTGCCATTCTACTTCATGGCATCCCATAAAATAACCTCTGGCTCTCCAAAGTTTACAAATTGTGCATGGTGTCAAGCATAGCAATTGTCATTTAATCCTCTGGCTAATAGAATCCTGAGATTATACTGGGGAAAATACAATTAAATCTATTCTTGGGTAGATATTCACCTTGATATATAATTTCTCTGAATTTAAATTGAAGTATAGTTATCCATATATACTAATCTTAATTATTTCAAATTGAATCAAATAACCTATTCAAAAAGACCATTCCTTTTGTAACTTATAATGGATACAATTTTTGCCAATCTTATTGCTTCACTGATCAACCTCATGAGAAAATTATCTACAAATTTACAGCACGTGTCTGTATGCTTATTTGTGTTGTGTGATCAATATTGTCCATCAAATTAAACTTTTAGTCTCAGAAGCCATGTGTATAGCATTTTGAAAATGAATTTTATGCATGGTCGTTGTTTGTCAGTAGTGGATTTATTCACAGAAATGCCATATCTTATAAATAAGAAAGCTAGTCAGAACTGGATGAATATTGAGGAAATACAATAGCCTGGCTATGTCCAGTATCTGTGGGTATGAGGTGCTGGAGAGTGAGAGAGTAAATATGTACAGGACCATGTTTACGAAAAAAAGTAGCAAGTCAAATAGGAAAAATTTCTTCTGTGCTTGGTGGCCAAGGTGAGGTCAATATCAATATTGGCATTGGCACTGCCAAGTTCATGTTTTGCATGACGATAATTTAATCAAGATGTATTGGTGACAAAAGGCTTATCAAACATAGAATGTTTTATTACACAGTTTGGTTTGTTTGACAAAAGTGACACCCACCTTCCTTCACAAAGCTACTGCAAAATTCGCATCCGGCCTTGCAAAATTTTATGTTGACAGCAAGGACTACGAAGTACAAATTTATTGAACGTTTGACATGCCTATTACTCATCATTAAAAAAAAAAGAAAGAAAAGGTATTTCTTTTCTCAGGAAACAGGAATGTTTCTTTTTACCCCACAGAAGCAAAATGTATAATAGAAATTATAATGTATAACCTGGGAGTTCAAACATACACATATTGAATCTGACAATATTTGTACGCTAAGAAAAGTTCAGATATTGTTGCCTTATTTTACTGTTTGGTAAATTAAGATCTAATGAATTTAAAATGCATATCAACATCTTCTATTACTTTAGGCAACTGTGATAGGGCAGCAGTCCAGTAGAGCCATCCGACATTACACTTGTAGTTCTAAGAAACCAGCTCAGCAGAACATTTTCTATGTGAATTTATCCTTTCATTATTTATTTGGTGTATTTATTCATTCAATTTCCGCCAAATTTCCAATTGGAGTTTTGTTATCCAAAAGCCTTTTGAAAAGAGGAAAAATTAGCAATTTTAACAAAATTCTATTCACAGGCAATTTCTATTTGGTGAGGACCAAACTGAGCAGAGTCTTTTGTTAGCGAAGACTAAAAAAAAGGAGAAAGAAAACAGATTACTGTCACTATCAGAATAAGAGGAAGTGTACCTTTTCATAGATTGTAACAAAATTTTCCCAAGCAGTAAATAAAAATGGAAATTCATCCACTGCTTTATGTACACACACACATACAGGACACAGAACCATCAAACCACCTGTGAGACAAATTAGACGAGCAATGAAGTTCCTTCATGTATTATTCACAGAGCTTTCAAAGGTAGTGACTGGCCACAGGAAAGTGGAGGTCATTTGTAGTTCATTCCCAGGCCTTATAAATAGTGAAATATCCTGATTAAAAGAAACATACTTCCTAAATGAATTTCCCTTCCTTGAAGATTGGCTCCTTGTGGGGGAAGTTTCCAAAGGTATTTGGATGTGACTGGTAAAAAGTGAAGTGCATTTCCAACCGTATTCACCACCCTGTGTTTGTACACCCCCAGCAACCTGATCCGCTGAAGTCCTGATCATGTAGAAGGTCTGTTTTAGCGGAGCCATAACTGCATCCTCGGAGATTCTACCCATTTGTTGAAATTTTCAATCTGGACCATACCAGTCAACTCCATTTCTTCCTCTAAACTGCAGCCCTTCAACTCTTTGGAGATGGCTGTCTTATGTGGCAGCTCCAGATTTTTGTGTAGAGAGAGTTGAGTGGTGGCATTCTGACTGCTTAAGGAGCTGGAAGACTTGTTGAAATACTACCTCTCTGCGGCAAGCTTGCTGTTCTGACGTCCACTGTGCATTCACTTGTGTTGACTTGGAGGAAGAGGTGTCACAGAGATCACGGGAATGATCTTTAGCCATTCCCACCCCTGGCCATTCTATGATGCTTCCACTGTTTATCTAGACAGTTTGGAAATATGCAGGCAGTGCCTACTGGTCTGTAAGCCTACTGGTATATGAGCAAACAAATTAGGATAACTCTACTCCCAGTTTCCCATCATTCAGCTATCCAAAGGGAATACCTAGAAAGGCACCTCTGCCTGAAGCCAGCGGTGAGGACAGTGTTCCTATAAACCCATGTTGTATCCTACAGAAATAAACAGCTCAAGGATTCAAGGACCTCAGCTTGAAAGTTTAAAAACCAGCTATTAAAGATTGATTAGGCAAAAAGAATGGATGGGTTGGCAAATAAGGTCCTCATATGTACCTCTCAGAGACATGTTACATGGTTGGGCTGCATCACACAGATTTGAGTATAGTGTAACCTCTTTGTATTGTTGGGCTGAAAGGAAGAGCTAATTTGATCTCTAGTGTGTTGGCTATGGAGCATCGACATCTTCCTGAGCCTGCTGTTCATTACAAGATTCACCAAATAAGCTGTTTTAGTCTCTGAGATAGGTAGCATAATTCTAGTTAGATCTCCAAATATCTTCCATAATAGAAATGCCAGAATCCACAATCATAATATTGACATAACAACAGCAATAGCAATTTTTTACATTTGTCTTGCTTGGCAGTGTATAAGGAACCTTGATATTTGTTCTTCACAGCATCTCTGTAAAGGTGGTGTTAAAAGCCCTATTCTACAGCAAACAAAACTGTGGTTCAAATAGGTGATATGACCTGCTTTCAATTGTACCAGCTAGAAAGTTGCTGTAGCCCTGGGAAAACGGAAACTCCCCCACTTAAAAGGGGGTCGTAAAGGTGGGTAAAATTCAAAGGTAGCATTTGGTGACAGTGCTTGAGAGTAGGACTTCCTTTGTGGAGGAGTGTAGGGGTTAAAGTCTGAGGCCAGAAACGGGAGGTGAGGCAAGAAGAGGCAGAGAGAGGCTGCCGCTCTGGGAAGTGGTCCAGCCATCTGTCTTGGCTCTTGACCTTCTCATTCTCTCTTTTACTGCCCGCTCCTCTCCAACCTCCTTTAACAAAATTGGATAAGGTTAGAAGCTCTGTTGTCTTGCCTTAAGAACGTCTGGACCAGTAGACTTAGGTGAGCTCTGCCCCAGCCTTTGGGGAAAGCTCTTTGCACTTGCAATGAGCAGCTTTCTCTTCCTGGACTGGCTTTTCCTCTGCATAAGAGTGGGTAGATTCAGGGAGCTAAGGTACTGCTTTAGGCAGTGACCTGCTGGTAAAAGTTTAATAAGAACAACAACAAAAGGAAAAAAGAGAAGAAAAACAAAGAAGTCCTGATCTGTAGCATTTGCCAAATTCTGTGGTGTAAATTCTCCCACCGTGGTACATTTCAGGCAACCAACTTGAAATCAACTGGCTTGCAGAATTTCTGAAAATTTAGCTATTGGTTCTCACAAGCCAGTACAAGCTTCTTCACTACAACACTGGTTAGAAAAATGGCCAGAGGTGAGCAGGCAGCCAGCTTTGTCAGGAGCCAGGCTAGAGGCATTTTCCACACCACTCAGCCCAGCTCACCAAGGAACTCCGTGTGCTTTTAGAACCAAAGTTACAGAGTTATAAAGATGATGTGTGGACAGGTCTTTATCCTTAGTACATTCATTTCCCTTAGAAACTGCAAGGGGACATAGAGGTGACAGATTAAAATAGGATGTCCAGAATCCTCTAGTATTCTTATATTTCTCTCTCTCTCAACAAAAATATGTGTGTGTATGTGTGTGCACATATGCTCACAAATATAAAAACTCCCCACCGTCTTAACAAAATTGTTAAGAGCATGAGCTTTCTAATGAAATAGACATAAAGTTGATTCCCAGCTCTTTCACTTAGACAAGTTGCTTACATTCTAAGTGTCAGTTTCCTTATCTGTAAATTAGGGAGTATTAGAAAGCACCTGATAGGGTTGGTCTAGAGATTAAATAAGATTCTAGTAGTTTAAAACTTGTTGACATCCAATAAATAGTAGTTGTAGTTTTTATTTTCCCCATACACACCTCGATTAATCCTCAGCTGCTTTCAACATCTTTCCTCCCTGTCGTCTGTGGACATTTCGGGAATAAGCTGCAGAGTACATGATGGCAGAGTGACATTTATTTGGTTCCTGTTTAAACTGAGTGATAGGGGTGTTGATAATCTTGTGCATTTTTTTATTTAAATAATTTTCCCACATGTTCAAGTAATATACTTGTCACCCCTTACAGGCCTGGGAACAGATCTTATTTGCTTTGCCACACTATGGTACCTGCCTGAGTAAACACAAATAGGAATGGAGAGGCAAAGTCTTTGCTCAGCATTTGTAACCTAATTCGCTAAGGCAAACAGGCAATATGGCCACAAGGCTTAGCCTTCCAGAGCAATTTTAATCTCAAAAGTAATGATTTATAAGCCTCTAAGATGCAAATAAAACATTGTTAAATTGTCCCAGGGGCCATCTTGAATCCTTAAAGAAAGAGCAAGTGTGTTGGTGAATATAAATATTTAGCAATTAAAATAATCCCTGAGAACCAAGAGTAGAGGTTAATGTCTTACCTTTCTCCATAACTTGATACATTCATTTAAAAAAATTTAACTTTCCTTTTTATCAATGTGATTCACGTGCATAGCTTAAAGAATGAAATAATTCTTGCAAGTGTGTGTGCTCACTCTGTTCATTTTTGCCTTGATATCTTCTAACTAATGTGCTTATGATGCTACTTCTGAATTTTTATTTTAGCTTAGGAATTATAATTAACTTCCCATTGTAGAAAATGAGGATTTAGCTCTCTTTGACCGTCTGTTCCACTTAATCCAGGCATATTTTGGTTCCCTTTTTATCCCAAGATAACTATGCTTTAATTGTGGTTAGATCAGTTTTTGGTATTTACACTAAAATGATTGTTTAAATGGTACTCACAGTTGATTCCTGTTGTATATTTCTTTGTCTGTATTTTTCTTTTTGCTTAGTTTTCCACATTCATATCACTAATTTATCCCCAAATTCTTCCTAAGTTATGACAAATCTCCCAATACATTCAAATACATCCGGTCATACTGATGTCTTCTTGAAGAAATGCCCCCGAGTCCTCTGAACTTGTCTTCTGTAGACAGATTGTTCTCTAGACCTCTGTCTTACAATAATCACTCTTTGGGACCATTTCTCACTGTTACTCCCCTTTGCCCAGCTCCTATTTTGGATCCACTGCTCCCCAGATTCCACTTCATCTTTCTTGGCTTTCTCTCTCTTGGTGGTATACATTTTTCAAATGACTTCCTAAATGAGGGTATAGGATCAGTCATTTTTTGAGACCTTTTAAATTTGAAAATATCTTTATTTTACTATCCCACTTAATGGGTAGTTTGGTTAGGTATAACATTCTCAACTAGAAATCAATTTTGAATACATTGCTCAATTTTCCTTTAGCTTTTTGGAAAAGTCTGTTACCCTTCTAATTTTTGATTCTTTGTATGAAAACTTGTTTTCTCTCTTTCTGAAAGATTTTGAAGATTATCTTTGCTCCCACTGACCTAAAATTTTGTGATGATGTGTTTTGATATAGATGTATTTTTATCCATTGCGCTAGACTCATTCACCTGAAAACTCTGTCCTTCAATTCTGAATTTTTTTCTTGAGTTATTTCTTTAATAATGTCTAACCTTCTGTTTCATATCTTGTCTTTTTCCTGGGTTTCCTTTTTTTCAGATGTTATACCTTCTGGAAGGATTCCTTTGTTTTCCTCCTCGATTTTCCATCTCTTTTTTTGTATTTCTTTCTGGATGATTACCTCAGATTTACCTTGAAACCCTCTCATTTAATGTTTTCATTTATGCTCTCACTGTAAAATTTTTCTTGTGTGTTTTGTGTTCTCATTTCTTGCATACTGTTCATCTTCCATTGATGCAAATTCTTCTTTCATCTCTTGGAGAATATTAAGGGTAATTTTCTGAAATTTTCATGTCCCTGCTTTGGCCATATTTCTTATTTACTTGTTCATTTTGGTCTCTATATTTCATATTATGTGCTTTCCCCAAATGTCTCATATTTAAGTGTGGGGCACTAAAAAGCTCTGTGTACGTGGAGGGATGTTCCACAGGCTTCAATATAGGGTTATCTGGTTGGGCCGTTTTATACCCCACTGTTATACCTCCTACCTGGAGGTCTAAAAAGCTCTGTGTACGTGGAGGGACGTTCCACAGGCTTCAATATAGGGTTATCTGGTTGGGCCATTTTATACCCCACTGTTATACCTCCTACCTGGAGGGTGTGAGTCTAGATCCCTTAGCATCCTGGAAGCTGTGTGAGGGGAAAGTCTGAATAACATGTGGTATGTACACTTTTATTCAATAACCCTTTTCAGTATGGCATCCACTTTGCAACTCTGTTCAGTGTTCTCCAATCTTGACATCTGCTGTTTTACCCTCTTAAGAGAAAAAAAGCCTCCAATATTCTGCCAGGATGTGACAGCAGCAGTCACTCAGGTGCAAGGTGAAAGGTAGGGAGCCTCATCAATTTTTAAATATACTTTCAACCAATCCCCCTGTTTTGAACCCCCTTTACAGAGGGACCAAATGTTACCAAGCCTGGGGATGCTGCAGCGTTCTCTACTGCTGGCTTATAATTCAGCTTTACCAGGTCTGCTAATTCAGTTCCCATCTGCTTTCCACCTTCCAATACTCGTTTCTGTTTTCTTCTGTATTCTTTATCCCTCTGGGTTTCTGTCTTTATTTTTTAGTCGCTAAACTATTGTTCAAATAGAGTTTTGAGATAGAAGTAGAGGAAGCGTATGTGTACAATTCATAACCTTTAACTAGAAGTTTGTATTTACTTTTCAAAATAATTTTTCCTGCGTTGTACTCACTATTTCTTACCATGTTATTTTAATCATCCTTGTCCACTACATCATCAGCTTTAAGTATGATTCAATATGATATATGAATTAGCTACTAGGAGTCAGGCACTATAATAATTGTTGTGGATACATAAATACAAGAATAAAACTCCCCATGAGGAAATTTGGTGATGATAACAAGAAGAAAGTCATAAAGTTCTTTTGAAACTTTCTGCTGAATGTAAATGTATCTTCCTGTTTCCTCTGAATTTTCCCATTTCCCTTTGAGTTAATCTAAAATTGTCAAAATGTTTACAATCTTTCTGAGTCTTCCAATGTCTTCCAATGCCAGCAACTTGAAGATAAGCCTCTTTCCTTTTATATTCTCTATAATTTTATATTTTTACCTCCAATATTTATAAGCGCCTCTACCATGCTTTATGTTTCTCTACTTCATCTCTACCATGCATTATACTTGATGGATCTTTTTGCTGCTTTTTTCACATGACACACACTTATCATACATACAACATTTAAGAAAGTCTATTGTTTTCATCTTTACATCTGCAATCCCTTTGTTGCAAACAAAGACAAAAAGACATAGTCCTTGTTTGATGGAAGTACTTGCTTTAGCAGACACATGGATACATAACCAATAATTTCAAGATAGTATAGCATGTGCACAAGTAAATGAAATTAGAAATGAGTTGTTCTACGGATGAAAGAAAACTTCCTGGAGATGGTGGCAGCTGAGCTGTTTTGAAGGACGATTAGGAGTTGACCAGGTGCTTTCTATAACGCATAATCTGGTTTTAAGTTATTTCCTCTCACTGTGTTGTGAGCATATTAATGCGGGGCCAGTATTTGAATCACTTCCTGAATACTTAATACCTAGAGCTGTGCCTGGCGCACAGAAGCTCAATGAATGCTGAATGAGCAAAGATATAGAAGGAGCAGAAATCTGAGTTAAATCTATATTGGTCTCAGAACTTTCCCTGAATTAAATACACAGATAGGTAAATAAAACCAATGATATAACCTGACTTTCCTATGACAATTTTTCTCGAGTTATTTACTATTTTATTCTTTTCTCAAGAAATAAGATATATTTTAAAAATCATATTTACTTTCTGCAATCACCTGGCATGTGTCCACTAACTTGATTGAAAGCTATTGTACTTGATAAAACCTTATAAGACACATTCAACTATTTCTCCTCCTCCAAAATAATTCAATTATTGTAGTTTGCAAACATAAAAATTTAGTGGTTTAACCCAAGACTCAGAGCTGACCTCGTGAGAAAGTCCCCATCATCTGGGTTTATCCTGGGTCACTCAGGAGAACCTGAATTGGAATGCCTGGTTTCTCGGCTAACATGAGACACAGAAGCGGGAAGAGCCTGCTGAGGTTATTCATTTATAAACGGAATTGCTGATCTGGAATGAAGCTCATTTACACCCATATTTGTACCCAGGATTTTAGGAGGACGATAGAAAGATCAGTTCAAGATTACTGAATTCACAGTGGGACTGAGAAATGATGCCTGATACTGTATTACAGTTGGCCCTCCGTATCCCAGGGTTCTGCATCCGCAGATTCAGCCAACCCGGGATCACGTGCTACATTTACGGTCCTTGATTGCTCGAATCCGCAGTTGCGGAACGGGGCTGCTGTATACTGTGCATACAGATTTTCGTATCTGTGGAACCAATCCCCCTGAAGATACCTAGGGCAGACTGTATTAATTTAAATATAAATATGTAGAACAAGTGATCATTTTCAGTCAATGAGATTCTGATGCCAACTCCCAATTCCTGCTAGGAAATTTCAGGTACTCTATTAAGTGTGCTTAAGCAAAATAGTTCTAGTCAGGCTTAGTCAGGATTCTCTGTTTTGAACCATCAGGCCTTGATGATCCTCTTAAAGAGGTCCAAAAAGTGAGTACTAGCTCACAGGTGCCCCCTGTGAATGAGATGTACAGACTCGACTTCACCCCACTGCTTGCCCTTTCCCGCCCAGTCCGCAAAAGCATTTAACTTTTCTGTCCCTTACTGTAAGATTATTTGCCTCCTAGGTTTGTATGATCTGCAGGACATCCAATAATAGTTCAGTTTTTAAAAACAAATTTGTTTAATGCCAAATTGTGTCTGTGATTTTACTTATGCAAGTTAAATAAGAGTTAGAAATTGAAGCTGTCCCCAGGGACTGTGACATATCCCACATTTTAAAACCATGGACTGTATTCTGTCTCAGGAACTATTTCTCACCTGGGAAATTGCAGCATCCCCCTGGCTGGCCTTCTTGACTCCAGTGCAGCTCCTAATAGTCCATCCTCTGTGGGAATCTCCAAAAGAGCTTTCACAAAATTTGACTTAGTGCTCTTTAAATATATGCAAACATAAAAGTAGTTGTAAACTCTTGTAGCCCTCTTGAAACTATCAAACTTAAACTCTGAAAGCAATACAATTCAAATAGCGTGGATGTAAGGACATATACGATGTGTTGAAAATGAAACATTAAGTTTCACAGTAAATTTCAGAGAGGTATATTTTGCTCGCTGTCGACTTGATTATTTTGATGTTGAACTTGATCAACCAGAGTGATTGCTTTCAACTCAGACCTGATCACCATCCTCCTGCCCCTCGTGATCTGGACTCTGACTCCTGCTTCAGCCCCATGTCCCAGGCCCTGCTCACCTCTTTGCACTTGATGCTCCAATCACAACACATGGTGGGATTCTCACAGCATACTTCTGGGTGCACACTGTTTCTTCTGCCTTTAGTGCTCACCATCATTGCCTATGTGAGGAACTGCTAAAGTGTCACCTCCTCTGGGAGGCCCTCCCTGGTACTCCCAGAAACCCTCATCCCCTGGACTAATTATGTACTTCATACATATGTGCAGAATTGAACTCATCTTAATCATGATTGTTTGGGACACCTGTCTTTCCAACAAACTGTGAACTTCTCAATGTCAGGGACAATGTGAGAAGCATGATCATTTTCATCCCTTTACTGCAGATTCAGAGAGGTAAAGCAACTTGCCAAAAGTCACACAGTTTGGTCTCCAGGTGTGGTAAGGCATCCAGTAGCATGAGTCAAAAGACCCAACTCCACTGGTCTCTTTTCTGAGACTGGGGTTTCAGATGGTGGTTTGTTTCTTTCCTTGTCTGTCTTTTTTGGTGACTCAGTACCTGAAGAGAGAGTCTCAAAATCCCAGGTGCTTGCCTTGCTGCTGGTGACTTTATGTGGGACCTCAAGCTAGTTCTCCTCCTCTCTGGGCCTCAGTTTTCTCATCTGTCAATGAGGGTGTTGGGCCAGATGGCATCGAGCCTCCTCTGATTCAGTCCAGTGTGTACGTGTGGCTGGCAACTCTGGGTGACCTTATCATGTCAACAACCCAAGCTTTGCCAAAGCGCTGAGTCAGGATGTGGAAATGGGCACAGGAAAGAATGGCTCCTTCACATGGGTAGTTTGTCGAGGCGAGTGTTATCGCTGGAGGAAATTGACTCAAGGAGATAGCCCCTTAGTATCAGAGAAAGCCAGGCTATCACTGGGCAGCCCCCGCAGTCCCAGCTGGCGTTGCCAAGGGTGCCTCAGGTTGGGCGGCTGGCCTTCCTGACAGGGAAGACGGCGCCAGGCCCAGGACAGGCCACTGTGGGAAAGTGTAGCCTAGAGTTAGGCCCTGGGGATTCAGAGAGCTCAGACAGGCTTGCGTGGTTCTCTGTGGCCCCCATGACACCCAGGCGACCAGACCTCAGGATCTGCCACTTCTCTAGCCACTCTGACAGAGAAGGGCAGGATTTCCCCCAAGAAAGGTTCTGCTGTTCCCACAGAGCCTGGTTCTCTGTCCTGTGCAGGCCTTACCTGGACTCCTGTCCTTCCACCCCGTGCACTCCATCACTGAGTCAGGGGACACTCAACACTGGCTCCATTCTGCCTGTCATGTCCCAGAAACAGGGAACACTGGGCAGAAGGCATTGAAGCAGCTTCAGCCCATCTTGAGGAGCTACACCAACTTTCCCCAGCTCTTCCTGCTGCCTTTGCTGGGCCAATTTCACCTTCAGCTCCAAAGTTAGCTCTAGGGCCACCTCCTCCAGGAAGCCTTCCTTGAATTCCCACAGTCTGGGTTGGGCACCCAGCCTGGCCCTTCCTTCTGCTTGGAAATTATCACTCTAGATTATTTCCTGGGTTCTGAGAACCTTAAGCAAAGAAATCATTTTTTCCTTCCCACTTATCCATGCATTAGTTAAGCAAATATTCTTGTGTGCTTAGTCCCTAAGAGCCACAAAATATTGGAGGAAAAAACCCCCAGAAATGGTCCCTGATGTCATGATATGTATAAGAAGGCGATTAATCAAATCATCATCCAATACATGAAAAACGAAAACTTACAGGTGCTGAGAGCAGCAACTGCACGGCACACTGAATAGCAGGAGAATTTGGTATAGTCAGGGAGGGCAGCGGAAGCTTCCCCAGAGAAGTGCTGATGGAGCTGAGAAGGAGCTGGAGTTATAGGCAAAAGGGTTCAGGAGGCTCCCCCATGTCTCATTGATCCTGTAACCCTAGCATATCTCAGGGCAGCTACTCAATAGATGTTGATAAATATGTAAGCCACAATTCCTGCAAAGTTGGCTCTGAGGCTATGGTCCGGTCCCTGCCTTTTGGACCTGCAGGTCCATATGCCCTATAACTGTTTCAGTGAGTATTTTCATTTCACTGTCCTTCTGGGAAATGTCCCTGTCTTGCTCATTCCTTCCCCTCAAGACCCACAGTCTCTGATCTAGCTCTGGCCTGGAGCCCGTGGCCGTACCATCTACTGCAGACTTTCACACGTCTTCTCTCTTCAGCGTCTCTACAAATCACCCATACCTGTGCTCTCTTTCCCCAAAGAAGCCATGTGGATCTCTGTGTTGCCTGGTCTTTCATGCCTGAGCCATCTGACCTTCTTCACCACCATAACTCCAGTTGCCATAACTTGCCAGTTGGGCTCCTCTGAGCATGCTCCCTATTTCTCCCAGTGCCTCTCGGTCTGCAGGGAACAGGACTAGGTCTAGGGCCCTGACACCCTTGATTCATGCAGCAGACCAGCCTTGCCCAGCACCCTCCTGAAACGCTACCCAAACTTTCTTAATATTGGGTTCATCACAGACAAAAACACATTTGGTTAATCAACCCTCTTTTTCCAAACTGGAGCCACTCTGATCAAGATTGAAAATGTGCCCCCATTGTAAGTGGCTACTGTTTCCAATTACATATGCTTCTCCCAGCCACCATGCAATCTGTTCACTTCATGCTGGTTTGCGAGAGCTGTTCGCACCAAACCATTGACAGCCACTATCTAAACTGAAACCATCTGCTTAGCCATTTGCCATGCACGGCCGGCTCTTGCAGGCTTACCCAGTTGAGGCCCTGTGGAGCAGTCCATAAAACAAGCATGAATTAACGCAGCATGTTTTTATTAAATGTCTTGCAACTGATGGGAAGATGGACAAGCCTGTCTGGCAAGGATAATGGCCAATCCTCATAGCATCTGAAGCCTTGGATACACTCCAACAGCACCCTGCATCTCAAGACCACTGAGTGTTTCAGGAGTGTGGTCGTGCTTTAGAAGCAGTTTGTCTATAAAAGCCTTTTTAAAGATTTTGTGGTTTCTCCTTCCTTGTGAAATAGTTTATTGGTGAGTTCTTCAGCCATAACTTGTGCTCCTTCTGTTTTTCTTGGTATAACTTAGATGGAAACTCAGAAAGAAGCAGATAAGAGTGAGTAGGAGCTTTACTGGAGCACAGATATCCTCTGTTATTGTTACCAACTCCGGAAGATTGGGGCGAGTAGGTTTTCTCTTACTCGTGGAAAGCCTACACAAGGGTCAGATCTGGCTTATTCAGCAACCTGGAGTGATCCTCCATGCACTTCATCTAAAAACCTTGGCCAAGGAAGTGAGTCTCCAAGGCAGACGATGTCTTGGCCCACTCACACCAGCCACATCTTTGTGGCTGGAAGCCTTCCAGTACATTGAAGAGGAAAACATGAGCAGTCAAAACCAAGGGCACTGCCAAGAATTGAGAAAATTCAGCAAACCCTGACTACTTTGATTCCAGGGTCGTCGGGAAACCTTCTGCTATGTTGAGTTCCCAGGTAGGAGAACTATTAAGAGTCCAACAGAGATTGCGTTCTTGAACAAAAGCAAGCATCCGCCCCACGTGATGATGTATTTCCCACTGTAAAGTAGTCTGGCGGCATCATATAGTGGTATTCAAGGTTTCTGTTATTATTTTTATTAAATGAAAGAAGTGAATCCAGGAAGAAGAGTTTAAGCAAAGAATAGTCTGCCCCTCCCTCCCTGAGGGTCTATTCAGAATATTCAACGTCCGTCAAACACTCACCATGGACTCTGGCTGAAGACAAGTGGGTCTGCCATACGGGTATGTTCAGGCTGAATATTGGTACTGCCTCCACTATGTTCTACATTTTTTTCACTCAAGATTAGATGACTGGAAGGCTGTTAACTTGGGTCACTGCCCTGAGCTTCCTTGATTTGCTCTTTAAGATCACATACTGAGATTTTGGTAAACATTACCAGCACTGGTTGTAGGAATTTGCTTTTGGATTTGCTGTGAGACTACAGTCATGGGTCTGTGATCTGGCAGTCATCTCTTGAACTTCTCAGAGCCAGCAGCCCTTCTGGATTCTAGGAATCTAAAGATGAAGGATAATGTGGTCCCTCCCCCAAAAGATCGCACTGTAAGGGTGAGAGACTTCCTCTCTGTTATGCAATGTTCCTTACGAAATCCTAAGTAAGGTGTTTCTTTAAAAATGCAGCCCCGGGGGAAAAGGGAAAAGAAAAACCCAACAAAGCAGAACAACAACAATGCCCCCCAACAAACTCTTTTATTTTCTTTAAGCAACAATTAAAAGAGCTACAGAATTTTATATTCCTTTATTCCTCACTGCTGGGAGACTCAGAGCCCAGTATCATGCTCCGCCAGGTCAAAGGGAATTATGTTACTCCTTAAAGTCCCAAATCTTTCCTCTTCTGTCATATCATTGGTTCTGCTCTGTTTATTTTTTAGTGAATTCCATATGCTTGGCTCTTATCGTAAACTGAGTTGAATCAATAGTTGATAAAGCCTAAAATGATATAAATGCGTTTTTTGGGGGGTTTTTTTGTGAGGAAGATTGGCCCTGAGCTAACATCTGTTGCCAATCTTCCTCTTTTTGCTTGAGGAAGATTGTTGCTCAGCTAACATCTGTGCCATTCTTCCTCTACTTTATGTGGGATGCCACCACAGCGTGGATTGATGAGCAGTGCTAGGTTCGCGCCTGGGATCCGAACCTGCAAACCCCGGGCTTCCTAAGCGGAGTGTGAGAACTTAACCACTACACCACCGGGCTGGCCCCAAAATACATTTTTTTAAAGACTTAATTTTTTAGAGCAGTTTTAGGTTCACAAAATTGAAAGGAAGGTACAGAGATTTTCCATATAACCCCTCCCTGCACAAATGCATTGTCTCCTCCATTATCAACATCCCCCACCAGAGTGGTACATTTGTCACAATTGATGAACTTACATTAACACATCATTATCACCCAAAGCCCATAGTTTACACTAGGGTTCATTCTTGGTGTTGCACATTCTATGGGTTTGGACAAATGTATAGTGACATGTGTCCATCATTACAGTATCATACAGAGTATTTCACTACCTTAAAAATTCCATGAACATCTTTCTCCCTTTGCCCCTCAGCCCATATATTTTTTTAATAAAAAATATTTGGTTTATTTCTATGCCTTTTGTTTGGCCCAAGAAAAAGAAATTCCAGTTCTTACATCTTTGAGGAATGGCAGCCTCTTTGCTCATTCATGCCGTCTTCTCTGACCTCCTCCTTCTCTTTCCACGTTGTTTTATGAGCTTATGAGTTCATCGATTGGAGAATATTAGTTTGGTTGAGGTGTCATCTGGTCCATTTCTAGAAAGAAAAATTATGGTTTATGGTTTATTGGACTTATACAAAGAGACAGGTGATGTTTACTTCATTTCATAAATAAATAAGAACTCAGACAGCCTTAAGAATAATGAGTTTTTCTGACTTTTCTTTCTTATTCATATATACTTGCAGGGGCCAGCATAGAGCACGACACTGAGAAAGTGCACAGTAAAGCAATGCTGAATAATTGATTGCATGAATGAATATCAGATAACGTAGGTCCTACTCTGACAGTCATATTTTGTCTCAAATTCTTGCTCTTTCTGAATAATATACAATGACTACATGCTGCAAAGCACACAGGTGAAAAATGAAGATAGATCCACACAGCAGACATTTTTACATTCTGATACGTGTCTGTAGATAGATGAATATATATGTACATGTGCTTATGTATCATGTAATTGCTTATTTTTTCCCGAGTTTAGCCAGGCTGCTTTCTATGTAGATGCTACTAGGGAAAACACAAAGCCACTTCAAATAGACCCTTGTTTTTTAATTATTAACCATATGTGTACCTTCTTCCTGAGGCACCTTCCTCCAGGACATGTCTGATGCAGAAGCAACTCAGTGTAAAGGAAAGAGGGCAGCTGGTGAAGCCTGGAGACCTGGCATGAGTTCTGGCTTTGTCCAGCACTCACCATGACCTCAGTATGCTCTTAAACCTTGAGCAGCCTCATTTGCAAAAGATGAACCATGCAGGACTGACTGAGAAAGTACACTTCAACAATACAGGAGAAATGCAAATGATTTGGGAGCCAGGCAAATAGTAACCAGGGGTCCAACTCTGCCACCACATTTGCCTGGATGCCCAGGGGCACTTAGTGTCTTGGCTGCCACTCATGCCTAGTCACTGCTTCCTTATCAGGTACACCAGCCTTAGAGTTCTTCATCTTTCTTTTCTTTTGCATATGCTGTCAGGGATCAAGTTGGGTGGAATTCCCTTTGGTAGAGTCCCCATGGGGTGCCAGGCTCTGTGCAAACACATTCACACAAATACTATTTGGTCCTCACGTAACCTCCAGATAGTTAGTATTATCCTTGTTTTGCAGATAAGGAAGGAGGCTCAATGAGATGAAATGCAACTCTTAGTGAGAGAAGAGGGACTTTTTAACCCTTCAAAATCGGTATCTCCTGTAATGTGTCAAGAGGAGTTAGGCCATGGACAGGCCCACTGTCAGCAAACCTCAAATAGACTTGAAGACATGAAAGAAAATGGGGATAGAAGCAAGGGCATGGCAAGAAATTCCTTTTTATGGTAATAGGGTGGGCCCTTGAGTGTTTGTTCCTTCAAAAATGGCATCGAAAACAGTGAGGCCTTGATCTGGGCAACGCTGACTTGGCCTATTTTTCATTCTACACAGTCTGGGGAGACTGAGAACTTGGAAATATCTTTACAGAGAATAAAGAGAGGCTCCAAGCAGCAGGCTCCCTCACTGGCGTCATTATTTGAGCATTCCTCGCTGCCTGGTCCTATAATAAACCAAAGTGGAAGTAAACTTGGCCAAGTCTGAATCCTCAGTTTTGGCCATCTTCAAACCTGAGATTTATCTTTTCAGGCCGGCTCAGCTGACGTACTTTTGTCCTTGGGTTCCTTATCATCTGGAAGTGACAAATGGAAGGCCTGCAGTGTCTGATTTAACTAAGCACTGACTACGGCTCAAGCACTAGGTTAAAAGTATTTTTTTAAATATCAGTTATTTCTTCTAACACTGCTATATGGTAGGAATATTTTTATTCTTATTTGAGGGCTTTTAGGTTTTGGTGCTTTTTGGTGTTTTGTTTTGTTTTTGCCATTGTAAGCAAGGGTGAGATGACCATTTTTGTCCCATTGGCAGATAATTTCCTTAGGATGACTTCCCGGAAATGAGAACAGTTACTCAGTCAATTCTCTTGAGCAGTTTTAAGGCCCTTCATGCAGATTGCCAAAGTGCTTTCTGGAAGGTCAGTACCAGTGCACCCTGAGGCCGGCAGGACATGTGCTTGCTGGTGTCTAAAGCCTCGCTAGTACAGTGATACGCAGCATGGAGAGTACCAGAAGCTCATCTTTTTAATGTACTTGAAAACAAGCTGGAAAGAACCTGGGCTGAGATGAGAAACCTGGTCCCTGCTCACCACTGACCCTGTGTGACAACCAGTTAGTGCTTCCCTCTCTCCGGGTCTCAATTTTCTTTAAGTGTGGAATGCGGAGGGCAGAACAGAAGATAGTGTACGCTTTTTCAACTCTCATTTTCCTTGACACTTTGGGAGAATACAAAATCTCTTCAGTCAAGAGGTGGCTCAGAACATAAATTAGACAAATTTCCATATAACACCTCCAGTTGTATATAAAAAACTGCTGAGAAATTGTGTTTTAGAGGTGAGCTTGGTTTTAATTCTATCTTCACCATTGACTCCTTGGGAGATGGTACAAAATCATTTCTTCTTTCTGAGCTCTGGTTTCCACATCTGTAGAAGGTAGATAACAATGTCATAGGTTTTTAGAAAGGTCAAACAAGTAACGTATATAAAGCATGGCACATAGTAAGAGCTCAACAAATAGTAGATCTCTTTATAGAGGTAAATGTAATACTTCCTTTCCTCCTACTTTTTTTTGAAATTTTGATTTCATTTTTATTTGAGATTATTATTTTATATGTGTATATATATTTAGCTTTTGAGGAATAATTTATATACAAAAAATTGCACACATTTCACATATATAGTCACGCACTGCATAACAACATTTTGGTCAATGATTGCTCCCATATACGATGGTAGGCCCATAACATTAGTACCATACAGCCTAGGTGTGTAGTAGACTATACCATCTAGGTTCATGTAAATACACGCTATGATGTTTGCACAACCACGAAACCACCCAACGATGCAGTTTTCAGAACATATCCTTGTTGTGAAGCAATGTAAGTGATGACTGTACATCTTGATGAATTTGGACATATGCATACACCTATGATACCATCACCACAATCAAGTTACTAAACGTATTCATCACCTCCAAAAATTTCCTTGTGTTCTATTTATGTGTGTGGTAAGAGCATTTAATATAAGATCTATCCTCTTACCATATTCTAAAGTGCACAATACCATATTGTTAACCATAGGTATTGTGTTGTACAGCACATCCTCCTCCCACTCGTGAGTAAAGAATAATGGGGTTCTTTTTTGTTTGTTTGTTATACTCCACAGATAAGTGAGATTATGCAATATTTGTCTTTCCGTGTCTGGCTTAATAAAGGCACCTCTAAATAACTATTCAAAGATCCTGAGCACCCAGAGGCTTCAGGATTCTGGTTTCTTAGCCTAGGCATCGGCAGTTTCCAGCATCTTCCAGCTTAACTTCCCAGCCCTGAGCACCATCCACCAAGTCCATGTGTTTTCAGATTTAAAGCAGATTTGAGAGTTCCATGTTGACCCTCCATGTAACTAGAGGCACCATTGCATGGGTACAATTCTGTCCCTGACATCACCAGTTGGCCTCAGTGGCTTTGATAATGCAGCAGTTTGCTAATGTCTCTGTCAGTTCAGGGAGCTCTTTGAGCGAAAAGCTGATTGATTAAATGATGAATTCATCCTGCAGGTTTGCATCTGTTCACCACGCATTTACCAGTGTGGACTTCCCTGGGCGATAGGGTTACAGAGATGGATAAGAGTTAGTCCCTGCCCTTTGGAGTTCCCAGACAAGTGGGCGAGAGGCCCCAGTAAACAAATAATTACAATACAATGTGATAAGAGCTATAATAGAAGCAGATGCTGTGAGCTTTGGGAACACAAAGGAGGGAGTGATTCATTTTGTGGGGGAAGAAAAGTTGAGACAGGCCTCCAAGAGGATGTGGCATTTAATTTAGATCTTGAAATTTGAATAGAAATGTGTTAAATAGATGATGAGGAAAAGGATGCTAGAGCAGAGGAAACAGCTGGAAAAAAAAGCATAGAGGTTTAAAATAAAGAGTTTGGCTTATTGGTGGGGAAATCAGATAGGAATCATGGTAGGAAATGAGACACATAAGGTAAACTGTAACTAGAACATAAAGGGCTCTCAGTGCCAGGCTGAGGGGCTTGTATACCACTGTGCAGATTTACAGTGTTTACTATGCTAGCCATTAGATGCCTGTGGCTCTTTAAATATAAATTAGTTAAAATTAAAAATTCAGTTCCTCACTTGTACTAACTATATTTCAATGCTCAATAGGCTCCTGTAGCCATTGGCTGCCATATTGAACAGTACAGACAAAGAGCATTTCCATTATCACAGAAAATTCTGTGGTTAGTGCTGTTATAGGTGGTGTAGAGTGAGTGATGGATTTCAAGGGGATGGTCATGGGTAGATTTGTCTGTAGTGTGTAGAATGGATTTAAGGTGAGTAAAAGCAGGAGCAGGGAAAACAGTGAAGAAGTTGTTGTAACACTCTAGACAAGAGATGATGAGAATTGAATTGGAATGTAGACCGTCATTTTGTGAGGGAACCAAGACTCTTGCAGCTCATGAAGTATCAACAAACCAAAGACCGCGGTCTTCCACGCAGTTTGTCAGTTGGGAGAGAAATCGGTCTCATCCCTGTCATGAGCACCCTTTGGCTTGAAGCCCGAATCCTCAAACTTCTCCCCTGGCTCTGGGGCTGTAGGCAAACTCCTAAGGACACGTGCGCTCTCTGCAGGCTCCCTGCGCCTGCTTGCTTCTGTTTTGTCATGCCATTGGGTCTTAATCAGATGAGTATCCCCTTCTGCACCCGTGGCAACTGGAGTTTGGAGCAGGAGCATCATATGGCCAGCCCACACATCTGTTTGGCCGCGAGTGTCTTGATTCCATGGTTGTAACACAGTAATGAATACTGCAGAAAGGCAGTGGCAGATTGGACGATAAGATGTGGTTCCTTGTCTCCTCCTTGCCTGATAGGATCTCTGCTAACCATAAACAAATTATTTCCATTCACAGTTGACAGGAGGAAAAGCTGTATTCTCTGCCAGGGGAGTTGCTGAGTGCACTGTGGTAAGGAATATAGACGACTTCTTAGGAATGCAAAGATGCTCTCAGAGACAGTCATGGAGCCATGGACAGTTTACCCACAGCCCAGAATACAGGGCCTCGATACGGACTCTTCCGAGCCATGTCACCCTGGTTCAGCTTCTTACATCATAAGCAGTTCTTGCTGTCATGGTATCTCTCAATCCTTTCCCTGTCCAATGAGAAATAGGAAATATACAAGCCCTAGAAGAAGAAATTCTCTGATGGTGAAACACTAGTTTTCTGAAATCCTACTCATTCTTCAAGGACCAACTCAAGCACTAACAGCTTTGTGATACCTTCAGATCCCTAATCCTGCTCAAATGGAGTCTTCATACAAATCACTGTTTGGTGTATACCAGCTGTAGCTGGATGATTATATCCCTGCTTGCCTCCCTACATAATGAGCATTTCTGAGCAGTTTGGCTTAAGTCAGGTTTGCACTTAAAGAACCTGCCCAGGATTCCATTCTATAAAAGTTCCCTGAATTGTACGAATGATGATGCTTAGTCTCTAGTATGTCTGAGGAAAAGTAAGTCAGTGAAAGTCTAGGAAAGAGTTCAAACAAGACTCTAAGGCAGAAAGTATCCATTTATTTTAGGTGTTTTTGCTTTACCATTCCTTTATGCATTCATTCTTTCTTTCTCTCCTTCGTGTGTTCATTCCATTACTGCACAAACATTTACCGAGTCCCTACTGATGGCCGAGCAATGGTCAGCAGGTAGAGAGATTAGCAAAGTTACTAGTTCAGAAATTGGTGGGGTAGGTAAAGTGCTGGGTAAATAATGACGGTTCATTTGGGACTGGCTGTGCTGGAGGGATGTACCAAGGGCAGGCAAAGGAAATCAGGGAGAAGCACACATTCTAAGCGAGGAGAACAGACTCCGGACTTCAAGTCCGAGCTCCACAATTAGTAGCTGCTTGGCCTTGGGCACTTTGTCTCTCTGAACCTCAGTGTCCTCATCTGTGAAAGGGACAGAGCTTTTAGGGGAAAAAGTGTGATAATATTTACAAAAGTCTTGGTGTAATGTCTGGAAAAAGTGATCAATCAATGTTATTTTTCAGGGCTTCATATTTGTCAACCTAAATGATCAGCACCATTTCCAACTTCTCTTTGCTGGAAATGAATGTGGTTTAATGTGTTAAAGAGCTTGCAGCCAAAACACTTTGCCCAGATGTCTCTAATGACATGTTTTAGATGATCTAGCCTTTGACCAGAGACCTTTCTGATGCACAATCTCCTAGATTTGGCCTCCAGAAGATCAAACAAGATAAGTCTGACTGTATTTCACTTTCCTGTGGGACAGAAAAATGTGAATAATTAGAGAACTGTAACTATTCGGGGCTGGAATGGGTGAGTAGCTTTTCACAGGCTTTCATTGGAAACATATTCATTGAGACACAAAATTCTAAGAGGGGCATAGAAATTTATTGAAAATAGTACATTGATACTCTCCATGGAAAGCACAGGTGGACTCAGATCATGATTGTGATTACTACTGTCATCAATAAGCCAATAGGGAGTTAGTATTATGATTGCAGAATGTGTTGATATTTAGAGTCTTGGTCAAAACAAGGAAAAGATGCTGATGTCACAGAGAATCTATATCGTAAGAGAGGCACAATAAAACTCAGAGATACTAACCAGTTAAACGCTGTTGTTGTCTTTTCTGCTGTGGAGTGAAGAAAGGACTGGCTGGTTTATATGCTCACTGACTCCTCCCTTCACTCAAAATGAGAACCAAGGAGAGGCCTGTCAAGTTTTGATAATTGTCTCAAAGATGCAGGACAGGGCCGTAGGTGGCAGGAGAGAGGGAAGATTCCTAACTGGCCTTTCTCTCTGAAGCTCTTCTTGTTCTTTGTTGATCGAGAACAAACGTCTTGGACAATCAATAATCTCTCTGTTAAAAAGTGTTTGATTTTTAAAGCATTGAGTGAGAGCAACCAACTTTTCTGAAACACACTCACGAATTGCTAGCCCTCTAAGAACGTGTTTAAAGGGAAGGGGAAAGGAAAGACTATTTAATGGACACTTCTCTACAAAGCAATGGATTGTCTTCATATTTCATTCAAGAAATCAAGGTTTTTTTTTTTAATGGTGTGTTGGCGACAGCAATGGTAGGTGTCTTTGTTAGCCCAGATTCTCTTGATTTTAAGTTCCAGAAACGTAACTTAAAAGAATTTAAGTGAAAGAATTTCTTGGCTCATATAATCATGAGAGAAACATGGCTTAGGAACGACTTGAAAGTGCGAAATTTATTTTATTTTGGTATTTATCCCTAGTGTGTTCTCTGGTGTGTTGAGCTGGACGGATTAGTAGGGCAGGATATTCTTGAGACTCTGAATGAATCTGTATTTGTGGAGCAACCAGATAAAACTTTTATGTTTCCATCAGCTTCTGGGACGTTTCCAGTCACATCTCTGGACAATGAGTCCACCTCCTATGAGCTAGTGGGTGAGTCTCTAAATCGCTTCTGCCAAGATTTCCTCCCTCTGCCTGAGCACTTCCTTTGTCAAGAAATTCATTCCTGGGGCTGGCCGTGTGGCACAGCAGTTAAGTTCGCACGTTCTGCTTTGGTGGCCCAGGGTTCACCAGTTCGGATCCCGGGTGTGGACCTATGCACCGTTTCTCAAGCCATACTGTGGTAGGCATCCCACATATAAAGTAGAGGAAGGTGGGAATGGATGTTAGCTCGGGTACAATCTTCCTCAGCAAAAAGAGGAGGATTGGCAGCAGATGTCAGCTCAGGGCTAATCTCCCTCAAAAAAACAAAAAAAAGAAAGAAATTCATTCCCTTCCAAGGTGGCTGAATTTATCTCCTGACATATTTGTTAGAGCCTGTTGATTCCTTCAGCTCAATCAGTCACTTTTCTTCAGTGTATTTTTCTCAATAATCCATCATTCAGGTCATTCAGAGTAGAGCTTTCAGTGCTCAGTTTCTGTTCACTGATTCAGTTTGATTTGATTCAACCAAAATTTGCTGAACACCTACTTTCTGAGTATGGGGAACTTGGCTAGGTTCTGGGGACATGGAAGTGAGTACAATATAGTCACTGCTCTCAAGATTTTGTGCCATAGTTGTGGCAAGGATGTAAATGTTTTTTAATCACATGTGCTTTGGAATAAAACATATATGAAGTATAAGAGAGCAAATGGTCAGGTGTTCTCCTAGGTGCTGGGAACACGAGAACAAATAAAATATTATCACTGTTCTCAGGGAGCTCTAGCAGTAGTAGGGAGCGTAAAATCATTACTCAGCATAGTACAATTATTATTGTAATAATTATAATATAATGATATTAACATTACTAATATATTATTAATATTATACAATATTATCAAAATAAAATTGTTCTCATAATATAATTATCAGTGGTTTGGGATATATTATTCATATTTTAATAGTATTATTCATATTAACATATTTATTACATAAATACAATGTTTATATCTATACATATATTTGAATAGAACTATATATGTATCTATAATACAAGGGAGGGAGTGGTCAGGAGGGAATGGGGATCGGGGAAGGGCTCCTCACAAAGTCCTGCAGGGTCTGTCACTTCTTTCAGGCATTGTGCCACCCTCATACTTCCCACCACCTCAAATTCTGCTCCCTGCATTCCATGTCTTACTTCCTATGGCTGACTCCTGCTATTTGCTTATTTAGGAGAAAAGAAAAAGAAACAATCCTAGGATGGGTTGGTAGCATGCCTGTGATATCATCTGTGTGTTGAATATAAATGTATGCATTTCCTGTGAGTTATTTCTTCCAGAATGAAACACGCGCAGAGGAGCATCCTCTGTCATGACCAGAGAGGGCGCAGACCAGCCCTAAGACCTTTCGTGTGGGAGCAGAGATCTCTGAGGCTGCCCGGTGTGAGCCAAAGGGGTGGGTCTCCTGCGTCTGGACCATTTGGCCTGGATTTTACATTCCCCGGGATTTTAGTATCACAGGGCTGGGCAGGGTTGAGGCAGGCCATCAGCACAACATTCTCTTGTTTTCTTTTCATTTTCCCAGAAGTGAAGGGTCTACAGCTTTCTTGAAAACATTTTCTAGTCTCTCAACATCATTTAAAGCAGGTGGTTCTTCCTAAGTGGTTCAGGTGGTTTTGGGAGTGGAACCAGTTTTTTGTTGTGCTGGACTCTCCTTTGACTTGCAGGATATTTATTCTTCTGATTCCTTCCACTAAATGCAAAGAGAGCCCACCAGCCATTGAAACGACCAGTAATGCCCTACACATTTCCAAACACCCATCCCAGGGAAACAGTTCCATTGCCAACTGAGAACTGTTGCATGCTGTCACCAACTTTGGTGACAATTAGCCTCAATTATTGATTCGTTCATGTAATCCTTACAAGAGCAAAGCGCCTAAATCCTACTGTGCACTTTTAATTGTCATGTGCTGTAAGAGCTACAGAGACGAATAAGACACCCACTGAGATCTTACCCCAAGAACAAACAAAAGATGAACACAACTGTTACATTTGTCCAGTCATCTGGAAATATATATGGAATATCTGTTTGCCCTGTGTCAGGGGCTGTGACTCAGACACTGTCCCATGTATACAAGACAGAACGGAGTGCAAGTATCATGTGAGCTCATAAGGAAAGGGCATACTTCCCAGCAGGGATCTGGAAGTTTCCTGGAAGTAATGTTGCAGGTGATACTTGAAAGGACTTGGGTAGCTAGAGATTGGTGATGCCTGGGGGACAACAACCAAGGGGGAGAAAGCCGCACATGGAAGTGAGATAATAAGTGACCTACCTTGACTGGAGTGACAAGTGGTAACATGTGAGTTTGAGAAAGGTGTCTGGAAATGTGAGAATAAAGGGTTAGAACTCTCGAGGAGCTTAGTTTCCATTCTGTTGGTCATTGAAGGGATTTCAAAGGACATATTTATCCCAGATCCAGAGGCTGTCACATACTTGAAAATAGTTCTCAGGCTTCTTCCCCAACTCCTGTTCTCCACACATGAGCACACACTTACAGGCACACACATGCACACGCATTCACGTACCTCTCCATTTCCCCTTGCCAGGTAAAATATCCTTTGTCCATTTCTTCTCACAGGAACCATTTTCCAGTTCGAGGGGAGAAGATGAAGACTCACAGATAATTTTATGTAGCCACCACTCTGACTTGTATACATTGAAGTTGCATCTAGATCGAGCAGGACCACTGCAGCTCACCAGAGGCCCCAAAACTTCCTGAGGTCCACCCTTATCTCTTTCCTTGGGGCTCTCAGGATTGAAACTCCTTTGTTTGACCTTTGAGATCTCTTATTATTGGACCTCCACCTGCTTCCCCACCTCATCTTCTGTAGGTGTCCTCATGCACCTTACCCCAACCAACCTGAGCTGCACTATTTTATTTTGCTTCCCTCTGCCTGATTTTCACCATTAATTCCTGGCCCTTTGCTTCCCAGTTCACACATCACCTCCTCTGGGAGGTCCTCCCTGAGCCTCTAGCATAAGTTAGATGTCGTCCACCTACCACTCCCCACTCCCATCTTGATTTCTTTCAATCCAGACCCCAGCCCACATCTTGATACTTCTTAAAACTACTCCCTCCTTTTTTCTTTTTAACATTTCTTGTGTGAATTACTCATTTGGCTGCATAGCACCTGTGGTTGTTTCAATTAGTTTCTTTTTTATATATTGACATCTTACCCTCCAATATTGACCCATTGCCCTCCAAACATACTGACCAACTCCCAGTTTCATCCTGCATGATGGCCTTTGTGCCTTCTTTTCTCTGTTCCCAGAATGCAGTTCCCACCTTCATCCCCTGCCACCCAACCTTTCCCCTGATCTCCCTTCACTAATTCATCCCCTACTCTTCTTTTAGATCTCAACCCAACGATCATTTTCTCAGAAAGCGAGGCTTCTGACTAATAGAGTTTCATTGCATGTATTATCTGTTTCATTGAGCCTTTCCATTTATTTGGGTAGCTTTCTGATTAGGTGTATCTGCTCCACTGAATTGTGAACTCAAGGCAAGACACTGCATTTATTTTCGCTCATCATTGTTTCTGCTCTATCATCCAGCATGTAGCTGTTCCAGGGACTCAGTGCCTGTGGGTTGCTAAATATATACATGAATGAGTAGGTTGACTTCATATGGTATGGAACCTCATATATCACGCCATGGGATTTACATATCTTTACCTATAGTGATTGATAAATGACAAGAAATATCGACTAGAATAGCATTTTGACTCCAACCTAGTCTTACTGTAGAAAGTTCTAGTTAAGAAAAAAAAGTGGCAAATTTTTAGGCTAGAATTGGAAAATGGAGGTTTTGAGAAAATTTTGTTTTTCTTCAATCTTGAGATTTATTGCATGCATGAACCCTTACACACAGACTTGGCTCCCAAAGGATGCCATCACTGACTCATCTGGGAGAGATTTAAAAATGTAGATTCTAATCAAATCATCTGTAGAGCTGTCAGGTGCTTCCTATGAATTCTGCGGTAATTAAGAGTCTGCCATACAATATCAGTCATTAGAAGCTTTCCTCTTAATCCCGGCAGTGCTCCTGGAAATAGAAGTCTCTTAAGCCATCACTCAACCACACTGATTTCCTAAAGTCTAATGACTATGGCCACTATTAGGATTCCATACCGATGAAATGCTTTCTGGTAACTCCTTTTCTCCGGAGAACAGAGAATGAATTTACAATTATTGAGATCAGGTCTTGGTTGTACACGTCTCTGAACTTGGAAGCAAGAAACAGTATCAGCCAAAAAAACACAGCAGCCAGGGTTCATCTCTCTCTACCAGTCCCTTGAAGGTCCTGGGCCAGAGGAAGAAGTGAAAAATTTAGGAAGCGAGGGTCTAGTTCTCCACTCAGGCTGCTGAGGAAACTCTTATCACTGACCATCCCATCCTGCAAGGGGCAGAAGAGGCTGGTGTTGAGCTGTGGCCTTCAACTAAGAACGGAGGATTCTGACCAGAAGGAGGGGCACATAACCCAATGACTACCTTCCTCTCCTCAAAGTAACAGGAACAGGACCCAAGGAAATGCCAAGATCAGAACAAATAAACTGACAAAGCACAGTTTCTGCTTATTCCACAAAGGTCCAAGATAACTTCTCTATCTGATTGGCTTCCTTCTCTCCTGCCCATCTGCTCCATTGGGCCCGTTATATCTTGGGCTTCACAGCAGTACCTCCTGAACATCTTGGCTTCTTCCTGAGTAAAGCCCACAGACCTATATTCATACTCCAACGTTCACCGAAATCAAACATCCTGTGCATTCTTCCCTGAAGTCCCATTGCCTCCCCTGCTTCCCACATGCAGACACCATACAATCTTCCTCATTATATCTGATTTCCACAGACATTCCTCAGCCATAACAGATGGGTGTCAATGGGGTGGGAAACATCCATTGTGATGAAACAGACTGAAGGACTGACCCTTCCAGGCCAATGCTATTGAGTGCCTCCAAACCAACCTTGTGGCAGTCAGAGTGATCTTTCTGAAATATAGCTCCTCTCTTGTCACCCTACATGTCCTCTTTTAACAACTTTAGATGTCCGCATGATGCGTAAATAACAAAACTCAAACTCCTTAAGCTAAACTAGCATTTATTGACCTTCATCCTCTTGTCTCAGTGTCATTTCTGTCATTTTCCTTGACCTTCCCATCCTACACTCCCACACATCAATTGTCTTCATGGTTTCTGTCATGGCAATGTTTCCCATGCCTCTGCGCTTCGCCAGTGCTGTTCTATCTGCCATAAATAAACTTACACTTGTACATCTCCACCTGGAAAACTTCTGCCTTCAAGACACAGATCTCAGACCCTGTGCTTTCCATTCTTCCCTATCCTCTTCACTCCTAGATGTAGGAATTTCTTTTTCTATGCTCTCTTATCTTCTAATTCCACCTCTGTTTGGTTTCTAAATTTCCATTAGGGACAAGGAGACTCTGGAGGGTCAGATACAAGTAGGGAGTCTGAAAGCCCAAATTAAGTTATCAGGAGGGGGAGGGGAGACAAACCAGAGTGTATGGTCACCAGCCATTGAGTATGGATGAAAAGTGGTGTAAAGGACAACACCCAGACTCAAAGTCCTATTTAAGAGTAAGGGCAGAGGGTTCAATCCAAGGGGGCCACACAGACAGGCAGAGACCAGCCACCCTGGAGTCAGACAAGAAGAGGGAGCTGTACAAAACACTAAGGGAATCTGGAGGAGAGAAAGAAACAATTCTGTTTGTGGAGGTTGATCGAGGTCAGCTTTCACTGAGGAGATGACAGTTGAACTGAATTTTAATGAATTTGTACTTGTCAGCCTCGAAAGGAAGAAAGGGTACCCCAGGCCCTTGTCATTAATGTTCCCAGCAGCCAGAGAGGTAAATTAGTGATCACAATAGAGAGTGAGGGAGCAGCAGCCCTATCCATTTTCTATAGAAGTGTTATCACCGCAATTGCAATTTTGATAATCATTTGCAATTTGTCAACAAATTATATGGAAATGATGAAAATTATCTTGGGTTTTTCTTCAAGATGATTCATACTCATGAATATATAAACTCACAGATTCAGGGGAACTTACAAACTCTGATTTCAAAATCACAATGAAGAATCTATTGGGTCTTTCTGTTACAACAATAGCATCTACCATTTATACAGAGATTTACTGTTTGTGATAAGAGTAACAGCTGGCGCTAATAGTGTATTTGGTAAGTGTTCTCCAGGCGTTATCTTACTTAATCCTGATAGAAAATCTATAGCTAAGTTCTGCTATTACTCACGTTTTACAGAAAATGAAACTGGGGCATAGAGAAAATACATAACTCACCCAAGATTATATGGCACAAGCGTTTGAAACTAGGCAAGTTGACACTAAGAGCCCAGGCTGTTATTTGTCTCAGTTCAGTCTCCTCAACCACTTCTAAATGAGTGTGGGTAGACTTTGTTAAGAGAGTTCGTTAGCGAACTGTTCCAGTGCTAAGTTTTTCTCAACTCACGAGAAGTGATGGGGACTTCAGTAGGACCACTTGGAGAGCCTTGAAGTGTGTTCCTTGCATTTGGTTGATGCAGAAATTGAGTGGCCCTTCTGCTTGGGAAATCTAGGGGGTGAGAGACTAAGAGTGTCAGCATCAGAGCAGGACAGCACTCTGAAAAACTGAAAACAGGAAAGAAAAAAAAGAAACATGTTATTTTTCCATTGGCTAAATCAGGCTTTATATACTGACTTATGAGTTTTAGTTATATATTGCTTTAGAACAATTTTTATAATAGAAAACACAACAAAATGGTAAGAAAGTGCTAATATAACAATAAGTATAATAGATGTAAGTAGTTAAACTCATCAATTAAAAAAGCCTCAGTTTAGATTTTTAAAAATATAAATTATGTTGTCAACACACCCAGTTAAACAAAAAGATACAAGAAAGTTTCAAAATCTAATGATAGAAAAAGATATATTAGGCAACTATAAACTAAATGCAATCTGAACTATCAGCTTTAAAAACTGAAGGATTCATTTTGGGATGATTACAAAGTTCTGGAGATGACGGTTGTACAACAATGTGAATTTACTTAATGCCACTGAACTGTACAGTTGAAAATAGTTAATAGTAACTTTTACTTTATGTATACTTTACCACAAAAGAAATTAAAAAAAATTTTAAAGCCAAAGGAAAACAATATCTCAAAGGAAATAAAGGGATGTTATATTCTAGAACAACAGGGCAAGAAGAAACATCCATCATGAGCACATATGCTCCTAATAATATAGCCTCTAAATATATAAAGCAGCAATTTATAAAACTGTGGGGAGAAATAGGTAAATCAGCAATTATAGTTAGAAGTTTTTTGTCATGGAGTTGAGCTGTCCCATGGGTGTGTGGGTCATCCTTTTTTTTTTTTTCTTTTTGCAGAGGAACATTAGCCCTGAACTAACATCTGTGCCAATCCTCCTCCACTCTTTGTGTGGGTCACCGCCATGGCATGGCTGATGAGTGGTGTAGGTCCATGCCAGGGATCTGGGCAGCCAAAGTAGAACACTCTGAACTTAACCACTATACCACAGGGCTGGCCCTAGTTAGAAATTTTTTAACACACCTCTCTCCAAACCCAATAGCCAAAAAAAGCAGAGAATAAATGATAAAAATGATACAAATTCAATAGTTGGTTAAAAATACATCTTATGTTTAATTAAGATCTTTTTCAAGGAATAGAAGCATGTTTCAACATCAGATAATCTATCAATATAATTCATATTAATAGACCAGAGAAAATTTTGATATGATTTTCTCATGGATGAAGAAAAATTATTTGATGTTCAGTGTCTACTTTTCATAATAAGAGAAAACAAAAGCAAAACAACCAAAAATAAACACAACTCTTAGCAAACCAGGGTTTATACCAAAAATCTATTGCCAATATTACACTCAATGGCGAAACTGTAGATACATTATCTTGACAATAAGATATAGATCACAGATGTCTACTACCACTGCTACTATTTAAGACAGAGTAGAACTTCAGAATAGAGATAGGGCCTTCTGGGACATAATCAGCTGATTTTCAGAAAGTATTTTCTTTGCTTCATTTTTTCTTTGCTTCTCTATTTCTTGAACTGCTGTTTTTCAAATATTGGCAATTACATTTCTATCCTTTCTATCCTTTAGCTTTTCTTTTATGTGCCCCACCGTCTCTCCTGCGGGTAACTTTTGGAAGGAATCTGATCCTTAAGCCTACCAAATGATTCTTCCATTGTATTTGTTGTGATATTTTTCCACAAAAGGTTTGTCTCATATTTATTTTCTTTATTTTTGTTATTATTATTTTGTGTGTGGGGGGGGAAGATTCGCCCTGAGCTAACATCTGTTGCCAATCTTCCTCTTTTTGCATGTGAGCTGCAGTCACAGCTTGGCCACTGACAGACGAGTGGTGTAGGTCCATGTCTGGGAATTGAACCTGGGCCACCAAAGTGGAGCACATTGGACTTAACCATTCGACCACTGGGGCTGGCCTGATTTTCTTTAACTGTTGTATTTTTTACTCCTAAAATTATTACTTGAAATTTGGAACCTATTTGCATTTCATACTGCCAATTTTCTTTTTTATTTGAGAATATTTTTATTCATATTTAAAATTCTTGTCCTTTCTGTGATTCTGTTTTAGGTAAAATGAATGTTATCTTTCTTTTATACCAGTGATACCCATCTAGTTATTTTGGCCTGTGTCTTCACGTTTCCCTAGATAATCACCATTCAGTCTGACCCAGTGTTTTGAGGGGATGGTTGGAAGCCTAGATCCAAATAGGTGTCCCTTCTGGTGAGTTTAAGAAGAGAGGGATTGATCTCCAGGGCAGGTTGCCCACCCTTATTGGCTTCATGCCCCGCCTTCTATCAAGGACTCTTTTTTGAAAAAGGAGCAGTGGGAGGAGACTACCTCTTTAAATTGCAGAATACTATTGCCCTGCAGATAAAGGAGATGGGGAGGAATGAATGCCCAAGGACAGCGGGTTAGCAAGGGCCTGTTTCACCCTCCCTCCTGCCCAAGACTGCTCCTCCACATCGTCACTGTGGCTCTACCATGTTGCTTTAAGAAGTGACAGCCCTCTTCCAGCTGCTGGGGATGACTCTCAGAAGATCCCCTAATTTATGAGAGGAGGGAAAGCCTCAGAGCATCAACCCAGGGTGCAGAGGAAGGGCTTTGCATAGCAATCCTTGATAAGTGATGTACAGGGACTCAGGAATGAGTCCCCACCAAGAGGCTAGTGTCTTGTGTGTAAATGGTTAGAAAGTTAATTAACAGCTTAGAAATCATTACTCTGTGGTTACCGTTGGTTGCTAGACTTTGGCCAAGTCATTCACCCCTCTGAGTCACAGTCTTCTCATCTATCAGATGAGGATAAGAACAGCCCCTCCCATCCCACCACAGGTGGGTTTGCAGGTAAGGCTGCAGCAAGGCTGGGTGAGAGGGTGTTCAAGAAGTGGTCAGCACAATCCAGGCAGCACTCCTGATCCCTTGGCCCAGCTATGCTCTTAGAACTTCATGCTCTTGCATCTTTGGTTCTTCACTTGGCAAGCTGAATAGTGAACCTACTTCTGTGGCAGCACCAAAGCTGTCATCATACCCTGTCAATAGAGCAGGTCCACATCCCCGGAATTAGTGCCACGCTCCATGGGTCTGTGTCTTGTCCTTACTTGCTCTCAGGGCTCTGAGGCCTGGTGGGTGCAGGCTCTGTCTGCGTCCTTTGCTGGCTGGCAATCCATGCTGCTTACACACAGCCCTCATCCACCGCCCCACATCTCAGCAAGCCCTTGACGGAAGGCACTTGCCTGTTATTAATTACTGGGAGTGTGCAGCCTGAGAGATCTTATCCATTCACTTTCTTCTCCCTGAGTGTGTGTGTGTGTGTGTGTGTGTGTGTAAGGAGGGTAGTGAGGGAAGAAGTTGGGAGAAGGATCAAACAAAATGCACCAGCCACCATCTGTGGTGTCATAAAAGGAAAACAACCCCTCAGGCAATCATTCCAGCACTGCGGGGGTCTGTGTGCTAACCTGTATGTGCTCTGGGGGGTGGGGGGCCACTTAACAACTGACGATCAAATGCAAGAGAACTCTAGGGAAACTGCTGTGTGCTTATGTAGAAGTGACTCCAAAGAGCAATAGTAACAACACTCTCTCTCTCCCTTTTTTTTTTTTGGAATAAAATGAGTTACTTGCTGCTAATGCAGCATAAGATAATTGAAAGAGAACAGACTTCAGAGTTCAGAAATCCTGTATTTGAATCCTGACTTCATCACTGTGTCGCTGTGTGCCCTTAGACAAATCATGTAATCTTCCTAAAGCTCATTGTCCCTACTTGGAAAAGTATGACAATAATAATTAATATACCATAGAGTTGTTGAGATAAAGGAAATATATGATGACATAAAATTAAAACTAGATGATGAACGTGAATAATGTTGGATACTGTGAGGAGCTTTGCAGATGTTGGCTGTCACCAGCATCACTGGCTTAGTCCTCAGCAAGATGTGAGCTTTAGCAGCTAGATTTGTTTAATGGTAATTGTGCAGGGGTGACTACTAAACTCTGGGTTGCTGAATGCATTCTTCAGTTTCTAGAACTCATGTATCTTCCCTTGAATGCACAAAGAAGAGCTAATATTTTTCAAGAGAAAACTATATCCTAGGCATATGAAACCCTCACTACAAGTATATATGGTAGGTGTTGTACTCAGCCTCCACAATGGCCCCCAAGGATCCTGTCTCCTGGTATTCACATCCTTGTGTAGCCTCCTCCCACATTATGCCAGCATTGGTCTGTGTGATGAATAGAATAGGGCAGAGATGGTAGTATGTGACTTCCAAATCTGATTATAAAAGACCCTATGGCTTCACTCTTGGGTACTTTGTCTTTATCCCTCTCAGATCTTGTGCTTTGGGGGAAACTAGCTGCCCTGCTGTGAGAGGTTCACATGGGGAGGAACTGAGATCCCTTCCAACAAGCATGTGAGTGATCTGGGATCTTGTAGCCCCAGTCAAACCTTCAGATGACTACAGCCCCAGTAGACAACTTGATTGCAACCTCATGAGACACCTTGAGCTAGGACCACCCAGCTAAGCTACTCCTAGATTCCCGACCCTCAGAAACCGTGTGAGATAAATGTTTGTTGTCTTCAGCTACAAATCTGGATTAATTTGCTATGCAACCATAGGTAACTAGTATATGAAGTATGATCATTCTTTTATAGATGAGAAAACTACAAATCAGAGAGGCTAAGTATTTTTTTCCAAAGTCATACAGTTGAAAATACTGCATTTGAACTAGAGCTTTGTGACTTCAAAACCAGCATGATCTTACCACTAAATATGCTGTTTTCCCATGATGGAAATTTACTATTGACCTAAAGAGGAAAAAATAAACAAAAAATTAGGCTTTTCAAGGAAGACAGATTCCTTTCATATATAATTTTTTATGATTACTCAAATACCTCAAAGAATTATTCTAAATGATGAGTACCCCAAACCAAATATAAAGCAGACTTGGTTGGGAGGAAAGGAAGAATCAATTCCTTTTTTACACAATGTCTTGCTAATCACTGAATGCCAAGTTCTGGGAGTAGAACTGAATATAACAGCAGATTCCTGCTCCATGGAGCTTACGGTGGAAAATAGCTCAATAGAAGATTACAACTGATAAGGCAGTCTAGAATAAGAACTGAGAGCTCTGGAACCT
This sequence comes from Equus quagga, assembly GCF_021613505.1. Taxonomy (NCBI): domain Eukaryota; kingdom Metazoa; phylum Chordata; class Mammalia; order Perissodactyla; family Equidae; genus Equus; species Equus quagga. The sequence goes on along the minus strand of NC_060267.1, from coordinate 71,526,336 downwards.
GGCAGAATTTGGTAAAAATCTGCTACTTATCATCTGTGTGATCTTGAGCAAATGACCGACTGCTTACTATGCAAAGGACTGTGCTAAACTCTTCAAGTTCATCTTCTCTTCCAGTGCTAACCTCTTTGTGTGCATTATCATACATACCAAATGCTAAGCTTTTTATGTGAATTATCCCATTTAATCCTCAGAACAATCCTATGAGTAAGTATTATTATCCCAGTTTTACGGATTAGCACCTAGCTCATTAGGCTGTTAAGAGAATTAAAACATATAATCCAGATAAAGAGCTTGATCCTGCATCCAGCTCATGGTAAGTGCTGACTCAATGGTAATGGTAGTGTAGATTACTCCAAATTCAGGTCCTGAAACAAGATTATGTGTGCAAGTAGTTTGTTTGGGAAAGAATGTAAGGAGCTGTGAGAGAGTAACTAAATGAAGTCACAAAGGGAAAGGAAGAAGCTAATAAAGAGTGTGTTGATGAGCAGGTTACTTCTGTGGACAACTGGGGCTCGACCCCACTTGGGTCTCTCTGAGACACAGTGGAGAGCACACCTCAGGATTGTCCCAATAGAGCTACAAAGATGGGTTATTTATCTACCAACTCTTATGGCTCATTGTTTAGGGTTAACCTTACAGAGCTTCCTCCCTGGGTGTGAGTCAAACATGCTCTATGACGAATGAACATCTTCAAGCAAAGGCACAGGAAGCTCTCGAATAGAGGAAATGTCTGCAGATGACTCAGAGGTAGGCCCATATGGCATCTGTTGCAAGTAGCTATTATTAATATTACTGTTAATAATATTACAGAATGATTAATATTGTGATTGGAATATGGTATAGCTTTTCTTAGAACACAGTGAAGGTCATTTTCCACACTTGGACAAGAAAGTCAAGACAGGCTCAGAGATGTGGAGTTGTTGGGAAATGAGTAGAAATTTGGGGGAGAAAAAAGAACAGAGGAGTGTTCCAGGCAGAGAGAACCTTGTGTGAGAAGTCCAAACAAGTGTCAAGAAAAAGGAAGGCTTATTCCATTAAAAAAATAAATAAATTTTGTTGTCTGAATTTTGAGTTGAAAGGAAAGATCCTTGAGAGTTAAGTCTGGAAAGGTCAGACTATGTAAGTCAGATCATTCAGGCTTTATAGGGCATATTGAGGAGTTTGGGCTTTACCTGAGAGCAATGGGAAATCCTTAAAGAACTTTCAGCAGATTCATGTTTTGATATTTCACTCAGGTATCTGTAGGGAAAGTGAATTTGGGAAAAGGAAGAAATTTGAAAGCAAAGAGGCAAATTAGAGAAGCAGTGCAGTAGTTTAGGCAAGAGTTAGTCTTGGACTGGGCAAAAATAGAGACAATGAAGACTCAGTAATGAATATCTGTATCTCACATAGTTTTTGTGGGTCAGGAATATGAGAACAGCTTATCTGGAGGTTCTGGCTCAAGGTTTCTCATGAAGTTGTAGTTCAAAAGTCGACAAGGACTGCAGTCATCTGAAGACTTGACTGGGGCTGGAGGATCTGCTTCCAACATGGCTCACTTGCGTGGCTGTTGGCAAGGGGTCTTAGTTTCTTGCCATGTGGACCTCTCCATAGGGCTGTGTGATACCCTCTTGACATGGCATCTGGCTTCCTCCAAAGTGAGTGACCCCAGAGAAAGAGAGAGAGGGAGAAAGAGAGAGAGAGAGAGCACAAGACAGAAGATGCTATATCTTTTATGACCTAGCCTTAAAAGTCACACTCCATCATTTCTGAAATATCCTATTCGTCACCTAGGCCAGTCCTATCCCCGTAGAAAGAGGCTATACCATACAAGGATGTGAATATCAGAAGGCTGGGATCATTGAGGTCTATCTTAGAGTCTGGCTATGACAGTCTAACCTCAGCTTCCCATGGTTCACATCCCTCCCACATGCAAACACGCTCACCCCTCCCCAAGGCTCCCAAAAGTCTCATTCTATCACAGCATCAGATTGAAGTCCAAAATCTCATCATCTATGTCAAGTTCAGGTGCAGAGAGAAGTCTTCTTGGGTATATTTCCTTAAGAATATCTCCTTGAGTATAAGACCTCTTGGTCTGAACTCCTGTGTACTAAAGAGATAAGTTATCTGCCCCCTATACAATTGTGGGGCAGGATAACTGCTGTAGACACTCCTGTTCTAAAAAGGTCACCAGAGCAATTCTGAAATGTAGGCAGGAAATACTAGAATTTCCTTGATTAGTACTCAGTCTTGCTCATGCTGAGGAATGGTTCTTGACTCTCCATGATTCTTGGGTCTGTCCTACTTCTCCCTCGCATTGGACATGTAGCCCAAACAAAAAATAAATGCATGTCACTGAGATTTTAAGGATTGTTTTTTAGTGCAGCAAAACCTAGTCCATCCTAACTGGTAGAGTTATCATGGGAGAAAAGGCTTTTAAAGGGAAGGCAGAGAAGGCTGCAATGGAAACTAAGAAGTGGCCAGGGAGATAGAAGTAAAACCAACAAACTTCAGAAGTGGGAAATAATCAACAGTGTCCAACATCTTTGAGAGGTCAACTTAAACATGCCTTGGGAGTAATTAGGTTTTTAGGTTTAGGGAAAAGACTGTTTGGGGAAACCATGGGAAAGAGTCATTTCAGCAGAATGGAAAGATCAGAAGTCACATTGTAATGGATTGAGGAGTAAGTAGGAGGTAGAGAATTAGAGGCAGTAAGTGTTGACTATGAAGGGCGGTAGCTGGAGAGAAACATGGGTATTGGGAGGTTTTGTTAAAATGAGAGACAGTGAGCACGTTTAGGCTTATAGAAAGGAACAAGAAAACAAAAAAAGGAATAAACCAGAGACAAGATGAGGTCCCTGAGAAGGCAATAGGGGGTGGTCTCCAGAGTTAGAGAGGAGGGGCATTTAAGCCATAGTAACAGGAGAAGAGGAAAGGATGGGCTGTTGCTTGTGTAAGTGTCTCAGGTAGGACAGGAAGGCTAGAGAGGGCTTGGTCTGTTCAAGTTTTACAGGAGGTTCTCCATGGCTGGAGGGTAGGTTGTCCTGGAGGCCAATGGGAGGAAACTGGGAGGAGAATGGCCGAGTAGGAGAGGAAGTTAGGGAGGGGCTCACACTGCAAGGGCCTGGAATGATAAGTTTAGACTATACCTTGTATAAAATAGAGATTCACTTAGGGATTTCAAGCAGCATCATGGGACTTTCCTTACAGACAGGATTGGTGATCGATTACCTATGAGGGTGAGAGAGGAGGATGGCATTGACGTTCTAGTATCTTGGAAGGCTATAGGATGTTGATGCCATTGACCTACGTAGGGACTGTAAGCACAGAACAGAGGACATTTATTTTGGCAACCCTGAAATACATTCAGAATTGCTGCTGAGCTGGGAGGACTGGGCTCCATATCCCTGATGTAAAGTAAACCCAGCAGTTCTGGGTTTCAGAACCAGGGCTTGTCAGAGCCTTCAAGGCCACAGTTAACACTGAGCAAGACGCTGATGCTGACAGTGGCTTTCCACATCATCAATGGAATTGCAGATGAGCTTGAAAATTCATCTAGCTGGTGCCCAACAGAACCAAGGGACAAATGAAATCCAGGCAATCAGAATCACTGAATATCAGAATTGCAAATCATCTCATAGCTCATCTAGCCCCGGTGGCCATGGAAAAGTGGGTCCAGGTATGCGGCCTTGGGTTCACCACTTGCTACCTGAGCTTCAGATTCCTCAGGTAACATAGTGATGAGAATGCCTATCTTAAAGGTTTGCTGTAAAGACAAGTGATTTTGTTTGTTTGTTTTCATTATTTAACAGTGTTTACCGTATTGCAGTTACTTTTCTAAGCATTTTACAAATCTTAACTAATTCAACTCTCATAACCATTGTGTGGGGTTAAGACTATTTACATTCTCGTTTTAAAAATGGGAAAAGTGAGGCCAAGAGAGGAGAAGGGACTTGGCCAAAGCCACCGAGGTCTTCAAAGGAAGAGTCAGGATGAGCACCGGTCGTCCTGAGTCTCAGACGTGCATTTTCCATGCTTTCAACTGAATAAACACAGGCATTTTCCAGCTGTGTCTTCATGTACCTGTGTGCAGCTTGTTTCCAAGATGTGGCTTATGCCTGAGGAAATGCTGGGAACACGTGCTGTTAAAGGGTCGCAGGAGTTTCTATTAGCGTTTCACAAATATCCTCTCCCCGGGTCCTTGGCCAGGTGTGTGCTAATGCTGTTAGCTCCGCTCTACGGGGAGATGGACACCCAGAGGCTGACCGGCTCTGCAGCAGCTGGGTGGGGAGGAATGACTAGGCTAGCGAGACCCATGTCCTGGGAGAACCACCACCTGGGGACTATCCTTTTGATCTTGTTAATCTTAAAAGGATCTGCATTGCTGGTTTCTGCATTGTTTCTCATTTCCTTCCTTTATTCATTCATTCATTCATTTCAGACGAGGTCCCCAGCTTCAGGGAATTGTGACGGAATTTGAAGCAATCAGTATTTTCTTGCTTATATGTTAGATGCAAGAACGTGAACACTTTATTTGTCTCCTGCAGAAATATAAAAAGAAAGTTAGTGACTTCAGCTTTTAGGTACAAACAGGAAGAATGATAGAATCACTGGGTCAGAAAAACTCAGTATCCCAGAGTCATTATAATCAACTCACCACATGTTGCCTGGGTTGTTAAGAACCTCAAACTCCATCTGGCCCAGGTGCCCATTTGATGCTTGGAGCTCCTCCACCCTCCACGGGATGGGCCTGAACAGGCAAGGTGCTGGGCCCCAAGAGGGAGAAGCACTTCACTCCCTTATGAGTTAGTCAAATCCCCATCCCCAAATTTCTGGATGCTAGAAGCTCTTCGTCACTCAGAGTCCAAAGATTTCTTTCCGTAACCTCTACCTGTTGGGGCTGGTCCCCAGTTTCTACGAGAGCAATTCCATGGGGCCCTAAGGAGTACCTGGACAATGGAGTCCCAGCTATTACCCTCTTACAGAAATCTCTCCTGCTGTTTCCTTGTTTAAAATGGAAATAGCTGTCTTTGCTTTCACCATCAAAGTCTTTTCTTCCCCCAACTTCAAATAAAGTACTTTCATGATTTCAAAGCTTTTCATATTCTAAATGACCTAATTGTTTTATCGAAAGAGAAAAGAATGGAGCCACCCAAACCCTTCCACATGCAGATATTTGGGGAACACCTGGTACCTGGGAAGTATTAAGCCAGGTCCTGGTCACAGGAGGAAATGATTTGGATAATCACGTCTGGTGCTGGACACCATCATTCTGCTATTCTGTGCGGACCCAGGAACCAGCTCATGTCTCAGATCAAAGGAGCAGTCCAGGCCGCAGGGGAGCTGGTGGGGAATCGCTTAAAGGGCGGCAGCCAGAGAGTGACAGGGGATGGGCAGGAAAGCCGGTTTCCCAAGAAGGACCTGCTACATAATTTGCAGGCCTGGTACAAGAGGAAGATGTGGGGCCTCTTGCTAAAATTATTTAGAATGTTAAGATAGCGACAGCAGAGCCTTGAACCAAGCCTCTGGCCTGTATGGTCCATCCCCGTTTGTTCTCTGAGAGAACCCCACCCTGTGTAGGGCACGGTCTGCAGGGGAGAAGGACCCCTCCTAATCCTCTTCCTCAGGCCCCTGTGGAAAGACGACGGGATCACGGCGTCTGTCTTCCTATTTAGGGCATTTTCCCCTCCATTTACATTATTTTCCCATCTAAAGGCAAGAAGGCATTTACTTACACAGATTAGACGAAACACACTTATCACCTTCCAAAACGTCTAAAAGGAGGTGGTCCACTGTGTGAGGGAGAACAGCGTCTCTCAGCCAACTCCAAGGTCCACCATCCACTAGCCGCTACTAGGACGTCACCTTAAATCTCCCAGCCATGTTTTCCTCATTTCTAGGGCAGAATAATAGAGTGGGGATAGCCTTTACATCATGGGCAGCATTAGATAAAAATAATACATGTCAAGTGTTTAGCACAGGATCTGGCATAATATAGTCAAAGTATTTCATTGGTATTCTGTTGGGGTAAAAATATGCGAGGTAGGGGGAGATGAGGAAAGGAGGGAGCGATGGTAGAAAAGGTGCAGAAATACTCTATGCTTCTGCCTTGAATGTCATTCTCCCTTTCCTCCTGTGAGTGCTCATTCTCTAAGTCCCAGCTCCAATGTCATTTCCTGGGGGAAGGAGCTATGTTCTAAAACTGTGTGTTCCCTTCTGCGGGGCTAGCTTCTGTTATGGGCCTCAATATGGGGAACTGTGAGTATCTCTTTCTTACCTGCTACGAGACCCAGTGCTCCTGGCGGACCCCCTCCATGCCATCCCCACCTCCCTGTCCCCAGGGACTAGCCCCATGCTTGCACAGAGGAATGCTCTGTTCACACTTACTGAAAGAAGGAAGGAAGAAGATGCGAGAAAGAGAAAGAAAAGGAAATTGAGTGATTGCAGATAGGGAAGAACTGCTAGATGCTTCATCTCCTGGGCAACTGGTTCACTGCGGAGTTGCCTCCTACGGTGGGACCAGTTTTGCAACACCTGTGAATCACTCAGGCTCATCATGCACCCTCACTCTCGCTCCACAAGCCTTAACTTGTAGCCCCAGCTGACCACAAGGTCTTCTTCAGAAAGATGCAAAGGAGAAACATGGTGGGAGGGGTGAGAAAGATGGGGAGAGGAAGGCAAGGGGGGTGCTATGAGACGCTACCCTCTTCCTGCTCATGGCCTCCCCACCACCCACCAAACCCCAAGCATGGGCCCAGGCAGAGTAAGAGACTCAGGGGATCCCTGTCCTGATAAGGCAGGTGAGGCAGTAGGAGAGGAGGAGGGAGAGGAGAGAGGGAGAGAGTGCTGAAGGGACAGAGGTGGAGGTGGGGTCTCAAGGAGTCTGAGCAATTGCTGACTTGTGGTTGAGGTGGAAGAGGGGGGCTGGGATCTGAAGTCCAGAGACCAGAGCTGGAGAGCAAGGCCTCCTTGACACTTAGAAAGGTGTGGGGAGGGCTGGTGAGGGTAAGCTGGAGCGTAGGTTAGAACACCTGCTACAGCCCTGACAGTGGATGGTCAGGCCATGCAAATGGAGATCCTCCTTGGGCACCTAAAGTGGCATAGCCCACCCAGCATGGAGGGGGCTTATACACTTATGACCTGGTAAGTCCAAAGTTGACTCTCCTCATCTCCACTGTACCCTTTCCACCGCTTCACCCAGACTTCGGCCTCCTCCTAAAGTCCTCACCTAGGAAGATTTCATGATGTCCAAGTCATCCTAGCCAGAAACATCAGACCCTTCCTTCACTCCTACCTGCCTCACCTTCCCATGGACAATTCTCTCATACTGTTAGTTCTGCTTGCCCTTTCCCTTGGCACTGCCTCATTTAGGCCACCATCATTTTGAATTTGGAGTATTACAACAGCTTCTCTCCCTTTTTCCTTCCCTTGGCCTCCTCTCATCAGTCTTCTGGTGTACATCACGTGACTTATCTATGGTACTGTCTTGATCATGTTCTTTCCCAATTAAACACGCCATACCTCCTTTGGTGTTTACAGGAACAACTCCTTGGCCTGACTTTCAAGGCACTGTGTGATCTGTCCCCAGCCTACCTGTCTGTTCTCATCCCATCCCATCCCATCCTATCCTCTCTCCACATAGCCCAAGCATCAGCCACATGCCAAATGTCCCTGCCTTTTTATACTTCTCTGCCTTTGCTCAGGCTGTGTCCTCTGCCAGGAATGCAGTCCTGCTCCACATCTGCCTGATCTTTTCCTCCTTGTCCCATGTGAAAAGCCCAGCTAAAGTGCCTGATCCTCACCTTAGCCCACAGCCTGCTCCCCAGAACTAGTTGGAAGCATTGATTGCCTTGTATGCTAATTAGTGGTCTGTGCCTGTTGTGTTCCCTCCGTGGAAGCTGAAAGCCCCTCAGAAAGCGAGGCCTGCCTGGTTCATCTCAGAACAGGCATCAGTGGATAGTTGTTGATCTGAACTGCTTGGCAATAGGTCTGGCACCTGGAGCTGCCTGTGTTGGGGGTAGTTTCCTAATTAAAGCACACTAGAGACACTCTGTCTCTCCTTACCTCAAATCCGCGCTGGCAGATCCTCCAGGGGAAGAGAAAATATTAGCATGGACAAGTACATTACCATAAGTGGCAGATCAGAGACTCGTAATTAGGAGATAAACATCTGGAACGCAAGCATTTCAGCGGTTAGAGTCTATACAGAGAGCCCGCCGACAAGTCACAGAAAATGGGTTTCAGGTCACGCGGCTGTTTGTCAACACAGTTGTATAATCTCTGCCCACTCGTCTGAGGGAGTGTGGACGAGCAGGCAGGGAACCCATGCGTCACCCTCTCCTCGCTTAAGCCTCAAAGATGCGAATTCCAGAAAGGTACAGCAACCACGGGGGTCAAGATGACCAATTTAGTAAAGGGCTATGGGGCACCCCAACTATGTAGGGACATTTTGGGAAGATAATTTGAGCTGTTGCTCATGGGATGCCAGCAAAACCCCAATTTGTTAGTCTCTTTTCTCACTGGGTTCCTGTTTCTCCACTATCCGATCATAAAATCCACTTGGTCTCGGGCTGCAGTTGACAAAGCACTCTCTCCTGCATGGTCCCATTAAAAGCGAGGTGAGGAGCCAGGTGAGGATCAGAGAGGTGAAGCGACGTGGTCAGAGTGACCCAGCAAGTGAGTGGTGAGTGGTAAAGACAGGATCCACAGCCAGTCCTGTCTGTCCATCCAGTATCCTTTTCTCCTATTGGATACGTCTGTAGTGGGTTGAATGATGATTCCCTCCCAAAAGTTCACGTCCACCCAGATCTCAGAATGTACCTTCTTTGGCATAAGGGTTTTTGCAGATGCAATTGAGATAAGGATCACCAAAATGAGATCATCCTGGATTAGGGTGGGCTTTAAATCCAATGACAGGTGTCCTTATAAGAGACAGACAAGGAGAAGACACAGAGAAGAAGGCCGTGTGAAGATGGAGGCAGAGGTTGGAATGATGAGCCTACAAAACAAGGAACACCAAGGACTGCCGGAAGGCTCTGGAAATCAGGAGAGGCCCAGAATGCATTCTTGCTCAGAGCCTCCAGAAGGAACCAAACCCTGACAACACCTTGATTTTGGACTTCCAGCTTTGAGAACTGTGATAGAATACATTTCTGGGTTTTTAAAAACTTACTTTTTCCAAGTTTTATTGAGAAATAATTGACATACGTTACTGTATAAGTTTAAGATGTACAGCATGCTGGTTCGATTTACATAAATTGTGAAATGATTTTAAGACACCCCGTTTGCGGGAATTTGTTCTAGCAGCTCTAGGAAACTAACAGACCGCCTAAATATCCTTTGCTGTCAGTCGTACAAGGCAGTTGAAAACTCCTAACACCAGCAAGCCATTAATAATTACTTTTCGTTTCATTTCATTCTTGCGAGGAAATAAAATCCCCTCAATGCCTTCTCTAAATTATCAAGGAGTATAGAATTTGACAGGGAAGATGGGGAAGGGAAAAAAGTTGGGATGGCCTACTATGTGCCATCAGTAAGAAAATACTACGTCATCGTACTTAATCACTAAACAATTTAGCGCAATCAGTAGTATTTCAACTCTATTTTATAAATGAAGCAAGCAAGACTCCAGAGTGGCTGATCTAAGACTGGAACCGCGTTGACGGATGGCAAACCCCAAATCCTGTAGGACTGAGTTGATGCTCTTCGCCTCCTCCCCAAGGCTGTCCAGATCAAGGGCGCATAGCCATCCCCTGCTCACAGGAGCCTGGACCCCCAGTTCTCAGAGAGCCTCAGCCCTGCTCACCCTGTACCGCACTCCTCCCTCCTTCTCTTCTCCTCCTACAGTGTGTGCCTGGGTCTCAGGAAAATCCCCTGTCTCCAGCATGAGTGCAGTGGAGACCAAGACTCCCGCAAGGGGTCTAAGGAGTTCAGGAGCCTCAAATCATCAGTCCAGAGACAGGATCTGACTTAGGACTTCATCCGTGTTCAGCACTCGCCCCATGCAGATGGCTGTGCTGGGCTCCTCAAAGAGGGGGCTAGATCTCACTCAACCGCTCTGAGCCTCAGTTTCCCCTTATATAAAATGGGGATAAAGGAATAGTTCTTAATCTGGGCTGAGCTCAAATCCTGATTATGCCCCTTCCCACTGAAGTCACTGTCCTCTGCAAGTCTGTGGCGCCCTGCGTGGGTCTGAGCGGCCAGTGAGTGACCAGATACTGAAGGAGCAGATGTAAAGCGGCAGGCAGAAGGTGTGTGGAGGGGAGTGCTTATTCTTCAACAACTCTAACTGTATTTGATTTGGACTATTTCTTCAGCTGCCACACTATTTTTGACAGCCCCGCATGGCACTTGAAAGTGTGGCCCTGGAGCCAGACAGCCTGGGGTGAATCCCAGCTCTTCTGCTTACCAGCAGGGTGGTCTCAGGCAGTAACCGAATCTCCATGCTCCTTGGTTTCCTCGTCCGTAAAGCTGGAAGATGCTAGTACTTACCCCATGGGACTATTGTGATGATTAAAGGGCTTAGTACACAGAAAGTGCTTAAAACTAGGCAGTGCTTCATGAATATTGGCTTTTTAACATTTAACATTTTACAAAAATATCTTTTGGTGTTCCGATTATTTTACAGTCATAAGAAACGATCCAGACCTGGCCTTGCTGTTCTTCTGCTGATGTCACCTAACATTTAGATTGGAACTAAGAATGGGCTTCTGTAGAATGTAGGTTAAAAACAACAACTCAGGGGCCGGCCTGGTGGCATGGTTGTTGGGTTCATGTGCTCCACTTTGGTGGCTTGGGCTTTGCTGGTTTGGATCCCTAGCATGGACCTGCATACCACTCTTTAAGCCTTGCTGTGGTGGCATCCCACATACAAAATAGTGGCAGATTGGACAGGTGTTAGCTTAGCAACTATCTTCCTCAAGCAAAAAAGGAGTTAGACTGGCAACAGATGTTAGCTCAGGCCCAATCTTCCTCACCAAAAAAAAAAAAAAAAAGAAAGAAAAAATTACTATAACCCAAAGGCATACTCTTCACCAGAACTTAAAATGGAGAGGTGGCCTGGTATAGTGAAATCTCTACCTCAAGCCCAACTCTACCACAAAGGGCTGTGTGCTCCTGGGCAAGTCACTTTTTTTGTGTGAGACTCAACTTACTAATCTGTACAAGGTACACACAGGTGTGTGTATGTGTGCTTGTGTTGGTGGGTGGCAGGAGGGGTGAGGAGATACCAACCTGATTGTTGGCCAGGCAATGGTCTAACTCTCAGGACTTCTAGGTCACACCTGGCACACGGCAAGAAGCTGTTGACTCCCAATGCTAGCAGGCCATATCCATCATGTAACCTTGACCGTGTGGCAGGGATAATGACAGAGACTGTCCAGTTCAAGTCAACATCAGGACAAGGACCAGGCAGGAGGCTTTGGGGTCAGGCCAGACAATGAAGGGACAGATCTGCTCAGGTCTGCAGGGCCAGGAAAGTGGCTGACACAGCAAGGGAATGCGGATAGGGACACTACCCAATGGTCAAACTGTGAAGGCCACCAGAGTCAGAGCCTCAGGACAGATCGAGGCCGCTGCTTGTTGTGCTGACACAGACATGCCAAACCCAAGACACTTTTCTGTAAGTCTAGCTTCTCTCAACCTTCCAAACAACCACGTCTTATAGCCTTAAATCCCCGGAGTGCTATTGTGTTCAGACAACACCTTTTCATTCCCTGGTTCTCTGAGCATGGCATGAAGAGACATCCCAACCATGTGATGAACTTGCAATGTTGGAGTTAGCAGTGGGTCACCATCCACCACACTTGCTCTGTGACCTTACAGATGACATTGCATCTCCCAGCTTCTGTTTCCTCATCTGTCAAACCAAGAGGATGGATCAGTGAATCTCTAAATATCCTCTAACTCTGGAATTCTACAATTTTAGGTTTTTGTGTGAAACCTCAGTTTTCTTGCCGAGAGTCTTAGCTCACACAAAAGAGAACATTCCCTATACTTTTCTGAATAATCCTAAAGGGAAAGTCAGATTTTAATAGCTATCCCTGACCTGAAAGAATGTACATTCACTTGGCTGCTTTGTTCATAAAGAATCTTTGGGAAACACTCACTATTCCACCTAAGGAACACACGTTTTGGAGTTAGAGGACTTTGGCTTGCAAAGTTTCCTGACTTTGATGGAGCTTCTGTCTGTCCATCCTCAGTTTTCTCATACCCCTGTGTATCCCACCCATGAAACACTCAGAAGCCGGTATGGACATCAATCTCTTAAGCATTTCCTAACGTTGTGCTCCCAGTGGTCTCTTGATTTCAGTCTTCCTAAGCTTTTTGGTTTCTGACATCTTCTTCAAGTCCTCTTTGCTTCAAGGACCCGTTTAGACAGACATCCTGGGGTGGACATCCAGTCCTAACTTTTCAGACTTGCCTCAAAACCCCTGGAGGCTACCCTGATTCCAGCAGCACCAGCCACTATGCAGATGAGATGCTCACCGAGGCAACCCTCCAGCCTCTCTCCTTCCATCTCCCTGAGTTATATACCCTCATCTCTAAACTAGGCATCATGCTCCATTACCCAGCAGATGTGGAAAAATGGGCTTTGTAAATGGAAAGCAGCCACCTAAACTTTTTTAGTTTGAACACTGATTCAGATCGGTGGAGAAGGCAGCTGGCGGTGCCGGGTTCTACTCTTGGCCCATTCTGAGCCTGGAAGAAAGAAGTCCCCCACCCCTGCAGTTCTCGCCTTTGGAAAAGGCAGACTTCAGAATTTGCCAGCTCTTTGCCTCAGAGGGGTCATAATGTGGTTCCTCTTCATACAATGGGGAATTCAAAACATACAGTGCAGCATAAAATATCAATTCAGCCCAGTCTCTGAGTGCTATTGCATGTTGGAGAGGAAAGAGGGAAGTGGTGGGAGGGGGCTTAATTTGTATGGAGGAATGACAGATGTGGTTGATCCACTTTGGATTTATCTGCCCATCTGGACTTTCAAAAGAAAAGAAAGTGGTGTGGTAACAATTTCATAGCAAAGGCCACAGGCTGGTTAATCTTCAGGGATTTTTTTGAGCTAACTTCTGAAAACGTCGATTTGGCCTATTGATTTCAGATTAATTGGCTCTGACTAGCTGGAGAACCGCCAGAGAAATCCCGGCACGTTGCATGCTGCAGTTGTCAATCCTGCCTTCTTTGGTGCTCTCTGGGGTGCGGTGTGGCTGGGTGGCTTCTGCCACGGCACGTGGGCTCTTTTCTAGGAAGCGCTTTTGAGCAGACTCAGGGATTCTGAAATGGGAGGGAAGTTGTTGATGAGGGAGAAAAATTAACCCTTAATGTGCAATATTAGCTATCTTGGAAACTGAACCCATTTCATTTGGGAAGTGGGCCAAGCTGCTGAGTTTCAGAAAGAAATTCAGAAAGAGAGAGGAAACAGAGGGGGCGGGGAGAGAGAGAGAGAAAGAGAACAGAGGCCCAGAGAGTCAAAGAAAGAACAGAGAGAAAACAGAGAAAGAGGAACAGAGAGGAAGAGAAATGAAAAACCAAGAGATACAGAGAGAGTGAGAGGCAGAGAGAGACAAACTCTCAGAGACACACAAAGAAAGAGTTAGAAACAAAGAGAAGCAGAGACAGTGAGAAAGCAGAGAGAGACAGATGGAGACAAAAAAGAGACAGAGGAACAGAGATAGAGACACAGAGAACAGAGAGAGAGAGAACACGGAGAGACTATAACCTAGAAAAACAGAGAGACAGAGGAGACAGGGGTGCAGAGATAGAGATCGGTGTTCAGAGAGAAGGAGACAGGGACGCAGAGATGGAGATGCGTGTTCAGA